>NC_138980.1:122650281-122787781 GCF_964341445.2 Mesoplodon mirus | reverse complement strand
TCTAGTGGCACACCTCTCTGAAGTTAACAAGTCTTCTGATTTAAAAAAAAAATTAAAGCAAACTTTTACATTAGAATGAACGATGGTGGAGGAACCCTTTTAAGCATCAGAATTAGTATCAGAGCTAGAAATAAAATCCAGGTTGCTTAATTTCCATTCCAGAGTTCTTGAACACAGTGGGCTGCAACTGAAATCACAGTCACATGCATGTATACTTATAGAGAAATGTACCATGTATTTTTTTGTTTTTTTTGAAATAAGGTTAAATTGGTGGATTTTTTATTTTTTATTTTTTTTTTGTTTTGTTTTTGGCGATATGTGGGCCTCTCACTGTTGTGGCCTCTCCCATTGCGGAGCACAGGCTCCGGACGCACAGGCTAAGCAGCCATGGCTCACGGGCCCAGCCGCTCCGCGGCATGTGGGATCCTCCCGGACCGGGGCACGAACCCGTGTCCCCTGCATCGGCAGGCGGACTTCCAACCACTGCGCCACCAGGGAAGCCCGGTGGATTTTTTAAATGATTAAGTTCAAATACAGTGTGTAATTTAAAAAAAAATTACACTATTAAAAAGGAGGTTACTGAAATGGTACAGATGAACCAGTATGCAGGGCAGAAACTGAGACACAGATGTAGAGAACAAACGTATGGACACCAAGGGGGGGAAAGTGGATGAGGGGCTGGGGATGGTGGTGTGCTGAATTGGGAGACTGGGATTGACATACATACACTAATATGTATAAAATGGATAACTAATAAGAAACTGCTGTATAAAAAAATAAATTAAATTAAATTAAAAAAAAAGGTTACTGTGCTAACAGTTTTAGAAGAGTGAAATTAATAAAAATAAAACGATTAATTGAGTTTGTAAAGCTGTGCAACCCTGCTATATTATTACACAATCATAATCTGTCATGAGTATTTAAAATATATAAAATAGTTTATTAATGCAAGAAGATATTTTTAAGCATCTATTTTGTTTTTGGAAATGTACCATGTTTTAATACAGCTATACTGTCTTCTTTTTAAAGAGTCATGGGAAATGATCACCACAGCAACATTATAAAAAAGTATACAGAGAAAAGCAATTATATTATTTTCTCAGGTAAATGTGGTACTTATCAGCCTAAATCCATCTTAAGGAATAAAATCATACCTTACTTTTACTTCACATTTATAGGAAAAAAACCCTTTTTTTGGCCACAGCCATCGGCTTGTGGGATCCTAGTTCCCTGACCAGGGATTAAACCCAGGCCCTGAGCAGTGAAAGCGCAGAGTCCTAACCACAGGACCGCCATGGAATTCCCTATAGGAAAATTTTATAACTCCAAAAACTCCGGCTCTTTCCCCAGATTAGGAAACATAAACAGGCAAGAACATGAAAAAGATATTCACGCTTTCCAAAAAATGTTTTGGGGTTATAAATATACTCAATATAGCCCAAACACAAACTTCAAGTCTAACTCACCCAAACAGATGTACTTAAATGATAGTATGTGATTTCATAATAATGAAAAAGTAAAAGAAACAAAGATAAGATACTTGACCGTGTGAAACTTGTAAGTACAAAATACACAAAAATGAAGACAATTTTTAAAAACATAAGTAGAAAAGATAATATACTATATTCATGCTAATAACATGAGTAAAGCTAAAGTAAAGTATAGTTATAATATACTATATTCATGCTAATAACATGAGTAAAGCTAAAGTAGAGTTAAGTGTAGTTAATCAGGTAAAGCTTCAAGTTTTAAGGTTCTAGAGAAAAATGTGGAAGAAAAATTACTGAGCCAAGAACTTTAAGGCTTCCAATCTACCTTCAAGAGTTCATACCCTAACAGTCCTCCTCAGTAAGAGACAAATGTTTAGTAAAAGTTACTTTTCTACCAAAACCATGCTTCTAGTACAAATACTGAAGAAAACATGGACAAACCAAGAGATTATGTATATTTTTTATTAGAATAATGCATTTTGAAACTGCAAGCACATCTACCCTCTGAAATGTAGATAGTGTGCACCTTTACCTAATTTAAAGAGATTTCAATTTCTTTCTTATTAAGTAAGAAAAAAAAGCAAGAAAAGGGCCTTGGAAGAGCCAAAATTAAGGTCAAAATTTACACTAAAGTTTATATATATGATTTATAGGAGAGATCTTCATGTCCTCATTCAGAGCAGTTACTCTTTAAGTCTATTTCTACAAATTTAGTTTCTTATAAATTTACATAAAAATTTGGTTTCTTGTATTTTAAGGTAATAGATGAGAAAGGGGAAAACTAGTGCCATAGACAGGCATGCTGATAGAAGAAGTAATGATAGAAATCTCACTAGGGATGAGAAAGAAGACCCATATAAAGCAAGGCAGTTAGGAGCACTTCAAGGAGAATATAAAGGCCTCAGCAATCTGATAATCCCCTCAAGTGGTCTTAACTTAACTTATAATAAAGGACAGCGATAAATTTAAGTATTAAAGGGCTTCCCTGGTGGCGCAGTTGTTGAAAGTCCACCTGCCGCTGCAGGGGACACAGGTTCGTGCCCCGGTCCGGGAGGATCTCACATGCCGTGGAGCGGCTGGGCCCGTGAGCCATGGCCGCTGAGCCTGTGCGTCCGGAGCCTGTGCTCCGCAACGGGAGAGGCCACAACAGTGAGAGACCCGCGTACTGCAATTAAAAAAAAAAAAATTTAAGTATTAAAAAAGATTAAACGAGGAGCAGCAGGACCAGGAAGGGTAAAAAGGAAAAAAAAAAAAAAAAAGGTTAAATGATATGCTCTGTTTAAAAACAAAGAAACTTTTAATAGAAATTTAAATGAGAAAAAACTAATACTCATGGAGCTATGTCTGGTTATGTTCCACTGGAAAGGTCAGGAGGTAGTCTTCTTTTTTTTTTTTTTTGGTACGCAGGCCTCTCACTGTTGTGGCCTCTCCCGTTGCGGAGCACAGGCTCCGGATGCGCGGGCTCAGCGGTCATGGCTCACGGGCCCAGCCGCTCCACGGCATGTGGGTTTTTCCTGGACCGGGGCACGAACCCGCGTCCCCTGCATTGGCAGGCGGACTCTCAAACACTGCGCCACCAGGGAAGCCCAGGAGGTAGTCTTCTTGAAGGGCCTTACTAAAAAAGCTTTCCCTTCCTTGGCCCATTAATCACAGCCAAATTTCTGGTTCTTAGGCTCAAAATTTATTTTGTAAGCCCACCAAGAGTAGAATCATGTCTTAAGGGCAGAACAGCGTTGATTAATGAGGCTGATGTATAATGCTAGAATGCCAATTTATTGACATACATTGAGAAGCACAATTGTTACTGGCACTAGAAAAAAGTCTTTTTCAAAAGGCAAGCCCACTCTCTTATGATAGGCAGACCTATGTGAAAAACCATAGCCTTACCAGAAAATTCATTGGTGAGTATGGTACCAAAAAAAGGAAAATTAGATAAACAGAATTATTTCATAGCTTAAGCAGTTTTCAGTCTTTTCTTGGAGCATTAGCATTCTAAGGAGGTGTCTCAGAAGCTCTCTTTGTTTTCTGTTGTTTTATGTCCTTGAAATCTTTTGAAGATTTCTTTTGGAGGGGAAAAAACGTTCCATTGCTAAAAAGTAAAGTAAAACTACTGTTCTACTTAAAGGAAACAGGGTGGTCTTACAAACAGTAAAACTATACTCAGAACACCCCCATCTCCTGGACAAGGCTTTAGGTGGACAAAATATTTACCCTGTGATTTTATTTTGCGCTTTCACTATTGACCAAGCTTCCTTCCTATTAATACACTTAACACACTCTTTGTGGAAAAGATAACCCAGTCAATCAGTTAACAGTCTGGTCTTATAAGACTAGAACCCATTCTCTCTTTCAGACATCTTTGTGTATCTTTATTATGACCTATTAAATATTGCTTTCATTTTATCATCTGAGATTAAATCTTATTTCCAGTTTCTTAGGTAATATTTTAATATAATCCTAAGTATTAATAGTGGTACATAAACTATTTTATAAATGTTTCCAGTCAAAGTGGTTAAACTGAAATAGTTTTTTGGTGTTTTTAAAAAAGTAAAACTTGAAAGTCTGACTATTCAGTAAGACTCCATCCTTAAGGCTGTATTCAGCTGAGATGTTGTAAGAAGTTGAATAGTGTTGCCCAAAATTCATGTCTACCCAGAACCTCAAATTGTGATCTTATTTGGAAATAGGTTCTTTCTTTCTTTTTTTTTATTTTTATTTTTATTTTTTGGCTGCGTTGGGTCTTTGTTGCTGTGCGCAGGCTTTTCTCTAGTAGTGGCGAGCAGGGGCTACTCTTCGTTGCAGTTCATGGGCTTCTCATTGCGGTGGCTTCTCTTGTTGCAGAGAAGGCTTCTCTAGGCTGTGCAACTACTGAGCACAGGCTTCAGTAGTTGCGGCACACGGGCTCAGTAGTTGTGGAGCATGGGCTTAGTTGCTCCACAGCATGTGGGATCTTCCTGGACCAGGGCTCAAACCTGTGTCCCCTGCATTGCAAGGCAGATTCTTAACCACTGTGCCAACAGGAAAGCCTGGAAATAGCTTTTCTATAGACATAATTCATTAAGATGAAGTCATACAGGATTGGCATGGGCTCTAAGCCCAATGACTGGTGTCCTTATAAGAGACACACCAGGAAGAAGGCCATGTAAAGACAGAAACAGAGACCGGAGTTATACTGCCAAAAGCCAAAGAAAATGGAGGATTGCTGGCAACCATTGGAAGCTAGAAGAGGCAAGGAAGGATGGAGGGAAGAGCATGATTTGCTGACACCTTGATTCCAGACTTCTAGCCTCCAGAAACATGAGAGAATAAATTTTAGTTGTGTTAAGCCACTCAGTTCACAGTAATTTTATATTGGCAGCCCTAAGAAATTAATACAGATGTTAACACAAGCTGAATTGCTTCTTTTTAAAGAAATATTTGTGGAACACCAATGCTTTAAAGGGCTTGAATTCCAGTGATCCGTTGTTACTAGGAGGGAACAAAACAGAAAACTTCCAGTTTCAAGTCTTAGAATCTTTTCACTATACCATAATCTCCTATCCATCTGTCCATCCATCCATCCATCCATCCATCCAATAGTTACCATATGCTTACACTGTGCCAAGCAGTGGGCAATGAACAAGATAAATACTATCCCTTCCTTCACAGTGACCTTGTCTAGTCTCACTCAATAGGTTGTAGAAGTCCTTCCATGTTAATGCATACAGCCCTATATCAAGTATTTTTTAATAACTATATGTACGGTGTTTCACTGATTGCATGCAGCAGATTTTAAGCAATATCTTATCGATGAAAACTTAAAACTATTTCCAATTTTAAAGTATTATTGTAAACACTGAGATGAACATAATTGTACAGACATCTATACCCTTGTCTGAATATCTTATTTAAATGAAAATCGTAGCATGGCTTCTAGGTCTAAGGGTATGTACATTTTACTTAGTGATATGTATTGCCAAATTGCCCTCCATAAAGACTGTCCCAACTGACATTTGCATCAACAGTGAGAAGAGAGCCCATTTCTCTCACCAACACTTGGTATTGGTGTTTTCATTTATGCCAGTGTTATAGGTGACCAATAATACCATAGCGGTGCTTGCATTTTTGTGATTATTAGTGAGTTATAGTCATTAAGGGTACAATCTGACTTTCTGAATTTGAATGCAGGTTCCACTGGTTCAGGTTACTTAAATTCTTGGTGCCTCAGTTCCTCAATGGTAAAGCAAGGATAACAACAGTATCTGCCAATATTAGTAGCTGGGAGAATTAAATGGGTTAATATCTATGAAGTACTTACAACCATATGTAGTCCATAGTGTTATTATTTCATATGTCATCCAATTCTCCTTTCTTTGTATGTAAATTTTCTGTTTATATTTTTATCTATCTTTATGGTAGAGTGTTCATCTCTCCTATTAATTTGCAAGAACTCTTTTTATGTTCTAGATCTTATCCTTTATCTGGCATGTAGTTGGTAAATACGTTGCCCAATGTCGTTTGTTTTTCCACCTTATTTTTCTTCCTTTTACCTCCTTTTTTGTTCTGTTCTCCTAGAGAAATTTTATTGTATAATGTTTATATAGTCAGGTCTATCAATCTTATCTCTATGGCTTCACGATTTATGTGGATAAGAAAGCACTTTTCACAAAATATAGTATTTTAATTTAACGGTAAAGTGAAAGACAGCTAACATTTTTGTTTTTCTTGTTTAGGAGGAGAAACTTCTAGAAGACTTGAGAAGTAATTTCTTGGTAGAGTCTCATTAATTTAATATTCAGGGTGGGCATTACTGATAGATGTGGAAACTTATTATAATCTTTTCTCTTTAAAGAAAAAATGAAAACAATTAGTGATTTGGGACATTACTAAAAACAATTTCTAGACTTATAGTTCTCCACAAAGAGTGGCCACAAGTCTCCTGTTTCAGAATTTCTCTCAATCTTAAACATTTTCTCTATAAGCAAATGGGTGTCTAGATCCTATGAAATCATATATATAGATTTTACATATTACGAAGAGATTTTGGTTACTGATAACCTAGATACAAAGGATCACAACATGGAAAGACAGGCTATTAACTGAGGTACTCAACTTTCATTCATTGGCAAATGCCAAATTAGAAACGAAACTTTTTTTTTCCACTGGTTGTCAAATAACACTTTATTATTTTTCTTTGCAGTTATTAAGTAGCTGGGCATTCCACTGCACCACTGTTGATGTCATCTAAGATGTCATGAGGGTGGCAGCCATCAACATTGCAGTCCACAGATTGGGCGGTCCCCAGGATCTCTTTAATGGTTCCAGAGAGTTCTCTAGCTCAAGATTGATGCTGCATCTGTCGGGCAATGTTGACAATCTCATCAAAAGTGATGTTTCCACTGTGCTTAATGTTTTTCTGCTTCTTTCTGTCTCCTGGCGGTTCCTTGAGGGCTTTGATGATCAGGGCAGAGGCAGAAGGTACCACCTCAATCTGGGCCTGGCGGTTCTGAATGGTCAGTTTCACTGTAATCCTCAGACCCTTCCAATCACCAGTTGCCTTGGTGATGTCATCACCAACTTGCTTTGGAGACAGACCCAGGGGGCTGATAATGGGGGCCAGGGCAGATGTGGTACTGACTTCCCCACCGGTGCACCTCAGGTACACGACTTTGATATCATTGGGGTCAAACTTACGTGGCACGGTGGAGGCGGCTGCTGTCGGATGAACCTGGATTTGGGATGACCAAAGAAAGTTGCACCTTGGCCTCCTCCGAGCCGAAAGCCGAAAGCAAAACATTTTTAATGCATATAATTTGCTCAATTTTCCTCTCGAGGGAATTAATTTTTCAAAGGAGATTTCATTATGTTTACCTAGGCATGCCTCATCACTTTAGTTCCTTTCAGCTCTAATTACAATCCAAATTTTGCATCCTTTGTGGATTTTCTTGCACGCCTTCTCCCAGGTAATTAATGATTTAAGTAAAATTATACTTAACATAGCACCTATGGCACCATGCAGAATACCACCTCCAATTCAATATGATGCCATCATTACCTTTGGTATGATCCAACTGCTAGTTTTTAGCCCATGTTGACAACTAACAAGAAATTATTTTAATTTTCCTAAAATAGTATTAACTATTCTAGTGAAAATTAGATACTAGCTTCCTGCCTACTGAACATGAATTTTGTAATTCTACTCTATTAAAGCTAACAAAATAAGAGCATTCAAGTTTATTTGGCTTAATTTATTCTTCACATACTCATATGCGTATTGTTCATTCTTCATTATTCTGTACACTTTACATACATTCTTAAGGGCAAACATGAGAAGCACAGTTTTATACATCCTACTCACAGGTTTGCATGAAAAACAAAACAACAGACTGAACTGCCCTGGAGCCTGAGGGGAGGGTGGCCTAACTGAGGCTGCCAGCTCTGGAGGGGCCCCACCAGCTGAAGCTGCGACAGTCCTGGGGACCACGGGCCAGAGGACAGACAGGAGAAGCAAGAAGAACTACAATCCTACAGCCTGTGGAACAAACGCCACATTCACAGAAAGAGAGACAAGATGAAAAGGCAGAGGGCTATGTACCAAATGATGGAACAAGACAAAACCTCAGAAAAACAACTAAATGAAGTGGAGATAGGAAACCTTCCAGAAAAAGAATTCAGAATAATCATAGTGAAGATGATCCAGGACCTTGGAAAAAGGATGGAGGCAAAGATCAAGAAGATGCAAGAAAGGTTTAACAAAGACCTACAAGAATTAAAGAACAAACAAACAGAGATGAACAATACAATAACTGAAATGAAAAATACACTAGAAGGAATCAGTAGCAGAATAACTGAGGCAGAAGAACGGGTAAGTGACCTGGAAGACAGAATGGTGGAATTCACTGCTGCGGAACAGAATAAAGAAAAAAGAATGAAAAGAAATGAAGACAGCCTAAGAGACCTCTGAGACAACATTACACACAACATTCACATTATAGGGGTCCCAGAAGGAGAAGAGAGAGAGAAAGGACCCAAGAAAATATGTGAAGAGATTATAGTCGAAAACTTCCCTAACATGGGAAAGGAAATAGCCACCCAAGTCCACGAAGCACAGAGTCCCATACAGGATAAACCCAAGGAGAAACACGCCAAGACACATAGTAATCAAATGGGGCAAAAATTAAAGACAAAGAAAAATTACTGAAACCAGCAAGGGAAAAACGACAAATAACACACAAGGGAACTCCCATAAGGTTAACAGCTGATTTCTCAGCAGAAACTCTATAAGCCAGATGGGAGTGGCATTATATACTTAAATTGATGAAAGGGAAGAACCTACAACCAAGATTACTCTACCCAGCAAGGATCTCATTCAGATTCGATGGAGAAATCAAAAGCTTTACAGACAAGCAAAAGCTAAGAGAATTCAGCACCACCAAACCAGCTCTACAACAAATGCTAAAGGAACTTCTCTAAATGGGAAACACTAGAGAAGAAAAGGACCTACAAAAACAAACCCAAAACAATTAAGAAAATGATAACAGGAACATACATATTGATAATTACCTTAAACGTGAATGGCTTAAATCCTCCAACCAAAAGACACAGGCTTGCTGAATGGATACAAAAACAAGACCCATCTATATGCTGTCTACAAGAGACCCACTTCAGACCTAGGGACACATTCAGACTGAAAGTGAGGGGATGGAAAAAGATATTCCATGCAGATGGAAATCAAAACAAAGCTGGAGTAGCAATACTCATATCAGATAAAATAGACTTTAAAATAAAGAATGTTACAAGAGACAAGGAAGGTCGCTACATAATGATCAAGGGATCAATCCAAGAAGAAGATATAACAATTATAAATATATATGCACCCAACATGGGAGAACCTCAATACATAAGGCAACTGCTAACAGCTATAAAAGAGGAAATTGACAGTAACACAATAATAGTGGGGGACTTTAACACCTCATTTACACCAATGGACAGATCATCTAAACATAAAATTAATAAGGAAACACAAGCTTTAAATGACACAATAGACCAAACAGACTAATTGATATTTATAGGACATTCCATCCAAAAACAGCAGATTACACTTTCTTCTCAAGTGCACATGGAACATTCTCCAGGAGAGATCACATCTTGGGTCACAAATTAAGCCTCAGTAAGTTTAAGAAAATTGAAATCATATCAAGCATCTTTTCTGACCACAATGCTATGAGATTAGAAATCAATTACAAGGGAAAAAAAGTAAAAACATAAACACATGGAGGCTAAACAATATATTACTAAATAACCAAGAGATCACTGAAGAAATCAAAGAGGAAATCAAAAAATACCTGGAGACAAATGACAATGAAAACATGACGATCCAAAACCTATGGGATGTAGCAAAAGCACTGCTAAGAGGGAAGTTTATAGCAATACAAGCCTACCTCAAGAAACAAGAAAAATCTCAAATAAACAATCAAAACTTACACCTAAAGGAACTAGAGAAAGAAGAACAAACAAAACCCAAAGTTAGCAGAAGGAAAGAAATCATAAAGATCAGAGCAGAAATAAATGAAACAGAAACAAAGAAAACAATTGCAAAGATCAATAAAACTAAAAGCTGGTTCTTTGAGAAGATAAACAAAATTGATTAACCATTAGCCAGACTCATCAAGAAAAAGAGGGAGAGGACTCAAATCAATAAAATTAGAAATGAAAAAGGAGAAGTTACAACAGAAACCGCAGAAATACAAAGCATCCTAAGAGACTACTACAAGCAACTCTATGCCAATAAAATGGAGAACCTGGAAGAAATGGACAAATTCCTAGAAAGGTATAACCTTCCAAGACTGAACCAGGAAGAAATAGAAAATATGAACAGACCAATCACAAGTAATGAAATTGAAACTGTGATTAAAAATCTTCCAACAAACAAAAGTCCAGGACCAGATGGCTTCACAGGTGAATTCTATCAAACATTTAGAGAAGAGCTAACACCCATCCTTCTCAAACTCTTCCAAAACATTGCAGAGGAAGGAACACTCCCAAACTCATTCTATGAGGCCGCCATCACCCTGATACCAAAACCAGACAAAGATACTACAAAAAAAGAAAATTACAGACCAATATCACTGATGAATATAGATGCAAAAATCCTCAACAGAATACTAGCAAACAGAATCCAACAGCACATTAAAAGGATCATACACCATGATCAGGTGGGATTTATCCCAGGGATGGAAGGATTCTTCAGTATACGCAAATCCAATGTGATACACCATATTAACAAATTGAAAGATAAAAATCATATGATCATCTCAATAGATGCAGAAAAAGCTTTTGACAAAATTCAACATCCATTTATGATAAAAGCTCTCCAGAAAGTGGGCATAGAGGGTACCTACCTGAACATAATAGAGGCCATAAACAACAAACCCACAGCAACGATCATTCTCAATGGTGAAAAACTGAAAGCATTTCCTCTAAGATCAGGAAGAAGACAAGGATGTCCACTCTCACCACTATTATTCAACAAAGTTTTGCAAGTCCTAGACACGGCAATCAGAGAAGAAAAAGAAATAAAAGGAATACAAATAGGAAAAGAAGAACTAAAACTGTCGCTGTTTGCAGATGACATGATACTATACATAGAGAATCCTAAAGATGCCACCAGAAAACTACTAGAGCTAATCAATGAATTTGGTAAAGTTGCAAGATACAAAATTAATGCATAGAAATCTCTTGCATTCCTACATACTAATGAAAAATCTGAAAGAAGAATTATGGAAACATTTACCATCACAATAAAAAGAATAAAATACCTAGGAATAAACCTACCTTGGGAGACAAAAGACCTGTATGCAGAAAACCATAAGACACTGTTGAAAGAAATTAAAGATGGTACCAACAGATGGAGAGATATACCATGTTCTTGGATTGGAAGAATCAATATTGTGAAAATGACTATACTACCCAAAGCAATCTACAGATTCAATGCAATCCCTATCAAATTACCAATGGCATTTTTTACAGAACTAGAACAAAAAATCTTAAAATCTGTATGGAGACACAAAAGACCCCAAATAGCCAAAGCAGTCTTGAGGGAAAAAAAACTGAGCTGGAGGAATCAGACTCCCTGACTTCAGACTATACTACAAAGCTACAGTAATCAAGACAATATGGTACTGGCGCACAAAAACAGAAATATAGATCAATGGAAGAGGACATAAAGCCCAGAGATAAACCCACGCACCTATGGTCAACTAATCTATTGCAAAGGAGGCAATGATATACAATGGAGAAAAGACAGTGTAATCAATAAGTGGTGCTGGGAAAGCTGGACAGCTACATGTAAAAGAATGAAAGTAGAACACTCCCTAACACCATACACAAAAATAAACTCAAAATGGATTAGAGACCGAAATGTAAGACCGGACACAATAAAACCCTTAGAGGAAAACACAGGAAGAACACTCTGACATAAGTCACAGCAAGATGTTTTTTGATCCACCTCCTATGGTAACGGAAATAAAAACAAAAATAAACAAATGGGACCTAATGAATGGGAAAAAATACTTGCAAGTGAATCAACTGACGAAGTATTAATCTCCAAAATATATAAACAGCTCATGCAGATCAATATTAAAAAAACAAACAACCCAATCCAAAAATTGGCAGAAGACCTAAATAGACATTTCTGCAAAGAGGACATACAGATGGCCAAGAAGCACATGAAAAGCTGCTCAACATCACTAATTATGAGAGAAATGCAAATCAAAACTACAATGAGGTATCACCTCACAACAGTCAGAATGGGCATCATCAGAAAATCTACAAACAACAAATGCTGGAGTGGGTGTGGAGAAAAGGGAACCCTCTTGCACTGTTGGTGAGAATGTAAATTGATACAACCAGTATGGAGAACAGTATGGAGGTTCATTAAAAAGCTAAAAATAGAATTACCATATAACCCAGTAATCTCACTACTGGGCATATACCCAGAGAAAACCATAATTCAAAAAGACACATACACGCCAATGTTCATTGCAGCATTATTTACAATAGCCAGGTTATGGAAGCAACCTAAATGCCCATTGACAGACAAATGGATAAAGAAGATGTGGTACATATATACAATGGAATATTACTCAGCCATAAAAGGAATGAAATTGGGTCATTTGTAAAGACGTGGATGAATCTAGGGAGTGTCATACAGAGTGAAGTAAGTCAGAAAGAGAAAAACAAATATCGCATATTAGTGCATATATGTGGAACCTAGAAAAATGGCACAGATGAACCGGTTTGCAGGGCAGAAATTGAGACACAGATGTAGAGAACAAATGTATGGACACCAAGGGGGGAAAGCAGCGACGGATGGTGGTGGTGGTGTGATGAATTGGGAGACTGGGACTGACGTGTATACACTGATGTGTATAAAATGGATGACTAATAAGAACCTTCTGTATAAAAAAAATGATAAAATTTTTTAAAAAGATATTAAAAAAACTAAAAAAACAATGTAAAACAGGATTATCTCCACTTAAAAGAAATTCCCAAAGCAGAAATTCATCCATTTAAAATAAACTCTGATTGTACAACCACTACTATGTAGCACTTAACTAGACATAGTCTAACAGAGGTCAAGTAGGTTCTAAGTTAAAAAATCTAGCTGGAAAAGAAAAAATTTAAACACAAGGAAACAACTGTTTTCTTTACCTCCACAATGCAGCCTTCAAACTGTCACTAGAATTCCTTTGCTTTCCTTAGATAATTCAATAAACAGACACAATGTCTATAGAATTCCAAATTTCTCAAAAGGACATTAAAGACCCCCTGGCTGTATTTCTCATTATACACTCCATGCTTTTTTGTTTGTTTGTTTTTGGTTTTGTTTTGGCTGCGTTGGTTCTTCGTTGCTGCTCGCAGGCTTTCTCTAGTTAGGGCGAGCGGGGGCTACTCTTTGTTGTGGCATGCAGGCTTCTTATTGTGGTGGCTTTTCTTGTGGAGCATGGGCTCTAGGTGCATGGGCTTCAGTAGTTGTGGCACGTGGGCTCAGTAGTTGTGGCTCGTGGGCTCTAGCGTGTAGGCTCAGTAGTTGTGGCACATGGGCTTAGTTGCTCTGCGGCATGTGGGATCTTCCTGCACCAGGGCTGGAACCCGTGTGCCTTGCATTGGCAGGTGGATTCTTAACCACTGTGCCACCAGGGAAGCCCCAACACTCCATGCTTTTTACACAACTACCATAATGCCCATAAAATGTCCCAAGTATATCCCACTCATTTCCTAAATGGAGATTTTTATCTTATTTCTTTTGCTAAGAAAACATGACTCCCCTTCCCAATCCTCAAGTCCTCATCTCGACCACTCACTCAAGATCTACTTCAAATGTCACTTCTTCCAGGAAGCCTTCCTCAACTCACCCAGCAGAATTTTAAACTGATTTCTTATCCAAATAACTATAACCGAAATAGTTGTATCTTGATGACAATATACATCTACGTAATGCTTTACAGTTGAGCTGCTTGCACAATAGTATCTCTTTTGGAAATATGTGAGAATACCATCCCCCAAAGTTTTCTAAAGATAGAGCTTATAACTGAACCGTTTTCCTGTTTGTTTAAACCAATAGCTACAGCCACTCCTAAGTTTTTGACATAAATATGAAAAAGTTCATGTTGCTAAGGAAACTATCAGAAGTCTATCTGCTAGGTGTGAACACTCACATTTGCAGATCTGATTCTTAGACTGAAAGTATGACCAAAAGCTTCTGTTAACAACAATGACAATAAAAACAAAAAGCAGGCAGTCCTTTCCTTATTAAAGCATGAAAGGCTAGCCATCTCCAGTGACTGTTTTCCAGCTTTCTTTGGCAAACAGTGCATTATTTAAGTGTTAGCAGTGGGATTATTTATGTGATGGGAATTTTAAAGAAAGTAGAGTATTCCATAAATCAGCTTATATAAGAAGTAATATACCAATTCTCCTACTCAGGTCAAATAAAATTTAAGCCAATGGAATGTCAGGAGATCTGGGTTTTAGTTCTAATTCTTGACTACTTTGTAATGTGATCTTGGGTAAGCTGCTTAATTTCTCTGGGTCTCAGGTTCAACATCTGTAAAATGAGGGGGCTGGACTAGATGATCCCTAGGGTATGTTGCAGCTCAAAAATGGAAAGGAAGAAACACATCTTAAATTCATTTTATTAATAGTGGAAATCAAACCATCAGCAGAGACTGATAATTTTTTCTATTTATTTACAAAGCTGATAAATAATATTCTGAAACTGACCCTAAAATGCTTAGTTGGGTTTTCAGTCAATAAATCTAGCACTTAAAGTTTAACTATCAATTTCTCTTCTCTTTACTGATATATCTTTCATCCTTAGGTCTCAAAAGTTGCCATAAAATTTCTTGTTTCTTTGCAATTCATGATATAATTCATCCCACTCTGGTGTTTCATCAATTTAACGGTTCTAATTGCCTTATTATCTGCTCTGGTGCAGTAGTAAAGCCTCTGAACATTTCATTTACCTTACCAACAAGAAATCCCATATATCTCAGCCTTAAGGATATTACCTCTACCTCTTGGATGAGCAGAGGCATGAAGAACTTAAGCTCTCTGGAAAGCCAATATAATCTATCACTATTTAACTGTTTGTCAGTGTTTATGCCTGTCTCAACTCACATTTAATGGGGCTTTTTATTGTTATTTTCCACTGTAAAATTTTGAAGACACCTAAATGTCACTAATTCCCTTCTAAGTTTAGCATGTCTATTGCAATGTTACTTACCTGGGAGACACAGTAACATGGTACAAATGAATGGGCTATGGAGTTAGGCAGACTAACTCCAAATCTTAGTTCTGACCTTTGCTATTTATATGATCTTAAGCAAGTTACTTGCCTCTTTGAGGCTGTTTCCCCAAGTAAAATAGGAAGACTAACTACTCTACAATACTGTAGTGAATATAAAGTAAGTACAGTTCCTGGTCTGATGCTGCACACATAACAAGTATTCAGTAACTGTTACTCATGTCCTTCCCATATCAAGTGCTCCCACTTTGCTGTGATTCTGTTTGTTGAGCTGGTCAGTTTGAAAATAGATTTTAGTCACTAGCTGCTTCTATAGGAGTGTTTCTAAATGGCCTGGTTGTAACCCATTAGTCAGGGTTCTAATTCATGACTCCTGAAATCAATTCAGCGGGTTTTGGTCAGCACTGTTTTAATGGAAGAGAACAGAATGGAACTGGAAATATCAGAGTACATTTTAAGTGCTAAAAATAGGAATATTTCATTAAACTTTTTTTTTTTTTTTTTTTTTTTTTTTTTTGCGGTACGCGGGCCTCTCACTGTTGTGGCGTCTCCTGTTGCGGAGCACAGGCTCCGGACGTGTAGACCCAGCGGCCATGGCTCACGGGCCTAGCTGCTCCACGACATGTGGGATCTTCCCGGACCGGGGCATGAACCCGTGTCCCCTGCATCGGCAGGCGGACTCTCAACCACTGTAACATCAGGGAAGCCCTCATTAAACTTTTGTTCCAGTTTTATAAATGTGTGTGTGTGTGTGTGTGTGTACTGTGCCATGATGCAAAAAAAAAAAAAAAAAAAAAAAAGTCTATTTCTTACTCTGGGTTGGATCAAAAAAGTTTGAAATACACTGCTCTATAGAGAAGGTCAGTTATCTTTAGCTGGATCACTTCCCTTCCCTGCCCATCTTTTCCAGGGAATGTCCTACTAAGACCAGCATTTCAGTATCTCAAAATCAAGAAGCCCACCAGCACTATTCCCCTACAGAAAACAGTTATATATATATTCTTGAGGTTACCTACATTGTTAATAAGACCAAGAGGCAGAAATGATACCCTTAGAAATACTTTTCTTAACTACTCATCAAATCCTCCTTTCATATTTTGCTTCTTTTGAAACACAGTAGCAAGTAAAAGGCTCCTTGGGGGCCTTAAAAAAATAAAAATAAAAAAAGATACTAAAGAAAGTTACAACCAGCAACCCAGTTATTCAAATAAGAATTCAACATTAAAATCTAAAATGTATTCCATAACCACAACCCCTTCAGTAAAATACATTAATCTTTTGGGGAGAATATTTTATCTTTTAAAGCAGATCCAATTTTTTTCTTTCATTGTTAATTTTTTTTTAACACTTATTGGAGTATAGTTGATTTACAATGTTGTGTTAGTTTCAGGTGTACAGCAAAGTGAATCTGTTATACATATACATATATCCACTTTTTTTTCCTAAGATTCTTTTCCCATATAGGCCATTACAGAGTAGTGAGTAGAGTTCCCTGTGCTATACGGCACGTTCTTCCTAGTTATCTATTTTATATATAGTCATGTGTATATGTCAATCCCAATCTCCCAATTTATCCCTCCTTTCCCTTATCCCCTGGTAACCATAAGTGTGTTTTCTACATCCATGACTCTACTTCTGTTTTGTAAATAACTTCATTTGTATCCATTTTTTTAAGATTCCACATATAAGTGATATCATATGATATTTGTCTTTCTCTGTCTGACTTACTTCACTCAGTATGATAATCTCTAGGTCCATCCATGCTGCTGCAAACGGCATTATTTTGTTCTTTTTTATGGCTGAGTAATATTCCATTGTATATATGTACCACATCTTCTTTATCCATTTCTCTGGTGATGGACATTTAGGTTGCTTCCATGTCCTGGCTATTGTAAATAGTGCTGCAATGAACATTTGGGTGCATGTATCTTTTTGAATTATGGTTTTCTCTGGGTATATGCCCAGGAGTGGGATTGCTGGGTCATATGGTAGCTCTATTTTCAGTTTTTTAAGGAACCTCCATACTGTTTTCCATAATGGCAGTACAATTTACATTCTTACCAAGAGTGTAGAAGGGTTTCCTTTTCTCCACACCCTCTTCAGCATTTATTGTTTGTAGATTTTTTGATAACGGCCATTCTGACTGGTGTGAGGTGATACCTCATTGTAGTTTTGATCTGCATTTCTCTAATAATTAGTGATGTTGAGCATCTTTTCACATGCTTTTTGGCCATCTGTGTGTCTTCTCTGGAGAAACGTCTATTTAGATCTTCTGCCCATTTTTTGATTGGGTTATCTGTTTTTTTGATATTGAGCTCATGAGCTGTTTGTATATTTTGGAGATTAATCCCTTGTTGGTTGCTTCATTTGCAAATATTTTCTCCCATTCTAAGGGTTGTCTTTTTGTTTTGTTTATGGTTTCCTTTGCTGTGCAAAAGCTTTTAAGTTAAATTAGATCCCATTTGTTTATTTTGTTATTATTTTCATTACTCTGGGAGATGGATGAAAAAAAGATCTTGCTGCTTTTTTCCAACGGCGCGGAAGGAGGTGGGCCTGGCGGGTGTGCACAGTGCTGGGGCCGGAGCCCAGGTCCCCGCCCACCCCAGCACTGGCCTCCAGCCAAGCCCTGCTCCTCCGTCCTGGGTCACAGTGGCCAGAGGTGCGCCTGGGTCCGCAGGACAGGCGGGCACAGAGGTCGCTTGTGTTGGGGTGGGGGGTGCGATAAGGTTCTGGCGTCTCCGCAGAGCATCGCAGGTCCGGGCCTGGGGGCACCGCAGCTTGCTATGCTCTCTGCACTTAACTGGATCTGAAGCCTGGAGAACATGGCTAGGCAGCAGTAGTTTAATGCGGAGTTTGCCTGCTGGGAACTAGAGGCCTGCTGGGGTCTCAGTTCTTGACTGGCCCCGGAACATGAGGTTGCCAGGCATGTGACGGCAGCAGGTAGGAGTGAGCCGCTGGTGCAGTGATGAGCAGGAAAGGAAGGACAATGGCTGTTGGCCTGTGAGCCTAGGCAAGAATGACCAGCCAACACAATCCAGTCCAAGGTCCGTGGGCCCAGCTCGGTCCTGTGTGGCTGGTCAGTGGAATAGACCTGCAGGTGTGGCTCTTGTCACTCTAAGACTGGCTTCAGGACAGATCCTGCTGATGAGCCCAGGGCACCGCCCTCAGTTCTCCAGGAGAGCGTGCCAGAGTGGAGTCGGGGGGTGTGCCCAACTCACAGCACAGCGGCCACGCACATCCAGTCTGCTTGCGAGGGCAGTGGAGAGCCAGGGGAAGTCATGGCCTTAGGAATGTCCTCTGATGAAAAAGAACCTTCAGGCTTATAAAATAAGTTTTGTGTGGAATGTTGGTGTGTTGAAAAGCAGTTCTGTGTGCATTTCCCCTTGGTGTGGATCAGCAGTGCTGAGGCAGCAGGCGTGACACAGAAGTGTGAGCAGAGATGGTCTGGAATCCCCAAACTCCAGGGAAACTAAAGGTGACAGCCAGCCTAGTGAAGAGGACAGGAGTTGGGGGCCGGTGGCGGTGGGGCAGGAAGGTGCCTGAAGGCAGCGGCGTCCCATCTGTGGTGGCGGCAGCCCAGCAGGTGCCCCTTGTCGCAGGGACCTAATCCTGGCTCCAGCCGGGTGGTCAGCGGAGCTGCAAGGTCTTCTGGGTGAGCAGACCCCACAGTCCTGAGCTGTTCTTCGCTGTGTTTGGTCATCTCCCCCCATCCAAGGGGAGAAATCTAGATGAGGTTTAAGAATTAGTGGATCTCGTAGTTGAAATCTTGGAACACATGTTTGCAGCACAAGGTGTTAAAGTAAATGGAAGAATTTAACGCCTTTTCAAGGAGCGTGTCTCCATGTGGGCAGAACTAGAGAATAAATGGGTCTTAAATTAAAAAAAAAAGATCTTGCTGTGATTTATGTCAAAGAGCGTTCTGCTTATGTTTTCCTCTGAGAGCTTTATAGGGTCTGACCTTACATTTTAGGTCTTTAATCCATTTTGAACTTATTCTTGTGTATGCTGTTAGGGAGTGTTCTAATTCCATTCTTTTACATGTAGCTCCAGTTTTCCTAGCACTACTTACTGAAGAGACTGTCTTTTCTCCATTGTATATTCTTGCCTCCTTTGTCATAGATCAGGTGGCCATAGGTGTGTGAGTTTATCTCTGGGCTTTCTATCCTGTTCCATTGATTTATATTTCTGTTTTTGCACCAGTACCATACTGTTTTGATTACTGAAGCTTTGTATTATAGTTAAAGCAGATCTAAGTTAAATGGAAGTTGGGGGAGGGCTGTTAGGGAAGGCTTTTTCAAGAAAATGATGTCAAAGTCAGGATTTGATGAATAAGTAAGAATTAGCAAGGCAAAGAAGAGGGAAAGGGTATATGACAGGAGTAGCAAGCAGGGTGGCAGCATTTTAGGTACCAAGAAGAGCACAAAAGATTCTAAAGTGAGAGACAATATGGAAAGTTGGTTTGAAAATTAAGTAAGGCTGAGGTGTGGAGGAGAAGAGCAGCAAAAGATAAACAAGAGAGTAAGGGCCCAGAACATAACCTTGTAAGGTCATACTAATGAATTTGGATTTTTCCTAAATGTATTTAACAGACTTATCAGGTGAGTGACCTACTCAATCACATTTACCTTTTAAAAAGATTATTTTAAAAAATCACTGTGACTGCAACATGGACAATGTAATAGAGAGGGGCAGGGCTAGGGCCACGCAGATAAGGGGAGTGTGATCGTAATACAGGAGAAAAATGGTTGTGGTCTAGTCAAGAGTGGTAGCAGTGGGAATGAAGAGATATAGATAAAATTGATGATTATTTTAACCAGGGTGAAAAATGGATGTAGGAAGATAAGGGAGCAGGAGAATCCAAAGGTAACTGGGCAGATGGTGGTATGGTAGTGCCAGTGCCTGAGATAAGACCAGGAAGAGTGTGGGAGAGAGAAAATATAAAATTAGGACCTTGTTATACTGGAGGTGCCTATGTGACATTAAAGTGGAAATGTCCAGTGGTACCCAGACCTGGAGTTCAAAAGGAAGATATATATGAGGGAATCAGGAACATACTGATGTAACTGGGGTCATAGGAGTGAAGGAGGCTGCTCACTGGAGTGTTTACAAAGTGAAAAGGGAAAAAAGCCCCAGAGAATATTTGAGAGAGGGTAAGCTACACTAATGCAAGAAGTATTGACACAACTGTCTTTTGTTAAAATTGGTGTATAATTGACATATAACATCATTATATTAGTTCGGGTGTACAACATAACGATTTGACATTTATATGTATTGCAAAATGATCCCCACAATGCCCATCACCATACAGTTACAAAAATTTTTTGCTTGTGATGAGAAATTTTACATCTGTCTTATTTACCACTATATCCCTGTCATGCAGACAGTATCTGTCATATATCAGTGGCTCAATAAATTTCTGTTACATAAATAACAAAGGAAAAAAAAAACAAAAATAAGACTGAGGAGGAGCAAAGAGGTAGAAGGGAAACCAGAGTACTGCAGAATCACTGTAGCCAAGGAAAGAAAATAGGATAGAAAGCTTTTCAAGGAGGGGAAAGTAATTTTGTCAACGGCTGCTAGTAAGTCAAGATAAAGACTGTTAGATATCATGAGTGACCTTTGTTTCACTGCTGATGAACTCTTTCGACAAGTCTGGCTCCTAGGGAAGGAAATGAAATAAAAGTTTTTTTGCTGTTGATTCTTTAAGATATTAGTGACTTCAGCATGTTTGAATACTTTGGGGAATAAACCTGTAAAGAGATTAAAGAGAAAAGACAAACACTTAACAAATGGATGGGATTCGGTACACAGAATGATGCCTTTTAATAAAAGGTTAAGATCTTTGATTCTAAGAGGAAGTAATGAGTACAGTAAGAATAAAGATGCATGCAAATCTCTAGGTTTGATGGTGCTTGGGACACAAAGAGCATGTGATTCTGTCATTAGCCAGGGAAGACTTCAGAAGTCATTACTTCATAAAGAAGTAATGATTAAGAAGAGACCTAAGAACTGAGGACTAAGTATTATTCAAAGCAGCATGCTGGGGAATGTTCTAGTCAGAGGAAACTGCATATTTAGAAAAGGGCTGAAGGGAGATTTTATATTAAATAATTGATATATCTACCAATCCTCAAAACATAGACTAGGGGAATTAGCCTGAGCCTGGATTTAACCCTTGGCTAAACTTTCTTTACTCCTCAGGCTGCTACTGATAAAGTTCAGGGAATACTTTCGACCCTGCGAGGCCATTCTAGTTATCCCAATCAGGACTCTCTCTAACAATTATGGATTAGAAATATTTGAAAAACTGAGCACTGATTCATCAGCCTGTCATTCAGCTATGAATCAAACACTTTTTGAATAACTACTAAGTTCAAGGCACCATCCTGCATTCTGAAGACTGCAAAGAGAATAAAGCATGTTGTGTCACTCTCAAGGAGCTTAAGTCCCTTCATGCGTAGAATAAGTGAAATGTTACCTGAGGCTCAGAGCCCAAAGCAAATATTTACTCCTTCTTTCTACCCCTCATTCCCCCTCTTTCTGTTGTCTTATGTCTCTTCCATCTACATATCTCTCACTGATCCCTCCCCTTCTCCCAACCTTGCTGGTCATAAAATTAAAGCGTAGAAAAATTTTAATATTTATTCTATTTAGTAAACACTGTTTCATATTTCTAAGATCTTTAAACAAAAATCAGGTAATGTCAACATTTTATATTCTAAAGAAAAGAAAATAAACTAAGTTATTTCTGTAAAAGGTCCTCAATGATTATTTTCCCTATATGTCATTGGTCTCCAAGAAAATACAGAAGACATTTGGGGACTTAACATTTGAGGACTTAACTCTCAGTAAATACCCCAAAATGTTCATGTAATATAATTTTAATTTTGCTGAAATACAGTTATGGTTATGAGCTGTGTGGTATTCAGGAACAAGTCACGAATATGGTGAATGAGTCAGACAACTGTCCAGAATCCAATCTCAGTGTAGCTGTTCTGTTCCTTCTTTTGTCTGTGTGTGTGATATAACTCTAGTAAATGAACTAACCACAAACCAACAAAACCTCATTTTGTTTCTTTGAGAAAAAAGAGCCAGAAAAGAAGGTCAATTGCTATTGGCAGTGATAATAGTAAGTAAAGGAATCTAAGAAAATTACTGCTTTTGCAAATGTGGGGGATTTGAAAAGATCTTGGAACACAATCCTTAACAAAACATAAACTGTCTATTGTATTTTCCTCCACTTCCATGTCATTTTCTAGCAACATGACAAATAATAGCCAGAAAATTAATTGGTCTGAGACCTGGAATAACTATCAGAGTTCTTCAAGATTTGATAATCAACTACAGAATTAAGGTATTTAATCACACCATTAGACTCAAAAGACTAGCTAGGAAAAATAAATGCCAGAGTCAAAAGTTATTGCCTTACTGAAGGATAGCATGTTAACGGTTAGAGGCATGGACTAAGAAATCTAAACCCTAGATTGGAGAGCCTCTATTTTGCTGCTTAATATCTGTGTGTACCCTTTTGAAAGTCACTTAATTTCTGTTAGCAAGGTCCTTGGAGAAGCAGACACTAAGATGGGATTAAACTTGCGAGGATTCTGTCAGTGCAAATATCCATGAGAGAGAAAATGGGAAGTGAGCTGGAGAAGGCTGGGAGGGTCATCAGACTACGATGCAAGTCTGAGCCTGAATGAAAGAAAGAGTGAGGAAAGGTTAGGAGGAAGCATCCTAGACTGCTATACAGTTTTAGGAAGGTTTGGCAAGGCCACTGGGGAGTCCTCAGGCCAAAGCTGGCTGTTACAGGAATCCCATGTCCCCCAGGAAAAGGTCTGTCTGCCACTAGCTGTCAGCAGCTCATGCAAAGCAAGGCTTTGGGAAAAATGTAGTAACAGATTTCACAGTCCAGTAGCAGGGGCCCTTGGTTAATTATACTCCCTGCATTTGGAAGTCTTCAAGTTCCATTCTCAAGGCCACCACAACCTCTTCTGATTTTCACATCTATAAATTCTCTATTTTTGTCCTTCCTACTTTACAAGTTGTCCCAAATATCATGATAGGCACTAGGGATATAATGGTGAAAAAAGAGTGACACGGTCTCTGCCCTCAGAGAACATACATTCTAGTGGAAAGATCCAGAGAAGCAAAGAGGCAATTAAATACTGTGTGGATTAGTCAGACTGTCACTCACCTACAAATCTAGCCTTCTTCGTATGACATACACAACTGTATCCTAAATTATTTTATCAACCATTCTCTTACTATCTCCTCAGTACCCACATACCCTAGATGGTCCAGCCATCACAAATGTTTTTACTCACTCCTGAATATAATATACTGATTCACACCTCCATGCTTTTATACATATAGTTCTATCTAGAATGTGACTTCCACAAGATCCTACTCAAATGTCAGTTGTGATAAGCCTCCTCTAACGCTAGAGCAGTGGTTCTCAACAAGGACAATTTTATTCCCTACCTACAGTGGAGCATTTGACAATGTCTGACCATTTTGGTTGCCACAGGTGTGTGTGCATGTGTGTGTTGGGGGGGAGGGGTGGAGAGGGAAGGTGAGCTACTGACATCTAGTGGGTAGAGGCCAGGCTTACTGCTAAACACCCTACAATATAAAGGACAGCCTTCGCCCAGTCCCCAACAAAGAATTACCCAGGGTGAAATGTCAAAAGTGTAAAGGTTGAAAAACTGTCCTAGAGGCAGTTTGTCATAACCTCGTCTGGGTTCATGAAGCATTCTGACCTTACTCACAAGGCCTTTGTCTTTCTATGAAACCGTAAGCTCCTATAAAACAGAAAGTGATATTCATCTTTCATATCCAATGACCTCACATGGTCTCGTCACTTTTACAAATTTGTCAAAGTAAAATAAAGGTATACGTCAGTGCACTGGTGGTACTCAACAGGTGATCCCATCCTGGCTCTACCACTTCCTAGCTGTTTATCTTTGGGAAAAATTATTTAAACTCAATTTCTTCATCTGTAAAATGGGGATCACTGCAATTATTTCATGTACAGATTATGAGGGTGAAGTGACACATACATGAAATGCTTAGCTATGTACGACACATAGTAAAAGCTCAAAAAATATCAACATTGCTGTTCCCATGACCTTTTAGGTTGTCAAAAGAAGCAAAGGGAAGCTAAAGGTGGGAGCAGGAGGTAGTGAGAAGAAATTTTAGAAGCAAAAAACATTAGTATTCAGCAAGTCAATTTTAAAAGTGATATATGTCTGCCTTTCCCTTTTCAGCATTTTTCTCATCACTCATTGGGTTTAAGGTAGTACTCTGTTTAATATTTATCTGTAATTCAGAGCAATGCTATAATACTTATTTTAATTCAAAATACTGTCCTTGCTACTAAAATGAATTTAATTTAGGTCACAAACGTAGTTTATCTAAGGGCAGTAGCACTGTATTCTAAGTGAAGTATCACTAATTTCACAATTTTATACATCAAATAAGGAAGACACTGGTCTGAATTTTCACAAAGAGTATAAACCTGAACATCTGATATTAAGGGATGTTAAGCTACGATATATCATGCATTATGTGTTAAACAGCACATATGAATGCTCATTCAAGTAAAAATTGGTGATGGTGTGAGAGGCTGATTTTGGCAAAAATTGAATAACAAAGTTCTGGTGAACAGTGGTTAATGTTCAGCATAGAGCCTTGCACATAGTACCTGTTCAATAAATAGCTACTGAAATAAATCCAATGAAGGAATCCTCAGAACTGGGAAAATTTATGACAGTCCAGATTGGCAATAGTATTAATACCTGATAGAGTGGTTCCAGTTATCAATTCTCACATCTTCTCTCACCAAAACTGCTCAGATCTGTTTATTGGAAAATATTTTTCTCATGAGAAGAAAGGGACTTTCAAGGGCTGCAGCAGCCAGTTAAAACTGCAAGAAAGGTAAGCTTCTCTATGCCTGCTGCTAGGGAAAGAACTGGTTGTTGATGTCTTCAAATTTACTGGCCACCTCTTGTTCCAATGGTAGTAAAACCTGCATATGAAGAGTGAATGGGTTTTTTTTTGTTTTGGCTCCATTGGGTCTTTGTTGCTGCGCGAGGGCTTTCTCTAGTTGCGGAGCACGGGCTCTAGGCGTGCTGGCCTCAGCAGTTGCAGCATGCGGACTTAGTAGTTCTGGCCGGCAGGCTCTAGAGCGCAAGCTCAGTAGTTGTGGCGCATGGGCTTGGTTGCTCCACGGCATGTGGGATCTTCCCCGACCAGGAACCGAACCCGTGTCCCCTGCACTGGCAGGTGGATTCTTAACCATTGTGCAACCAGGGAAGTCCCAAAGAGTGAATGGTTTTTGTCCACTTGGTTCTCAACAGAGAATTTCAGCCTTCAGAAGCATCTCAAACTTGCCACTCAAGACCTATTTCAATATTTCTAATTTATGAAAACAAAATTTCAGCCAAGTGGGACATTAAATTGGAGAATACATTTCAAAAATAAGATGGAAAAAAAGGATTTACCTTATTTTACTTTTACAGAAAACATCTATTCCAGAAGAGAAGATTGATTGGTATAATAATATGCACTTGACCTTTACAAAAAAAAACTATTCCTAGCAAAAAAGCTATGCCCCAATACAACCTTCAGTAATAAACTTAACTCCTATGCCTAAACCTACTTTCAGATATTAACTTGGTAGTCATAATAATAAATCCAAAAACTGTAAAAAGCAAACTCTCATAAATATGTTTCATTTTTTTTCTTGGTTTTGAACTGGCATGAGAATTAACAGAAATTCACTTTGCATATATATCATTCATTCCTGTGGTCACAAAAAAATGTACCATCCAGACCACAAATTAGGTACTATGCTTTTGTTTTCACTTTAAAGAATTATGAAAGGCCCCAATTTTTGGTGAAGTCTTAATTTATCCAAATTACATACATTGCAACATTATTTAACCCAGTCAATACATTCTTCAACATTTACTTATATCATGCAATCAGCTTCTTCAAGATAAAACTGTTTTGAAAACCAACTCAAATCTCTATTAGCTTTGTATTTGGAATTACTATGAAGCATGAAACATAAAACATCCAAGAACTATTTTCTAATCTCTCCTCTAAAGAAGTACTATTAAAAGCAATGCACCTAAACAAAACTTTATTATTCTAATTCATAGGAAGTCAGTGTTAAAGTTTACTTATATTTTAAAGGAAATTACATTTTTAAAATCCTTCCTTATACATAAATACATATACCTATAGGCCAAATCTTTAAGAATAAGATTTATTTCTGGAAAATAACCAACTATTTATAATACTGATAATTTCACAGATATAATACTACTGGAAATTTTCTGAAAAAAATCTGGCCTTATGTTAAACACTATATTAAAATGATTACTTTTACTATATATAACGTTCTCTTTGTCAGCAAAAAATATATCAGCATTTATTCCTCCCCTATGACTTCTATAAAAAAGTTCAGTTACAATAATCAAAATGTAATGTAAAATAATTTCTTATTACATTAAGAATTTATTTTGAATTTTTGAATTTTATTTATTTTGTTATACAGCAGATTCTTATTAGTTATCCATTTTACACATATTAGTGTATATATGTCAATCCCAATCAAAAATTCTTAAAGAGTACATGGACCCTAAACTTTCAGAGCAGTTAGCATTTCTCAAAAGTATTCTGGAAAATGCAGTGAGCTATAAGATCAAATATAGCAAGTGACTATTACAGTTCACTGATGTATCAAAAGCTTAGAAAATGAATATAACAGTGTTAGTCTTTTTTTAAAAGGCTAATGTCTATTAACAGCTAAAAACAGGGCACAGTAGGGGGTTAATACATTGTTGTCTGAATCACTTTCATCAGTTTAAGTACCTATTAGTCCTTATTAGCAATGTGCTAGCAAGGTGCTATTGGTCTTTTAAAGTCTATTCTGCTTATTCTTAAGTCTCTTTGCCCAGATAGATTCTTTGGCAATAGTATTTGAAACATAAAGTTTAGACATGTATTTTCCTTTAGCTTTTTTTGTTTGTTTGTTTTTGTTTTTTGTTTGTTTTTTTTTTTTTTTTGTGGTATGCAGGCCTCTCACTGTTGTGGCCTCTCCCGTTGTGGAGCACAGGCTCCGGACACGCAGGCTCAGTGGCCATGGCTCACGGGCCCAGCCGCTCCGCGGCACGTGGGATCCTCCCGGACCGGGGCACAAACCCGTGTCCCCTGCATCGGCAGGTGGACTCTCAACCACTGCGCCACCAGGGAAGCCCCCTTTAGCTTTTTGAATTTAAAATTTGTATTTGAAAAATGTTTTCTCCTTTTAGGACTCTGTTCGAAAGTAATTTAAATTGTTCAGCACATCTGTACACCTAATCTGTTATTATCTTATAATTTTCAACAGTATTAAAGTACTCTCCAAAATTTCTTTTAAGGGGAGATATCAAGATGAATCTTCTCAGAAACCAAAGCAATTCACATGCTCTCCTAAGTAAGTACACTAATGCAGAACTGAATAAGAAAGCAATGTTCACAAAGTAAAACTGGACTGTTTATTAAACTAACTTAGTTCTAGCATAACCAATAGTTATTCTTTGGGTATCATAAATGTACTGCTTAAAAACTGAAATTCAAATAAAGAACTGAAAAATAACTTATTGTCAAAGTTTACTAAACCTAGTTTCAAGGACCAAACTTTGAATAAAATCTAAAATTTTTTTTGTAATAGTTTAGAACAGAAAAATCATTTTGAGGAATTCACATTTGTGCAATGACCAAGTGTAGTGTAGTAATTTTAGAAAGCTTCCTAGTTCTAGCTCTACCAGTAATCAGCTGGATAATCTGGAGCAAATTATCTCCCTCTCTTGACTGTTTTTGTTGGGGGGGTAGTGTTGGGAAACTGGGAGATAGAGAATCTCTAAGGGGTATTTCATCAGCTCTACAATTTAGTGTTTCAAAAAAAAAAGATTTTTTCCTTTTAGGACTATAGTCAGAAGTGAAATTCATGTAAATTGTTTAGCATACCTGTATGCCTCATCTGTTCTTGTTATTTTCAACAATGTGGAAAGTACTCTCCTATAAAAACTAAACATACTTGGACATTTTCACTTATCCTGTTGAAGGGGTTCAGAGCAAGCCTCCCCAAAATGTGTCACCTTGGCATATGGATTATTTTGAGCTAAAAGGCAATAGAGACCCTGTGGACTCAAGAGAAACTTTTGCCCCTCACTTAACTACCAAGAAGAATTTAAATTGGGGGTCTTTCCCAGAATCAGAATTATTAGCAGAAATAAATTTTACTGAGTGACCTATGTGTATGGCAGGGCAAACATCTAATTACTAAACATCTGTTCTTATTGTCCTGTGAAATATCCTTCCCCTCTTTGATGCCACAGACCCTTTTCCACTCCTCCTTAGCTCAGGATAGCATATATACAGTTGACCCTTGAGCAACCCGGGTTTGAACCACGAGTCACCTATACATGGATTTTCTTCAATAAATATACCTGTACCCACCAGTTCCACACCCACAGATTCAAACAACTTTGGATTATGTACTATGTTTATGATTCTCAGTTGGCAGAATCCACAGATGAGAAATCTGCAGACATGGAGGGCCAACTGAGACAAACATTCAAGGATTTTGGTATCTGCAATAAGTCCCAGAACCAATCCCCTGCAGATACTGAGTGACAACTGTACCTCACTTTACCTTTCTGTCTTTGACCCTTTCATGTATGTGAGTTTCCTGTATGTACAAAATTTTATTTTATTTTCTTCTATTAATCTGTGTCACATCAATTTGATTATTAGACCAGTCTAAAAAACCTTTGAAGAGTAGAGGGAAATTTTCCTTCCCAACACTTCTGGCGAGCCAGTCAGGAGACCTCACTGGTCGGGCACTACTCATTCCCAAGCTGCTGAAGTAGGAAGATTCTGGGACCTCTGACATGAGCCAACAAAAGGTAAGCATTCTTACCACATCAGACACCCGGATCTCTACCTGCAGAGTCTGGTGAAAGAATGGTGGTGAAAGTCTCGTTTTCTCCCTTTCTCAATTTAGATTAGCAGGAAAAAATACTTATGGAACTAGTTCCTTCAGTTTAGCAACTCTTGGTTATTTGGTATGAGTACTCATGGGTTTTGGTGATCCTTTTCCTCCCAGAAATGGTCACTGTTTTCTTGTTCTATGTCTTAAGAGCTTGGCTTTGTGACTAGTGAAAATATTCTCTCTGGTCTCTGCCATCCAGAACGTGCACTTACCAGGGTGCACCTGGTGGCCAGTTGAATAGACTAGGGTTTGGAAAATCTCTTTGTACTGGCTGTGCCAGTTCTCAAAGGAGTTTGTCCCAGTCCATAAGGGGCCTTTGCCATCTCAACCTTCGTGGCTTTCAATGAAGGACTTTACTTTTTAGACTATCTTTGGAAGTGAACTTTCTGAATCTTATAAGGGCTGCATCTTTTTGCACTCTCTTATGGGACATCTCTTTCGTCCCTGGTTATGCCATA
Source organism: Mesoplodon mirus (assembly GCF_964341445.2). Taxonomy (NCBI): domain Eukaryota; kingdom Metazoa; phylum Chordata; class Mammalia; order Artiodactyla; family Ziphiidae; genus Mesoplodon; species Mesoplodon mirus. The sequence goes on along the minus strand of NC_138980.1, from coordinate 122,758,000 downwards.
ATAAGAAGGCTTATTGGTTTGAGTCACTATTGAGATTAAATTGACTATATTTGAAGACAAAACTTTTTTTCTTTCAGAGAGATCTCTTATCCTAAACAACTGCATAATTAAAGACAAAGTTAAGTGGATACAAAGAAGTATAACAGCTAGCCTTAGGGACTCCCTTAACAAAAGAATAGAAATTAAACTTCACATCCAAAATAAATTCCCCCTTCTGTGAATCCAAAGAGTTAAATGCACCACTTTCTGGCACACCTGCTATTTCATGTCTAAGAACTGCAGTTCTGGAAGCTGTAGACATCTTTTTCAAAAGGCCAACATCTTACCAAGCTTGTTTTCTGTTCTGAGAACTTGACCTGGTAACCATCAGGCTGAGGACTCAAATATGGCTGGACAGAAATGTGGGTTGAACTCCATTTGCGGCTAGGGTCCTACCAAACTGCTGCCAGCACTCAGGGGAATTACAACCTAGAATTACAATGGCTATTATGAGGAACTGGATCATCCAACTGGGTAAGATAATTCAAAAAGTGCACTTAACCTACAGATTGGGAGAAAATATTTGCAAATGATGCAACTGACATGCAGCAACATGGATGGATCTAAAGATTATCATACTAAGTGAAATAAGTCAGGCAGAGAAAGACAAACATTATATGATATCACTTATATGTGGAATCTAAAAAGTAACACAAATGAACTTATTTACAAAACAGAAACAGACTCACAGACATAGAAACAAACTTACAGTTACCAAAGGGGAAAGGGGAGGGGGATAAACTAGGAGTATGGGATTAACAGATACACACCATTATATATAATATAGATAAGCAACAGTGATTTACTGTATAGCACAGGGAACTATATTCAATATCTTGTAATAACCTATAATAGAAAAGAATCTGAAAAAGAATATATGTGTGTGTGCATATATAATATATATACAAATGAAACACTTTGCAGTACACCTGAAATTAATACAACATTGTAAATCAACTATAGTTCAATGAAAAATAAATGAAAAGTGCACTTAAAAGCAAGGGCTTCCAAATCAAATAGAATGGAATATCTATTTAATTGGTATGCAGGAGCCTCAAAAAGACTTCAAAATCCCAAAATAGCTTCACTGAAAGATCTGTTATAAAAGGCTTATGAAAAAATGAAGACATGGGAGCTACCTAAAACAGGACACTGAGACTAACGTTACTCCTAGGGCTCCCCTCTATCCTTCTTTTCCTGAGTACTCATGTTTCACTAATTCTCTATCTGAATTGCCTTTCCACTCTGAAGAGACTATTAAACAGTTACCTTTTAAAGTAAGACCACTTGAGGCTACAGGTGATCCTCTTTAGATATCTTTCACTCCTTAGCCAAAGGCCAAACTAAGGACCATCGTTCAAAAGAATGTCTTAAAGCAGAGAGAATCCTCAAAAGTTTCTGTAAATGGATTACTTTCTGAGATTAGTGGATAAATAACACAGGCAGAAAATAAGATGGGGGGCAACTGGTCTGACTGAACTTGTGCCCACAGCTGATATTCAGAGCCTGATAGAAAATTTTTTATGCCTTCTCCCCTACGTGAAAATAAAACTATGTACCCAGAGAGAAATAAGCAAATTAAGAATAATGTAGGTGGATGGGAGGATCAACCTATGATGTCACTTAAGTTACAACCCAAATCTTTTGAGGACAAATCACTGCAAAACTGGAAATCCTGCTCTAGAGGCCCATTCAAGTTCCACCCATCACCAAACCTCCCCTAGTAACTAAAAAAGGCTTGTAACCTCTCTGAGAACTCTTATCCAGACCATTCCCAATACCTCAGAATGAAGGGAAAGAACAGAAACAGAGGCTTTTAAAAAATACAAAGTGCTATAGAAACACCCTTGCCCAAAATCTAGTTCAAGGACAAATACAAATCTTAGGTGCCTTCTCACAGATATTTGTTTTAAAAAAAGCTTTAGCCATCTGAGCAAATAAACTTATTCCAACTGTTATTTATGACTAGTGAGTTTTGTACTGTCATACCTGATTCATGGCAAAAAATTTTTTTCATAAGATCTCCGTTTCTATCTGTATGTTTATTGTATGTCTATCTATGTATGTTATAGACAAGGTACTATTTTTTTTAACCTCTGAATGGTATTGCCAAGATTCACTTGTAAAAGAGCACTATTTAATTGGCATAAAATCAAGCTTTTATAAATTAAGTATTTTTAAATCTCAGAAACATATCAGAAACTAACTCAAATGTTTTTTCAAGTTCCCGTGATCTAAGATCATTTTTGGTAAATAAGAGCTAGTTTAAGTTTGTTGGTTTATTAATACAAGCATGTCTTTTAGAGTTATCAGCATTAAGTATAATACTTTCATTCTTCCTAGGTTTAAAGTCAAATAAGTTCATGATATCTGTCACAAAATTTGTCAGCCAAAAAAATAACTCAGGATGATGACTGACATTGTCTAAGGTCTGATGAAGTTTTTGTAGGTAACCTGAACGTGACTGTTAAGAACAAATGAATTAAATAAATGTAAATGAGGTAAGAGATTTAGGTGAACTTTTTAGTAATGAAAAAGTAATAAAAAACTTTCTTTTATCATGAAAGAGTTTCCCAAATCTCCTTGGTAACTTACACCCTTAGAGTTTTGCTAAATTAAGTTAAATAATGGTTAAGTTAAATTCACTGAATATCTAGATCATTTCTAAATAAGATAAAACACAGAAAAATTAATTACTAAACATAGGTTTATCTACTTTTGGATTTATATTACAGAGAAACTAAAGAAAAAAATGGGTATGAGAGCAAACATGTCTTCTGCCACAATGAAAGACTGTAATATTTAAAAGGGTACATGTTTCTAGAAATTATGAAATGTATTCATAAATTTGACAATCTAATGCTGGTTTAATAGTTCATAATTGCTTAATTCTTATTTCTCACTAGAAATTAAGGTTTCTAAGGATTAAGAATTCTAGTTAATGTATGTAATTAAGCCTATACATACAATATATAGGAAATAATAGCAGAAACAACTCTGCATGCAAGAAAACTAGGATATGTTTTTGGCCAAGGAGAATGAGATATGGAGATGTGTTTTTGCTGAGAGAGAGAGAGAGAGAGAGAGAGAGGGAGTTTTAACTTGTGTGGTCAAGAAGGGTAAAATAATGAATTTTATTATAAGAGTTATGAAATTAAGCTTAAAAATCAAGTGTCCTTACTTAAAACTGGAATTTAATTTTTTTCATCTGTCAAAAGGACAAAGTTTTCTTGGACTATTGGTCATCTCCTGATAAGAGATTATGAAAGATTTTTTATCTTTTAAGTAATCTGCCTAGAAAGCCAAGATTTTGTGTATTTTAATTTTGTCTTGATCAGGTCTTTGATTACTGAGTCCTCAATATTAAAAGAGCTAAATTTTGCTTTCAACTGTGTAACCTTTTGTATTTGCCTTTGTAATCTTGTATTATCACTTTGGTGAAATAGATAATTAAGTATTGTTTCATAATGATCTGTGATCCTATTTAGTCAAGTGTCCACACCTTTTAATATGTTTGACAAACTTCCCAAAATCAAATACTAAAGTCCTTCTGACCTCTCGCTAAATTTGGGATTTTTCAGAGGGCCCCTAAAACAACTCAAAGGATTTGCTCTCTCTTCTTATAAAAAGAGAGATGTTACATTAACTAGGCTTATTTGTTATGTTAAATTATGTGGTAAGCATTGTCAAATAAGTGATGCTAAAACCTTCTTAGGTTATATTTGTGTAGATCTATGTTATTAACATAAGTGCTCCTGAAATAATAAGAAATTCTTACAAATCTGATGTGTCTTGGTATTATGTTATCAGCCATAATTCTAGTTACTTACTAAAATGCTGAATGTCACAGAAATAACCAAACTTCCTGGTCAATTCCATTATAATGAACTCTCATCAAATCTGTAACAACATATACTTAAATCATTTGTTATTTACAGTTACTATTGTACTCTGATGCTTTACAAAAATGTTCCTGTAAAAATGTTTCATCTTCAAGGAGATTCACAGAAAAGACCTGAGAAATACTCTAGAATGCAGGTTTTTGATAAGTTTAGGATCTATATAACATGGAACTGGGTAAAAAATACTGAAACTTTAATAGAAAACTGATTGATTCATAAAGCTGCTAACCTAGGATGAAGATCAACAACAATTAATTACAAGAGACTACATGAGCTAATAAGGATGATAATTTTTATGACTTCTCAAGCCAGTTCTCTAATGTTTTGTTTTCCAGATATAAGGAAACCTTTCCTCTTAAGCTCACTATGACTTTCAGCAATTTGGTAAATTATACCTTTGGAAGCAGAACTGAATCATTTCTTTCTTTCTCCCTATCCGATCCTTCCAGAATTTGGAAACTCTTAGTGAATATTTTTATTTACATGGCAGTATAGTTATTTGCATAAATTCAAAAGGAATCTGCTCTACTTATAACAGGATACAACTGGAAACATTGGTTGTATTGCCAAGGCTTTGGCTGGAATGTCATGTTTGAGAATGTCCATAGACTCAGGTATGACCAAACAGCTTTAAGGAATGAAGACTGACTTTATGGAGTCAATAAAGCCCCCTGGAAAAACAGCTTGGTAACTTGCTTACAGGGCTCACAGCAGCCTTACCAGATGAGTCAGGAAGGTCACTTCCTGGCAGGTACAGGTACCTTGGGATTTGGGGGGACCTCAAGAAGGGAGGAATTCACCCAAGTCTACAGGTATTACATGAGTCATATGACAAACTCTTGGCTTGGCTTCCTGGGCTTGAGAAGTAATATTTTAAAGTTCCATCTGAGACTCCTTTTTTTTTCTTGTAATAACCTATTCTTTTTTTTAATACATCTTTATTGGAGTGTAATTGCTTCACAATGCTGTGTTAGTTTCTGTTGTACAACAAAGTGAATCAGCCATATGCATACAAAAAATATGGAACACTTCATTAATTTGTGTGTCATCCTTGCACAGGGGCCATGCTAATCTTCTCTGTATCATCCCAATTTTAGTATATGTGCTGATGAAGCAAGCACTGAGACTCCTTTTGAAAAAGTTCTAGGAAAGCAGATTTAAAAGAGCCTATATGATCAATTGCTATTATTGCTGCACTTATGTAAATAACCAAAACAAGTTTATTGAATTTAGACTTATTTTGCAAACAAGGTAGTCTTTACTTTGGCTACCTTTAGTTAAAATGGAGGTAAGTTTAGAGAAAAAATTATGTTTCATTAATACACCTTTGTGAATATTAGATTGTATACTATTTTTGTTTTGTTTTGTTTTAATTGGGGTATAACTGATTTACAATGTTGTGCTAGTTTCAGGTATACAGAAAAGTGAATCTGTTATACATATACATATATCCACTCTTTTAGATTCGCTGCCCCATACACCATTACAGAGTACTGAGTAGAGTTCGCTGTGCTATACAGTAGGTCCTTATTAGTTATCTATTTCATATATAGTAGTGTGTATATGTCAACCCAATCTTCCAATTTATCCCCCCCACAATTAGCCTCCAGTAACCATAAGTTTATTTTCTACAACTGTAACTCTATTTTGGTTTTGTAGATAAGTTCACCTGTAGCCTTTTTTTAGACTCCACATATAAGTGATATATTTGTCTTTCTGTGTCTGACTTATTTCACTCAATATGATAATCTCTAGGTCCATCCATGTTGCTGCAAATGGCATTATTTTGTTCTTTTTTACGGCTGAGTACATATGGGTGCCTGTATCTTTTCAAATTATGGTTTTCTCCAGATATATGCCCAGAAGTGGGATTGCTGGGTCATATGGCAGCTCTATTTTCAGTTTTTTAAGGAACCTCCATACTGTTCTCCATAGTGGCTGTACCAATTTGCATTCCCACCAACGGTGTAGGAGGATTCCCTTTTCTCCACACCCTCTTCAGCAGTTATTGTTTGTAGATTTTTTGATGATGGCCATTCTGACTGGGGTGATACCTTATTGTAGTTTTGATCTGCATTTCTCTAATAAATTAGTGATGTTGAGCATCTTTTCATGTGCTTTTTGGCCATCTGTGTGTCTTCTCTGGAGAAATGTCTATTTAGATCTTCTGCCCATTTTTGGATTGGGTTATTTGTTTTTTTGATATTGAGCTGCATGAGCTGTTTGTATATTTTGGAGATTAATCCCTTGCTGGTTGCTTCGTTTGCAAATATTTTCTCCCATTCTGAGGATTGCCTTTTTATTTTGTTTATGGTTTCCTTTACTGTGCAAAAGCTTTTAAGTTTAATTAGGTTCCATTTGTCTATTTTTGTTTTTATTTTCATTATTCTAAGAGGTGATCAAAAAAAATCTTGCTGTGATTTATGTCAGAGAGTGTCCTCCCTATGTTTTCCCTCTAAAAGTTTTACAGTATCCAGCCTTACATTTAGGTCTTTAATCCATTCTGAGATTATTTTTGTGTATGGTGTTAGGGTATGTTCAATTTCATTCTTTTACATGTAGCTGTCCAGTTTTCCCAGCACTACTTACTGAAGAGACTGTCTTTTCTCCATTGTATATTCTTGCTTCCTTTGGCATAGATTATGTGACTATAAGTGCATGGGTTTATTTCTGGACTTTCTATCCTGTTCCACTGATCTATTTTTGTGCCAGTACCATACTGTTTTGATGACTGTAGCTTTGTAGTATAGTCTGAAATCAGGGAGCCTGATTCCTCCAGCTCCATTTTTCTTTCTCAGGATTGCTTTGGCTATTATGGTCTTTTGTGTTTCCATAAAAATTGGAAATTTTTTTGTTCTAATTCTGTGAAAACTGCCATTGGTAGTCTGATAGGGATTGCATTGAATCTGTACATTGCTTTGGGTAGTACAGTCATTTTCACAATATTCATTCTTCCAATCCAAGAACATGGTATATCTCTCCATCTGTTTGTGTCACCTTTTATTTCTTTCATCAGTATCTTATAGTTTTCTGAGTACAGGTCTTTTGCCTCCTTAGGTAGGTTTATTCCTAGGTATTTTATTCTTTTTGATGAAGTGGTGAATGGGATTGTTTCCTTAATCCCTCTTTCTGATCTTTCATTGTTAGTGTATAGGAATACAAGAGATTTCTGTGTATTAATTTTGTATCCTGCAACTTTACCAAATTCGTTGATGAGCTCTAATAGTCTTCCAATAGCATCTTTATGATTTTGCATGTATAGTATCATGTCATCTGCAAACAGTGACAGTTTTACTTCTTTTCCAATTTGAATTACTTTTATTTCTTTTTCTTCTCTGATAGTCATGGCTAGGACTTCCAAAACTGCTGAATAAAAGTGGCGAGAATGGACATCCTTGTCTTGTTCCTGATCTTAGAGGAAAAGCTTTCAGCTTTTCACCACTGAGTATGATGTTAGCTATAGGTTTGTCATATATGGTCTTTATTACGTTGAGGAATGTTCCCTTTAAGCCCACTTTCTGGAGGTTTTTTTTTTTTATCATAAGTGGGGGTTGAACTTTGTCAAAAGATTTTTCTGCATCTATTGCGAAGATCATACGGTTTTTATTCTTCAGTTTGTTAATGTGGTGTATCACATTGACTGATTTGTGTATATTGAAGAATCCTTGCATCCCTGGGATAAATCCCACTTGATCATGGTGTATGACCCTTTTAATGTATTGTTGGATTCTGTTTGCTAGTATTTTGTTGAGGATTTTTGCATCTATGTTCATCAGGGATACTGGCCTGTAGTTTTCTTTTTTTGTGACATCTTTGTCTGGTTTTCGTATCAGGGTGATGGTGGCCTCATTGAATGAACTTGGGAGTTCCTCAGCAATCTTTTGGGAGAGTTTCAGAAGGGTAGGTCTTAGCTCTTCTCTAAATGTTTGATAGAATTCGTCTGTGAAGCCATCTGGTCCTGGACTTTTTGTTTCTTGGAAGATTTTAAATCAGTTTCAATTTCAGTGCTTGTGATTGGTCTGTTCATATTTTCTATTTCTTCCTGGTTCAGTCTTGGAAGGTTGTATCTTTATAAGAATTTGTCCATTTCTTCTAGGTTGTCCATTTTATTGGCATATAGTTGCCTGTAGTAATCTCTTATGACCCTTTATATTTCTGTGGTGTCAGTTGTAACTTCCCTTTTTCATTTCTAAAATTGTTGATTTGAATCCTCTCCCTTTTTTTCTTGATAAGTCTGTCTAAAGGTTTATCGATTTATCTTCTCAAAGAACCAGCTTTTAGGGCCTCCCTGGTGGCGCAGTGGTTGAGAGTCCGCCTGCCGATGCAGGGGATACGGGTTCGTGCCCCGGTCTGGGAGGATCCCATATGCCGCGGAGCGGCTGGGCCCGTGAGCCATGGCCGCTGGGCCTGCGCGTCCGGAGCCTGTGCTCCGCAACGGGAGAGGCCACAACAGTGAGAGGCCCGCATACCGCAAAAAGAAAAAAAAAAAAAAAAAAAAAAAAAAAAAAGAACCAGCTTTTAGTTTCGTTGATCTTTGCTGTTGTTTTCTTTGTCTTCTATTTCATTTATTTCTGCTCTGATCTTTACGACTTCTTTCCTTCTACTAACTTTGGGTTTTGTGATCTTTTTTTTTTTGGCTGTATGTGGGCCTCTCACTGTTGTGGCCTCTCCCATTGCAGAGCACAGGCTCCGGACGTGCAGGCCCAGCGGCCATGGCTCACGGGCCCAGCCGCTCCACAGCATGTGGGATCTTCCCGAACCAGGGCACGAACCCGTGTGCCCCGCATCGGCAGGCGGACTTCCAACCACTGCGCCACCAAGGAAGCCCATAACTTTGGGTTTTGTTTGTTCTTCCTTCTCTAGTTGCTTTAGGTGTAAGGATAGGTTGTTTGAGATTTTTCTTGTGTCTTGAGGTAAGATTGTATTGCTATAAACTTCCCTCTTAGAACTGCTTTTGCTACGTTCCATAGGTTTTGGATTGCCATGTTTTCGTTGTCATTTGTCTCTAGGTATTTTTTTATTTCCTTTTTGATTTCTCCAGTGATCCATTGATTCTTTAGTAACATATTGTTTAGCCTCCATATGTTTGTGTATTTTACAGTTTTTTTTCTGTAATTATTCTAATCTCATAGTGTTGTGGTCAGAAAAGATGCTTGATATGATTTCAATTTTCTTAAATTTATCAAGGCTTGGCTTGTGACCCAAGATGTGATCTATCCTGGAGAATGTTCTGTGTTCACTTGAGAAGAAAGTGTGTTCTGCTGCTTTCAGATGGAATGTCCTATAAACATCAATTAAGTCTATCTGTTCTAATGTGTCATTTAAGGCTTGGGTTTCCTTATTAATTTTCTGTCTGTATTCTATCCATTGGTGTAAGTGGGATGTTGAAGTCCCCTACTATTGTAAACTGGACTGAGTCCTAAATTCTTTTAATTTCCTCCAATATTTGGCTACAACTCTCCAAACTAATGTTTACAGTTTTTCTCCCACCCTTCTGATTTGGAGTCATTGAGAACTAAAACTGCCATTTTTCCGAAGCCATGCAAACTAAAGTTAGACAACTTGATACAAACTTCAGAGAAATCACAACAGCTCATGTATGGACAACCTTTGTGCCTACTGCTGTATGGCCATTCAAAACAATCACCAAAGACAAACAAACTGCAAACCTGGAAAATCTATGAGATTGTCACTGCCTGCCCTCACTCCATCTGAAGATGCTTAGAGACAGACATCTAGAAATTCTCAGCTGCCTGCCTTCAGAATTCAGAAATTGGGATTATAGTCTGCTCCAATTAACTATTATTTTTCTTTTATTTCCATAAAAATGTCTCTTATTAAACATCTGACTGCTTGCACCATAGGCCTACCTTGGGAAACCCACCTGCATCACTGCCTCCTGAAATGAGACACAACTGTTTAACTGAACTGACTTACTCACAGGACTAAGAGACTGATTCAGTGAGATAAAGTAAACTACCAAACTCAACTTCTGGACTGTGAAACTTCTTGTTGAAGTTTCAAAGGTGGGACGGAAGGGGTTCCAAATGAGACTCCCTAAAATGTGCCACCTTGGCATGTGGATTGTTTTGAGCTAAAAGCCAATCAAGACCCTGCAGACTCAAGAGAAACTTCTGCCCCTCCCTTAACTACAAAGAAGAATTTAAATTGGGGGTCTTTCTCAGAATCAGAATTCTTAGCAGAAATAAATTTTATCTGAGTGACCCACCTGTATGGCAGGGCAAACATCTAATTACCAAACATCTGCTCTTCTTATTGTCCTGTAAATTGCCCTCCTCTCCTTTGAAGTCCCAGGCCCCTTTCCATTCCTTAGCCCAGGATGCCATATACACCTAATTTTACCCTTCTGTCTTTGATACTCTCAGGTATGTGGGGTTCCTGTATGTACAAAGTTAAATTTGACTTTCTCTTGTTAATCTGTTTCATGTCAATTTAGTTATTAGACCAGCTGAAAGAACCTTTAAAGGGTAGAGGAAAATTCTTCCTTCCCAACACAGTTTAATTCTTTCCAAACCAAAAGGATGTTAAACTGCATGTTGACAAAACACTGTATTAAATCATTAGTGGAATTATAAATAGATAAAACTCTTTGGAGGGCAACTTGCCAGTATCTCTCAAAATTTAAAACACGTAAGCCACTTGAGCCAGTGAATGGTAGCAGAAAGCCACCCCAACACAGGTCACTTTATCATACGGATAATATTGGGCTGAAGGCAACTGAGAAAAAGCAGATACAAAAAAGTCATCTGCCCTCCCTACTTACCTAAAAGCTGGACGTAAATTTCTAACAATGCCTTCCCCCTCCCCTCTCTACCACAAGACAGAAGTTAATCACCAGATTAATCACTCTAGACCCTTAACAGCCCAGAGAGGCACCAGAGGAATCTACATAGCAAACCTACTTATTAGCCCTTACCATCCAATAGTTACCCCCCAAATATTTACCTTCTCACAATCTGCCGGAAACTCAAAGTCCTTTTCCTTTGTATTATCCCTTCTTACAAATCTACTGTTCTTTTGTTAAGATGCTCTATAAGGCCAAGTGCTAACCATCCTTTCGAGTTATTACTGACTATTCCTCTGTGTTTTTGTGTTAATAAACTTGTGTAGTTTCTTTCTTGTTAATCTGTCTTTTGTCTGATTTACAGGGTCCCAACCAGAGTATTTAGGGGGGTAGAGAAGAAAGTTCCTCCTCCCTACACCAACAGTTCCACTGGTAGGAATTTATTCCACAGATATACCTGCACATTTGCAAAACTATACACATACAGGAAAACTCACTGAGGTATATTTCAGAATGAAATACTGGAAAAATAGAGATGTTCATCAGCAGAAAACTGGGTTTTTAAAAAATGTGCTATGTCCATACAGAATACTCTAAAAGGAATTGAGGCTGCTCTGTATATTCTAATATGAAAGAACAAAAAATATAATGTGCAAAACAGTGTCTACAGAGTATATTATTGTATGGTCAGGCCACTCAAGGTGGCTGTTCTCTTGTTCTCTGTACATCCCCTGCTCGACCAGTGCTTGCTTCACCTACACCCTACTCACTGGACTGACCTTCCCGTATACTTGCCCCAGGGCCCAGCTAGTGATTGTTCTTATCAAAGGGGCAGTGAGGGGTATGCACCTCTGCTAGTTTCCCTGGTAAACGATAAGCCAACCAGACATCAATTCCCCCTGTAACTGGCGATCACCCCCTACCCCACCTCTGGTGAAGACCGCCACCATGTCCTGCCCGCCATCTGTGACACACAGTGGGATGTCATTCCAGGACCCTGCTTCAGACACGTAAGTTTCCCTCTATCCATTAAACCACTGATGTCTCTGTTGCTGACTCCAGGCTCTTTCTTCGGTCTTGAAACTGGGCAAATACAGGCCTTGCAGGCCTGTAGGGTGCAGCCCAATGACTCTCATCTGTTTTTTGTTTTTAAAGACATAAATGTAAATACTTGTGCATGTACAGAATATCTCTAGAAGGATATACACACACACACAAATGAGTCATGATGCTGACTGTGAGAGGGAAAAACTGGGTGGCTAGTGGATAGGGGTGGCAGACTCATGCTTTACTGTGTATCTATCTTGGTAACTTTGGAATTTTGTACCATGTCTATACTGAAAATAGTTCAAAAGACTTTAAATATATTAAAGAGAGATGAAGGATACGATACTGTTTCTGTTCTCAAGGAACTTAAAATGTCACAGAGAGTAAATTCATTCATTTAGTAATATTTACCAAGAGTCCTTTTTTACACCAGGCCTCTGGGGGATATATCCCTGCCTTCATGGAGCTTACTTCCTAGAGGAGAGTTACGTACAATATTATGGTGGCCAGAGAAAGAGAGTATAGTTCAAGTAAAGCAATAATAAGAGGGCAGACTTCTGACAATCTCAATTTTCACATCACTACTCAGAAGTAAAAACAGTCTAGGTTCCCCTAAAATAGATTAGCAGTAGCAAAAAGAACAGTGACAGACGTAAGTACAAGTTACTAGAAGCAGGAACACAGAGAGACACATTAATGGCTGACAATATTACCTGACAGCAAGAGACAGAAAAAATTTAAAGTAAACACGAAACCAAGCTATCACAATATAATTCAAGCATTCTCCAATTAGGGACTCAGTTACACTACAAAGATGTTAAATTATAGTCAAATTTTTAGGATCTCAGTAGGCATGTTTTCCATGGGAAAAATGCTATACATACTTGGTGTTAAGCTTCACAAACCATCCCACAAAAGGCTATTTAACACTATTAAGTATGTGCATGAAATACTTTCTACAGGATATTATGTATACTATGGATTACTATGCTTCTAGTGAGGAAAAAAAACAGAACGGATGCCAAGAGGTGGCACAGTGGTTGAGAATCCACCTGCCAATGCAGGGGACATGGGTTTGAGCCCTGGTCCGGGAAGATCCCATGCGCCACAACTACTGAAGCCCGTGTCCCCTAGAGCCCGTACTCCACAACGAAAGAAGCCACCACAATCAGAAGCTGTGCACTGCAATGAAGAGTAGTCCCACTCGCCACAATTAGAGAAAGCCTGCACGCAGCAACAAAGACCCAACGCGGCCAAAAATAATTAATTAATTAATTAATTAATTAATTAATTAAAAAGAATGCCTCCAAAATTACTGCCAGGCCTTGCAACAGAAGTGGTGACTCCTCTACTGAGGGACTGGAACAGAAACAGGGACAGAGTCTGTGACAACAAATGGTTGGGATTAAGGCAAGATAGGTTCATCTGTCTTTTCCTCATCCTCTTTTCTTCCCACCACCCCCACCCCCAATCAAAGAACAGCACTGAATAGGATAAGAATGGAGAGGTGATGGGGAGGGTTAAAGAAAGACAGCATTCTTCCTTACTTCTGATACAGAGATCAGAGCTCAATAGGACACTGAAAGGGAGAGGAAAAGAGGGGGTTAAAAGTTAAGCTGAAAGCAACAGAATTTACAAAAAACAAACAAAAAATAGAGAGAGAGACAGAAAGAAAGGAAGGAAATCCCTAGCCAGTTCAGTAAAGGAAATCGCTCCTTACGTTATACATAGGTACATACCTAAATTAGAGATTAGAGAAATGATATCAGTTACTACTCAATTATAAGTAACACGATTTCAATTCAAGGGATTTAAACAGTACAGGGAGTTTTTGGCTCATGCAACTAAAATCCAGGGGAGGATCTGCTTCAGGGCTGCCTGATCCAGCAGACATATTATGAAATTTCTTTTCGTCTCTTCATTCTGCCACCCATAGTACAAGCTTCATCTCAAGGTCAGATTCCCTAGTGCCAAAAGAAAGCTGCAGCCACAAGCAATTACATGGAAGAAAGCACAGCTGTACCAGAATTCTAAGCAAGAGTTCTGAAGTGTACCTTGCTTAGATCAGCCTAAATCACATGCCCACCCTGAATCAATTCCTGTAATGAGGAAATGGAATCTGATTGGCTAGATTCACTCAGAGGCCCATTCCTAAAGCCAGAAGTGGAGCAGTTTCCCTCAAAGAACATGAGCTATGTGCGTGTGGTAAAAAATGGTGGACACTGGAATGAAAATACAGGTATATATCAAGAGAAGAAAAAATAGATACTGAGGAGGCAGCCACAGTGTTCACCCCAAGATGTTCAAAATGAAGATTCAGAGTCATCGCAAAATATTATGTACAGTATTCTCCATTCAAAAGACAGAAAATCATTAGAATCATTCTTCTTACAAACAAAAGTCAAACTGGCTCCTGAGACTACTTCTATTTAATCTAGTACTAGAAATGCTAGTTTAAAAAGAATAATATAAATACAGAAAATAAAAGTATCTATTTGAGACCTATATACTTTCTAATACCAATAGAAAATACAAAAGATGATATAAATAAATAAAAATTAAACATCTCACCCTTGGTTGGGGGGGACAGGTAAAGAAGACTGAAAGTATGTATGTCTGCTAGATTTTTAAACCTATGGCAGTAATAATTACAAAACATACAGTACCAGATTAAAAATTATCAATAATAAATTAAAATCTTTCTCTAGAAATGCTGTACCAAACTTAAGAACTTAAGGTATCATAAATCAGAATGAACAGAAATCATTATCTCAAAAAGATTCTGTACTCCTATATTCACTGCAGCATTATTCACAATAGCTAAGACATGGAAACAACCTTAGTGTCCACTGACAGATGAATGGATAAATAGATGTGGCTTAAAACATAAATGTAAGTCTAAGAAAGGAGGTCTTTTGCCCATTTTTCTTTAGGTCTTCTGTCCATTTTTTGATTGGACTGTTTTTTGTTATTGAGTTGTATGAGCTGTTTGTCTGTTTTGGAAATTAAGCCCTTGTTGGCCACATCATTTGCAAATATTTTCTCCCAACGCATAGGCTGTCTTCATTTTGTTGATGGTTCCCTTTGCTATGCAAAAGCTTGTAAGTTTGATTAGGTACCATTTGTTTATTTTTGCTTTTACTTCTATTGCCTTGGGAGACTGACCTAAGAATATATTGCTACGATTTATGTCAGAGAATGTTTTGCCTGTGTTTCTTCTAGGACTTTCATGGTGTCATGCCTTATACTTAAGTCCTTAAGCCACTTTGAGTTTATTTTTGTGTATGGTGTGAGGGTGTGTTCTAACTTCATTGATTTACATGCAGCTGTCCAACTTGCCCAACACCACTTGCTGAAAAGACAATCGTCTTTTCCCTACTGTATATTCTTGTCTCTTTTGTTGAAGATTAATTGACCATAGGTGTGTGGGTTTACTTCTGGGCTCTCTATTCTGTTCCATTGATACATATGGCTGTTTCTGTGCCAATACCATGCTGTTTTGATTACTGTAGCTTTGTAGTATTGCCTGAAGTCTGAGAGGGTTATGCCTCCAGCTTTGTTCTTTTTCCTCAGGATACTTTGGCAATTCTGGGTCTTTTATGGTTCCATATAAATTTTAGGATTATTTGTTCTAGTTCTGTGAAAAAAGTTGTGGGCAATTTGATAGGGATCACATTAAATCTGTAAATTGCTTTGGGTAGTATCACCATTTTAACAATGTTAATTCTTCCAATCCAAGAATATGAGATATCTTTCCATTTCTTTGAATTATCTTCAATTTCCTCCATTAATGTTTTATACTTCTCAGCATATAAGTCTTTCACCTCCTTGGTCAGGTTTATTCCTGAGTATAAAAAAAAAATATGTACACAGACACACACATACCTATACCTACACACCCACACACACACCCACACTCACACACTGGAGTATTATTCAGCCACAAAAAAATGAAGGAACTGCTAGTTGGGCCAACATAGACAAACTTTGAGGGCATTACGCTAAGTGAAATAAGTCAGACAGCGAAAGACAAATACTGTATGATCTCACTTATATGTGGACTCTAAAAAAACCACACTCACAGTTTTGGTTTGGTTTAGTTTGGTTGCCAGAGTTGAGGGATAGAATTGGGGAGAATTGGGTGAAGGTGACCAAATGGTACAAGCTTCCAGTTATAACATAAATAAGTACTGGGGATGTAATGTACAGCACGGTAACTGTATTTAACAATACTATTTGTATATTTGAAAGTTGCTAAGAAAGTAGATCTTTCTTACAGGAAAAGACTATAACTACGTGAAGTGATGTTAACTAAACTTATTGTGGTAATCATTTTGCTATATATATATTGCAAACCATTATGTTGTAAACTTTGAATAAATATAATGTTATATGTCAATTATATCTCAATAAAACTGGAAAAAATTAAAGAATTAACATAACATGGAAAAGAATCATTTAAAAATATTGTTGGTCTTCTTTGGCCTCAGCTCCTAAGCAACCCAGAACCAAAATGGTTTTCAGCACCCACTATACAGACTGCTGTCTGCAGACCTCCTCTCTCAGCTCCCAAGCATCCAACATTGAATGCACAGTCCTGGAAATGGATAGGGTTGCCCTTTCCAAAGGAAGCCCCCTTCCCACCAGGTAAAAACCCTGGGCTGCCTGAGGGATGTACATTATTCTACACAAGGAGGAAGGAGGTGATTAAGTATGTGGTTGTGGGACTGGAGCCTCACATCCCCTTTACACCCTTTATCTGTGGGGATGCTTATATTAAAAGATAATCAGGACTTTGCTGGTGATTTGGAAAACACCAAATCAGGTATAAGGTAACAACTTTGGAAAACAGTTGTTACCTTATAAATTATAAAGAACATTGACGTACCTTATGACCCAACAATTCCATTCCTGGATAAACACCCAAGAAAACTTTTCATGCATCATTAGTAAAGACGTGAACAAGAATGTACATAGAAACATAGTAACTGAACAATCCAAATGCCCATCAATAGAAGAAGGGATAAATTATGGAATTATCACACAATGGAATATTACACAATAGTCAATACTGCATCTAAATGTAAAAATATGGATGAATCTTACCAACATAACACTGAGTGAAAAACAGTAAGTCCCAGAAAATATCCTTCTTACAAACTAAAAGGTAACTAAACAATATATACCTTAGTAATATACAAATAATACAATTATATAAAATAAAAAAGCAAGGTAATCATAAAAACAAGATTAAAAACAATTACCTCAGACGGAGGGAGGAGCACAAAATTAGACATGTTATTATCATTATTTTAGTTCTGTGTTAGGTGATGGGTTCATATTAATATATTATTTAAAAATAAATATAGGAATACAACAAATGAGAGCTGTGCATGAACCAAGACGTGCAGCATAAACCAAGGATTAAGATTAATTTAATTCTGTACAACTAAGACCCAAAGAAAGAAAATTTGTTGGGGCAACAAATTTGGATCCACTCCTCACAGCACATCTTAAATCTTCCATCTTTGTTTTTGACTCTATGGTCACCTATTTTTTTTTTAATTGAAGTATACTTGATTTACAATGTTGTGTTAGTTTCAGGTGTACAGCAAGTGACTTCAGTTTCACATATATATATACACACACACATATTTTTTTCTTTTTCAGATTCATTATAGGTTATTACAAGATATTGAATATAGTTCCCTGTGCTATACACACTAGGTCCTTATTATTTATCTATTTTATATATAGTAGTGTGTATCTGTTAATCGCAAACTCCTAATTTATCCTTCTCACCCCCTTTCCCCTTTGATAACCATATGTTTGTTTTCTATGTCTGTGAGACTGTTTCTGTTTTTAAGTAAGTTCATTTGTATCATTTTTTTAGATTCTACATATAAGTGATATCACGTGATATTCATCCTTCTCTGTCTGACTTACTTCACTTAGTATGTTAATCTCTAGCTCCATCCATGTTGCAGAAAATGGTATTATTTCATTCTTTTTTACAGCTGAGTTATCCACTGTGGTATGTGTGTGCGCGTGTGTGTGTGTATACATACACACACACATACATACATATATACACATCTTCTTTATCCATTCCTCTGTCAGTGGACACTTAAACTGCTTCCATGCCTTGGTTATTCTAAATAGTGCTGCTATGTACATTGGGGTGCATGTATCTTTTCAAGTTAGAGTTTTCATCTTTTCCAGATATACGCACAGGAGTGGGGTTGCTGGATCATATGGTAACTCTGTTTTTAGTCTTTTAAGGGACCTCCATACTGTTCTCCATAGTGACTGCACCAATTTACATCCCAACAGTGTAAGAGGGTTCCCTTTACTCCACACCCTCTCCAGCATTCATTATTTGTAGACGTTTTGATGATGGCCATTCTGACTGATACGAGGTTGCACCTCATTGATTTGCATTTCTCTAATAATTGGCGATGTGGAGCATCTTTTCATGTGCCTGTTGACCATCTGTATGTCTTCTTTGGAGAAATGTCTGTTAAGGTCTTCTGCCCATTTTTTGATTGGGTTGTTTGTTTTTTTGTTGTTGAGTTGTACGAGCTGTTTGTATATTTTGGAAATAAAGCCCTTGTCAGTCGCATCCTTTGCAAAGATTTTCTCACAGTCTGTAGGCTGTCTTTTCATTTTGTTCTTGATTTCGTTTGCTGTGCAAAAGCTTGTAAGTTTGATAAAGTCCAATTTGTTTATTTTTGATTTTATTTATTTTGCCTTGGGAGACTGATCTAAGAAAGTATTGCTACAATTTATTTCAGAAAATGTTTTGCCTATGTTCTCTTCTAAGAGTTTTATGGTGTCATGTCTTATATTTAAATCTTTAAGCCATTTTGAGTTTATTTTGTGTATGGTGTGAGGGAGTGTTCTAATTTACATGTGGCTATCCAGCTTTCCTAACGCCACTTGATGAAGAGACCTCTTTTCTTCATTGTATAGTCTTACCTCCTTTGTTGAAGATTAATTGACTGTAGGTAATGGGTTTATTTCTGGGATCTCTATTCTGTTCCACTGATCCATATGTCTGTTTTTGTTCCAGTACCACACTGTTTTGATTACTGTAGCTTTGTAGTACTGTCTGAAGTCTGGGAGGATTATGCCTCCAGCTTTGTTCTTTTTCCTCAGGATTACTTTGGCAATTCTGGGTCTTTTGTGGTCCCATATAAATTTCAAAGTAAACAAAAAAACAAAAAAAAACCTTTAAAAATCATGTCAAATAAATAAATAAATAAATAAATAAATAAAATACCTAGGAATAAACCTGACCAAGGGGGTGAAAGACTTATACACTGAGAACTATAAAACACTGAGAACAACAGAACACTGATAAAGGAAATTAAAGATGTTTCAAAGAAATGGGAAGATATTCCATGCTCTTGGATTGGAAGAATTAGTATTATTAAAATAGCCATACTACCCAAAGCAATCTATAGATTTAATGTGATCCTTATCAAATCGCCCAGGACATTTTCCACAGAACTAGAACAAATAATCCTAAAATTTTCATGGTCACCTATTTTTAAAAGTTAGTAGCAATATTCATTTCAGCGATGGAAGAAAACACTGATTATGGGAAAGTGCAGTGTAGTCTGATGAACCAAGTAATGTTTGGGGAAATTTTTCCATAAAGGTATCTTTAAAAATAGTTTCAGCACTTATAGGGGTTTCACCTCTGGGAAAATATACATGTGAAATACTTTATTCACTAATAATATAAATAAGGTATTAGAGTGATTCTTCTGTTAGAATTACCTAAAAACAATTTAAAAATCTGTCTCCTTTTTTGACACAACCTGAGTCACTGCCAGTCATCCCAACTTAAATTCTCCATTCCAACCAACAAAACATCTTGCTGATGTCACCTGGATCTCAACTCTATCCTCAACTCCCATCCAGTCATTCAACACTGCTGAGCACCTAGTATATACTAGAGAGTATGCTAAATGTACAAACATGGAGAAAACAGTTTTGCACTTCCCGAAGCTCAAAGAGCTGTACAATACTTCTAAAAGTATGATTAGAGGAACATATATAATAGAATTATGCAAAGGCATTGTAAAACGTACAAATTCTTGGATCCTGCCCCACACTTACAGAATTAGAATCTTAGGGGGTAAAGCCGGAGTAAATGTGTTTTTTAAAAGTTCCCATGTTAAAATTAAAAATTAATTAAAAGTACCCAAGTTAATTCTTTTACATAATAAAGTTTGAGAATTATTGTTATAGTATAGTAGTTCTTAAACTCTTTGGTCTCAAAATACTTTTAAAAATTACTGAGAGCCTATAATTCTGATTGGCACTAATTCCAACATATGAGTTTTTTCCCCCCACACCAAGCGATTCTCTGACACCAGTTAGGTGTCCTACAATTTAACTTAGTCCTGACACTATCTACTTAAAGACAGTACCAGATTCCATGGATTAAGGGCTCAGTCCCACAAGACACACCCACTTTGTATGC
This sequence comes from Mesoplodon mirus, assembly GCF_964341445.2. NCBI lineage: Eukaryota > Metazoa > Chordata > Mammalia > Artiodactyla > Ziphiidae > Mesoplodon > Mesoplodon mirus. The sequence goes on along the minus strand of NC_138980.1, from coordinate 122,737,713 downwards.
CAATCAGAAGCCCAGGTTGTTACCTATGCTTTTGACCAACTGGCTATAAATCAGAGGTTCCCAGGAACCACTCCCTGACTTAGATTAATTTGCTAAAGCAGCTCAAAGAACTCAGAAAACCAGTTTACTCACTGGATTACGGGTTTATTACAAAGGATATTAATCAACAGACAGATGTACATGACTGGGTCCCAAACACAGGAGCTTCTGTCCCTGGGGAGTATGGAGCTCAACATGGTGGTATGAATGGGTTCTGATTCACCAATCTGGAATCTTGTCCTTTTGGGATTTTATGAAGGTTTCATCAGAGAGGCAGGATTGATTAAATCACTGGCCATCAGTGACTGATTCAACCTCACGGCACTTTCCTCTCCCCAGAGGTCAGGAGATGGGACTAAGAGTTCCAACTTTTTAATCACGGTTGGTTCCCCTGCAACAGCCCCCATCCTTAGGTTACCCAGGTGCTTTCCAAAATTGTCTAATTAACATAAGACAACTTCACTACTCTCATCACCAAGGAAATTTCAAGGGTTTTAGGAGCTCTCTGTCAGGAATGGGGAGGAAGACGAAATATATATTTCTTACTACAAATTACAATACCACATGACCTCAAAGAACTTTTGGTTATGTTAATTACAGATATTAATATTTTGTATTAGAAATTAAAACTGGGAAATCACAAAAATATTTTAATTAAAAATGTAGTATTTGTTAATTCACTTAAAAACAACAAATGTACATGTTAACCAAGATAACCTATTTTATAAAAAAATAACTATATTTTCCAAAACGAAAAAATTTACTGAGAAGAATGGCAATGCTTCACATTTTTGCAAATCTTTTAAATGTCTAGATTAACAGAAACATCTGGATCTGCTTCTTCATTTAATCTGTTACAATATCACATATCATTACAGTCTCTGGAAAACTCCACTATACAATTTTGTGCAAATGAAAGTGAAAAAGGCAAATAATGTCTCAGTATTACTATGAAAATAAAGTTGACCTTGCAAACACCCTGAAAGGGTGTCAGAGACCCCCAGGGGCCCCTGGACCATACTTTGGAAACCAACGGTCTAATGAAAGGAACAGATAATTACAGTAATCTCCCCTTATCTGAGGTTTCAGTTACCCACAGTCAACTGCAGTCTGAAAATATCAAATGGAAAATTCCAGAAATAAACAGTAAGTTTTAAATTGCATGCACGTTCTGAGTACTGTGATGAAATCTCATACTGTACTGCTTTGTCCCACCCAGGATGTGAATCATCCACACTGTATACACTACCCACTCATTAGTATAGGAAAAAACATAGTAGATACAGAGTTTGGTACTATCTGCAGTTTCAGGCACCTACAGCAAGTTTTTTAACATATCCCCCACGGATAAGAGAAGGCTACTATACAAAGTTCTTTGAGAACACAGAGAAGGGAGACAGACAGGAAACTTCTGCAGAGGTGGTGACATCTCCTGAGACTTAAGCCCAAATCTTTACACACTAGGTAGGCCCTGTAGGATCTATATCTTCTCCCTCCTACTTTTCAAGGTGTCTCCTACCCCTTCTCCTCTTTCTCATTTGGTTGCTCCTCCTCAAACTGGCCAATCTTTCTCTCTTCTTCAAGCCTTTGTATCTACTGTTCTTTTTTCTGAAAGGCTCTTCCCCCATACAGTCCATGGCTCTTCTTGGCCACACCTGGCCATCATGAAGATTAAGGACAGCTATACCCTTGTATACCTGTAATCCATTCAGGGCCTATTCCTTAGAAAATTCTGCCTTATACTAACTGTTATATATGTGCACTAGAAGCCATATTTAACAAAGCACATGGTAGCATCATTTGTAAACGTGGAAAAAATAAAACTAAATATCCATCAACATGAGAATGAAACAAAACACTAGTAAATTCACGCAATAGAATGAATTAGAGCTGAATGTTTCAACGTGAATAAATCTCAAGAACAGTAATATGCACAAAAAGTAGGCTAAAGAAAGATTCCTACAATATGACACTACTTATAATTTTTAAATTTTAAATTAATCTATATTTTGATAGGTAATACACGATTCAAAATTATAAGAATTTCCTCCCATCCCTGTCCTACAGTTATACAGTTTCTCTCCCAGGGACAACCAACGTGACCAGTTTCCTATGTATCCTTCCAGATATATTTTATGTTACACAAAAATATAAGTTTTGTTAAATGTGCTGAATACTTTAATATGGTTCATGTATATCTACATATAAAATAGAAGTTTAAAAATATGTATGGAAATGATAAAGACCAAATTCAGAATAATAATTACTAACAGGCAAAGAAGAAAAGGAACAAACTCAGAAAGGGGCACTTCAAATGTACCTGTATTGTTTCATTTCAGGTTTATTGTGTTTTCTCGATTTTTTTCATACATGAAATAAATTTTTTTCTTCATAAAATAAATAGATGAAAAGGATCAGATTTGAGAAAATAATTAGTTTGGTGTCAGACGGAGTTTGAAACCAGAGCATACTAAGGACATAAATTCAATACTTTAAAATGAGTCTAAAGCTCAAGAGAAAGCTGGAGATTGGGGATTTATATAAAGAGATACTTGCAGTTCTAAGAATAAATATTTAGATATATGCACCCTATAAAACAGAGCACAAATTCCTTAAGGACTGGGCCCAAAACTCTGCCATATTACGTTCCCCTGAAATATCACCTACTGCCCATAATGAGATTTCAATTTACCTATATCCTTACTATTTTTCTTAGGTTTCAAAAATAACATCCTGGGCGCTTCCCTGGTGGCACAGTGGTTGAGAGTCCGCCTGCCGGACGCGGGTTTGTGCCCCGGTCCGGGAAGATCCCACATGCCGCGGAGCGGCTGGGCCCGTGAGCCATGGCCGCTGAGCCTGCGGGTTTGGAGTCTGTGCTCCGCAGCGGGAGAGGCAACAACAGTGAGAGGCCCGCGTACTGCAAAAAAAACAAAACAAAACAAAACAAAAAACATCCTGGTATGGGTGAGCCTATTTATGTAAGTAACTTAACAACAGGCAGTTACACCACACACACACACACACACACACACACACAGTCTATTAAATTAGAATCAAAGGGAGACAGTGTTCTGGTTAGTTCTAGGTAAACTACAAAGCCTTATTTATTTTTTTAATTAATTCATTCATTCATTTTTGGCTGCGTTGGGTTTTCCTTGCTGCACGCAGGCTTTCTCTACCTGCAGCAAGTGGGGGCTACTCTTCATTGTGGTGCACAGGCTTCTCATTGCAATGGCTTCTTTTTTTTTTTTTTTTTTTTTGTGGTACACGGGCCTCTCACTGTCGTGGCCTCTCCCGTTGTGGAGCACAGGCTCCGGATGCACGGGCTCAGCGGCCATGGCTCATGGGCCGAGCCGCTCCTCAGCATGTGGGATCTTCCCGGACCGGGGCATGAACCCGTGTCCCCTGCATCGGCAGGCGGACTCTCAATCACTGTGCCACCAGGGAAGCCCAGCAATGGCTTCTCTTGTTGCAGAGCACGGGCTTTAGGCACGTGAGCTTCAGTAGTTGTGGCACGCGGGCTCAGTAGCTGTGGCTCACGGGCTCTAGAACACAGACTCAGTAGCTGTGGAGCAGGGGGGCTCAGTTGCTCCGCGGCATGTAGGATCTTCCCACACCAGTGCTCAAACCCATGTTCCCTAACTGGCAGGCGGATTCTTAACCACTGCGCCACCAGGGAAGTCCCTCAAAACCATTTTTAGACTGAACTTATTAATAATTAAAAATGTTTCTAGGGCTTCCCCAGTGGCACAGTGGTTAACAGTCTGCCTGCCAATGCAGGGGACACGGGTTTGAGCGCTGGTCTGGGAAGATCCCACACGCCGCAGAGCAACTGAGCCCCTGCGCCACAGCTACTGAGCCTGCACTCTAGAGCCCACGAGACACAGCTACTGAGCCTGTGTGCCTACAGCCCATGCTCTGCAGCAAGAGAAGCCACCACAATGAGAAGCCTGTGCATTGCAAGGAAGAGTAGCCCCCGGTCGCTGCAACTAGAGAAAGCCCACGTGTGACAACGAAGACCCAATGCAGCCAAAAATTAAAAAATAAATTTATAAAAAAGCTTAAAATGTTTCTACAATAGACTAGTTTCCTTTCTAGGTAAGAAAAAATCCTGTGAAACTGTTAACTTTTAAAGAAATCCCTGATATAAATATATTTTCTTATCTTTCATTTCTCTAATAAAAATACTATCCTGACAAAAGTCTTTGTGGATTGTGATTACTTGCAGCTGTTTTATTGCTCTTTTTTTAAAAAATAAATGTATTTATTTTATTTCATTTATTTTTGGCTGTGTTGGGTCTTCGTTGCTGTGCACAGGCTTTCTTTAGTTGCAGCAAGCCGGGGCTACTCTTCGTCATGATGCACGGGCTTCTCATGTTGCGGTGCATGGGCTCTAGGCATGCAGGCTTCAGTAGTTGCAGCACGTGGGCTCAGTAGTTGTGGCTCGTGGGCTCTAGAACTCAGGCTCAGTAGCTGTGGCTCATGGGCTTAGATGCTCCATTGCATGTGGGATCTTCCCGGACCAGGGCTTGAACCCGTGTGCCCTGCATTGGCAGGTGGATTCTTAACCACTGCACTGCCAGGGAAGCCCTTTATTGCTCTTCTGAAGTTTAACTGGAGTATTCAGCAACCTCTCTCCTTTCAAAGTCTCTCACTTTTAGTGATAAAAGCAAACTTCAATTATAGGAGGGGGAACAGACTCTTGAGCTGTTCCCCCTCATATAACTGACCTCTTTTCTGGTTTTCACCACTCCTCAACTCAATTTGCAAATATGTATTAAATGCCTGTTTTGTTATAAGCAATGTATTATACACCATTCCTCTGGTCCCTAAAAAGATGAGAAGAACTGCTTGGCCTTAAGAAAATCTTTGTATATCTTATATAGTGCAAAGTCCTTAGAACTTAACGTCCTAGGTTTGAGATGAAAATTACTGTACTAGTAACCTAAGTTGAATTACACTTCAGTAGAATTATAGGTCTTCTAAAGCTTCATAGAGTACAGACATATTTCAGGCAATGGATGCACATTAAAAACATGTCATTTTAGTACTGTTCAGAAGCTGAGGATCATTTCATGGAAAAATAGATGCTTACGGGTTTATAGACAAATAAAGCCTGAGTTAAAGCATGTGTATACACATAAGGCTCCGTAAAATATTTCTTTAGCACAGGTGAAAGGATATCAACAACAAAGGGGGAACTCAATTAAAAACAAAATATTAAGAAGGATTTGAAAATAATTATAATCTAGCATTAGTATTGTAGGGATGTCTTCTGACAGTTTTGGTGAATCATTTATAGATTTTAGAATAAGGGCTCTTAAACACTCACTCACTTGACTACTCTTCCCTACGATAAACTTTATGCAAGTGCAGTAAGAGGGAAACTGGCCTTGACACATTGTGTTCTCTATGTCTGAGTCTGTATTCTTGCCCTGCAACTAGGTTCATCTGTACCATATGTCTAGATTCCACACGTATGTGTTAATATACGATATGTTTTTTTCTTTCTGGCTTACTTCACTCTGTATGACAGACTCTAGGTCCATCCATATCTCTAAAAATGACCCAATTTCATTCCTTTTTATGGCTGGGTAATATTCCACTATATATATGTACCACATCTTCTTTATCCATTCACCTGTCATTGGACATTTATGTTGCTTCCACGTCCTGGCTATTGTAAATAGTGCTGCAATGAACACTGGGGTACATGTGACTTTTTTTTTTTTTTTTTTTTTTTTTCTTTTTGCGGTACGCGGGCCTCTCACTGTTGTGGCCTCTCCCGTTGCGGAGCACAGGCTCCGGACGCGCAGGCCCAGCGGCCATGGCTCACGGGCCCAGCCGCTCCGCGGCATATGGGATCCTCCCAGACCGGGGCACGAACCCGTATCCCCTGCATCGGCAGGCGGACTCTCAACCACTGCGCCACCAGGGAGGCCCACATGTGACTTTTTGAGTTATGGTTTTCTCAGGTTATATGCTGGGTCATATGGTACTTCTATTTTTACTTTTTCAAGGAAACACCATATTGTTCTCCACAGTGGCTGTATCAATTTCCATTCCCACCAATAGTGCAAGAGGGTTCCCTTTTCTCCACACCCTCTCCAGCATTTACTGTTTGTAGATTTTTTGATCATGGCCATTATCACAGCAAGATCTTTTCTGACCCACCTCCTAGAGTAATGAAAATAAAAACAAAAATAAGCAAATGGGACCTAATTAAACTTAAAAGCTTTTGCACAGCAAAGGAAACCATAAACAAGATGAAAAGACAACCCTCCGGATGGGAGAAAATATTTGTAAATGAAGCAACAGACAAAGGATTAATCTCCAAAATATACAAACACCTCAGGCAGCTCAATATCAAAAAAAACAAACAACCGAAATCAAAAAAATGGGTGGAAGATACAGTATTTTTTAAGGTGTTAAAAATACAGGGTCACTGATATAAACAGAGATATTTTGCTGGGGCTTCAAAGCAGGCAATCAACATCTCAGCAATCTAAAGAAAAATGGCCATTACAAAGTCCTGAAGATTAATCCAAAACACAAGCTTCATGGTCCTCCCTTCTCCCTCCACAGCCAATCAGTGAAAATGACAAACAACTAAAAGCGAGTTTTTAATCACAATTTAAAAGACAGCAAGGGGGCTTCCCTGGTGGCGCAGTGGTTGAGAGTCCGCCTGCCGATGCAGGGAACGCAGGTTCGTGCCCTGGTCCGGGAAGATCCCACATGCCGCGGAGCGGCTGGGCCCGTGAGCCATGGCCGCTGAGCCTGCACGTCCGGAGCCTGTGCTCCGCAACGGGAGAGGCCACAGCAGTGAGAGGCCCGCGTACCACCAAAAAAAAAAAAAAAAAAAAAAAAAAGACAGCAAGGGACTTCCCTGGTGGTTCAGTGGTTAAGACTCTGCACTTCCAATGCAGGGTACGTGGGTTCGATCCCTGGTCGGGGAACTAAGATTCCACATGCCGTGTGGCACGGCCAAAAAAAAAAAAAGTTTAAAAGAAAGCAAGTTCCAGGGTCTCTCCTGGAGAGACTACACTGTTTATACTTCTACAGAATGATTATGATGATAATAATGACAGCAGTTAATATATACTGAACACACGTATCTGGCATTTGGGCTTAGTGCTTTAAATAATTACCTTACAATTCTCTGAACAACAGTACAAGAAAGATACTATCATTAACCCATTTTCCAGCTAAGAAAACTCAGGCTTTTAAAGGTTAAATAACTTGCTCAGGGTCACCTATGTAGTAAGTGGAGCCTGGGATTCTATCTGTTTAACTCCAACTGCAGCAATAACTATACTATTATGCTGTCACATCACAATCGATTCAGTAGCTCCCTACTGCTTATCAGGTCAAAAATCCTTATAGAGTAAGGCTTCATCCATGTCTTTGTTCACTGGAAAGACTTCTGTTGAGCATTTATTATATGTCAACACCATACCAGGTGCTTCAAAGATAGAGGTTCTGAGTGAGGCTGCTAAATAAGTGATCTTTGGATCAGTCATTGTTATTTTAAAATGAGCTCTATTGGGGCACATTAAACAGCATCACAGTTGGAATTATGTTCTTGTATAATTGTATTATTGGAAATGGAATGTTGGAAAAGGAAGACCACACATCTAAGCATTTATATCCTAAATAGTTCTGGACTACTATTTTTTTTAAATATCTTTATTGGGGTATAATTGCTTTACAATGGTGTGTTAGTTTCTGCTTTATAACAAACTGAATCAGTTATACATATGCATATGTTCCCATATCTCTTCCCACTTGCGTCTCCCTCCCTCCCACCCTCACTATCCCACCGCTCTAGGTGGTCACAAACCACCAAGCTGATCTCCCTGTGCTATGGAGCTACTTCCCACTAGCTATCTATTTTACATTTGGTAGTGTATATATGTCCATGCCACTCTCTCGCTTTGTCACAGCTTACCTTTCCCCCTCCCCACATCCTCAAGTCCATGCTCTAGTAGGTCTGTGTGGACTACTATTTTTAACAAAATTTTCCAACCTGGCTTACTACAAATTTTTAAAATTTTCTATCAAACAAAAAAATGCAATGAAAACACAGAACACACTTACATGCACACACAGGGGTCGAAAGATCTTTCATTTCCACATTCAACTTGCAGAATAATACAGGTTGTGCTGGGAAAACCAAGGTCATGAGTGGCCTTAGCTTTCCTCCTTTCCAGCTTAAAGAGACATCTGGTTGCCAGCTGTGTAGCTCCTACGAGTAAATGCTTGCCAAGTAGTTGGCTGAAGGTGGGGAAGAGCTGACCACCTGCAGTCCATTTTGACAGTGACTCTGACCATCACTTTGGAGAACTGGATACATTACAGACATTCCAAAAGGAGTTGGCTAAATTTCAAGGTAGGAGGTTGGCCATTTTGGCTGAACTTACTTTAACTCACAACAAAGCGCTATGATGTGGAAAAAGAGGAGAATACACGAAAAGGTACAAAGCTACTAAAGCTTACAAGAATAATTTACAAGGCTATGTCCCTAACCTCTCCCAGCACTGTCCACCATATTTCTATCCATAATTACTTTTAAAAGATGAAGTGTACATACAACTACAGCTAAACAGGTAAAACTATATCTCCATGTCTATGTAAGTACATGTGTCATTCATATTTTTCACTTTTATGTCAGTATAAAATATATAATCCGCATACATATACATAATGTATGTCACTATAACATGTATTATATATATAAATATATGTTTGTCACTATAACATATATTATATATATAAATATATATATTTAACTGTGGCAATTTTACTTACCTTTTATGTTTTTTATGCCTGCTGTACAATATATATGTTATACATATCATACACAGTTGTATATTAGAGGTATGGGTATAAACAAACTTAAGAAGATGACACAGTTTGGAAAAGGTGCTTGCTTTATTTTTAAAAAAAGAAAAAAATCAATACAATTTCCCCACAGATCCATGATGTAAAATTCTATAATCAAGCCTTGTAGATTTGTAATTATGGTATGTCAGCTACATTTAAACAAGAGTGTTAAAAGATTGTTAAAGTTAAACTAACACAATTGCAGTGTGAATTGTCCTAGTCTCATTCTAATCTACTGGTGTCACTTTCATTTAATCAGAGGAAAACTATGGGCCAATGTCAGTGCTATTTCCAATGCCCTAACATTCTTTGTTCACATTGGGTTTTAAGCCATTACCAATCTAAAATGGTTATAAAAAGATATATTTCAGAAAGCATTTTTAATGAATTAATTCACTCACCAGTGGACATTTTTAGCAGGCTTTATTGAAAGTAAGTTGGCTTTAAAGTTATTAAATAACCTTTTATGTTAAATGAATGAAAACATTTTGTTCTTGCAGAAGAATTTCTTGAATTTACCATAAATACAGCTTAAGAAAAGAAAAACCCTTATTTTATAAACAGAAATCATACTTGGAAACTTATGGTAGACATATGTCATTTAGCTGAAATAACATATCAGCATTTAAAACATCAAGGCTGGGGCTTCCCTGGTGGCGCAGTGGTTGAGAGTCTGCCTGCCGATGCAAGGGACATGGGTTCATGCCCCGGTCCGGGAGGATCCCACATGCTGCAGAGCGGCTAGGCCCGTGAGCCATGGCCACTGAGCCTGCGCATCCGGAGCCTGTGCTCCGCAACGGAAGAGGCCACAACAGTGAGAGGCCCATGTACCGCAAAAAAAATAAATAAATAAAAGTAATACCTGAAACCATAAAACTTCTAGAAGAAAAAATAGGCACTACGCTCTTTGACGTCAGTCTTAGCAAGATCTTTTTGGATTTGTCACCTTGGGCAAGGGAAACAAAAACAAACAAATGGAACTAATCAAAGTAAACACCTTTTGCACAACAAAGCAAAACTATCAACAAAATGAAAAGGTCACCTATTCAACAGGAGAAGGTATTTGCAAACATATATCTGATAAGGAGTTAATATCCAAAATATACAAAAAACTCACATAACTCAAGATCAAAAAAACAAACAACCTGATTAAAAAATGGGCAGAGTACCTGAATAGACATTTTTCCAAAGAAGATATACATATGGCCAACAGGCACATGAAAAGATGCTCAACATCACTCATCATCAGGGAAATGCAAATTAAAACTACAATGAGATATCACCTCACACCTGTCAGAATGGCTAGTATCAAAAAGAAAACAAATAACAGGGCTTCCCTGGTGGCACAGTGGTTAAGAATCTGCTCCGGGAAGATCCCACATGCCGCGGAGCAACTAAGCCCATGCACCATAACTACAGAGCCTGCACTCTAGAGCCCACGAGCCGCAACTACTGAGCCCATGCACCACATCTACTGAAGCTGGCACGCTCTAGAGCCTATGCTCAGCAACAAGAGAAGCCCGTGCGCCGCAACGAAGAGTAGCCCCTGCTCGCCGCAACTAGAGAAAGCCTGCACATAGCAACGAAGACCCAACACAGCCAAAAAATAATAAATTAATATAAATAAATTTTAAAAAAAGAAAACAAATAACAAATGTTGGTGAGGATGTGGAGAAAAAGGAACCCTTGTGTACTGCAGGTGGGAATGTAAATTGGTGCAGCCACTATAGGAAACAGTATGGAGATTCCTCAAAAAATTAAAAATAAAACTACAATCCAGCGATTCCACTCTTGAGTACTTACCTGAAGAAAACTAAAATACTAATTCAAAAAGATATATGCACTCCAATGTTCTCTGCAGCACTTACAATAGCCAAGATAGGGAAGAAACCTAAGTGCCCATGAACAGATGAATAAAGAAAATGTGATTGATATATATATTTATAATTACTTATACATACACACACAATGGAATATTACTCAGCCATAAAGAAGAATGAAATCTTATCATCTGTGACAACAAGGATGGACTTAGAGGGCATTATGCTAAGTGAAATAAATCAGACAGAGAAAAACAAATACTGTGTGATTTTACTTATATGTGGGATCTAAAAAACAAAACAAATGAACAAACATAACTAGACAGAAACAGAATCACAGAGAGAACAAACAGGTGGTTGCCAAAGGGGAGGCATGTGGAGGGAAGAGAGAAATAGGTGAGGGAGATTAAGAGGTACAAATTGGGCTTCCCTGGTGGCGCAGTGGTTGAGAGTCTGCCTGCCGATGAAGGGGGCACAGGTTCGTGCCCCGGTCTGGGAGGATCCCACATGTCGTGGAGTGGCTGGGACCGTGAGCCATGGCCGCTGAGCCTGCGCATCCAGAGCCTGTGCTCCGCAATGGGAGGGGCCACAACGGTGAGAGGCCCACATACCGCAAAAAAAAAAAAAGGGCCAAGAGGTACAAACTTCCAGTTACAAAATAAATGAGTCACAGGTATGAAAGGTACAGTGTGAATATAGTCAATAATTATGTAACATCTTTGTATGGTGACAGATGGTAACTAGACTTATCATGGTGATCATTCTGAAATACAGAAATGTCAAATTACTATGTTGTGTATCAAGAACTACCACAGCATTGTAGGTCAATTATACTTCAAAAACGAAAAATACTCATAGAAAAAAAGATCAGATTTGTGATTACCAAAGGTGGGGAGTGGGGGAGAAGGGGAATTGGATACAGATAGTCAAAAAGGTACAAACTTCCAGTAATAAGGTAAATAAGTACTACTAGGTATGTAATGAACAACATGTTAAATATAATTAACACTGCTATATGTTATCATGAAAGTTGTAAGAGAGTAAATTCTGAGTTCTGAGCACAAGGAAAAAAATTTTTTTCTATTTCTTTAATTTTGTATCTATATGAGATGATAGATGTTCACTAAACTTACTGTGGTAATAATTTCATGATGTATGTAAGTCAAATCATTATGTTGTATACCTTAAACTTATATAGTTGCTGTATGTCAATTATATCTCAATAAAACTAGAAGAAAAAAAATCAATGCTGTATCTTCTACTTTAGAGAAAAGTATTTTCTAAATCACCAATAACTTAATACAGAAAAAAAAGCTTCTCTGGCAAAACTTCATATTTACAGGATGCACTTAAGTTTTAAGTAAAGTACAACATTCAATTCACAGTTGAACTATCAGCAAATAGTCTCCAAATAATCACAGCACACACAAAACAGTGCTACGTTAGCTACTTATGTAAGTACTAATACGAATCACCCTGGTTTGCTTGGGACTTTCCCAGCTTTAGCACTGTAGGTTCCACATCCTGGAAACCCTCCTGTCCCAGGTAAACCCAGACAACTAATGTCAGCGAGACACTGGGGGGTGGGGGGTGGGGCGGAGATTTACAGTTCTGCACTTGAAAAGAAGAAATTTGGAGTCATATCTGGTAACTCCTTGCTAGGGCTGCCAGATTAGCTGTGCCCAGTCACATATAAGTAGGTCTAGCAATCTGGAACATGGATTCAAATCTTTATTTTTATTTTATTTTTTTCACATACACATACACACTTTATTTATTTATTTATTTATTTACATTGAAGTATAGTTGACTTACAGTGTTGTGTTAGTTTCAGGTGCACAGCAAAGTGATTCAGATATACATATACATATATATGTTCTTTTTCAGATTCTTTTCCATTATATGTAATTACAAGATACTGAATATAGCTCCCTGTGCTATACAGTAGGCCCTTGTGTTTATCTATTTTATATATAGTAGTGTGTATATGTTAATCCCAAACTCCTAATATAAGCCCTTAAATTATCAAGGATGAACAAAAAGGAGGCTGTGATTATTTCAATAGAAAACTCGAGTAAATCTGACCTTGCTTAATACTGTTTGGCATTGATCATTCAGTTAATCTCAGTAAACTTAGGTCAGGTGGCTATTCCATGCCAGGCACTGAAGACAGCAGTGAACAAGACAGTTTCGTCACTGATGTCACTCCCAGTCTCAAGGGAAGATAAGAAGATAAAGAAAAATATTCCAGTGATGTTGGTGTAATTTGGTAAACGATATTCCGCCTCATTTGTTAAATATTTGTCGAACATCAAATCTTTAAAAAGAGGCTGCAAGACCCAAACCTACCAACTAATACCTAACAACGAGTCACATGTGAACACAGGCTGCTGCTTGAAGAAACTCGTATATTACCCAGCCCCTAGTACATACATATCTCTAATTCACAGCCAGAATTAGCCCTAGAAAAACAATCCCATTGCAGGGGAGGAGATATTTGACAAGTCCTACCAGTCAGGAACTCAGTACCAAGTCAGACTCATTGCTGTCTAACTCTCACCTTACAAGCCATTCCTAGTAACTGGACTCTCCTGTTTCTAGAGGTCTAACCTCTCTCTTGAAATCTATTTCAGGAAATCAGATCCTTTGCCTTTGTTACCATGTGAAATAACAAAGTTTCTCTAGGACTAGAGCACTGTGAGGCTTCTGCCTATTTCCTTAGGGTCTAAAATCACCATTTTGCCAACATGCTGAAATGTGCATCTTCCACTCATTGTTTGATCTCTCAATTGCCAAATACCACCTTTTATTTATTGCCTGTTTCCATACTCCAGTAATATTCCATCTGCTTGTCCACATTTCTTCCTAAAACCCACTACAGGGAACTTTTGGATCACCTGAAGTATTTTAGCGGATTTGATTAGACGCTAAACTCTAAGAATTTACCCTCCCAAGCACACAGCCTACCCAAACTGAACTCTAGGACTAACACCTAGCATATATTTCTAAATGGTTCTGAACTCCTGGAAAGAAAACTGAAGGAATTCTGGGCTTAAATGACTTTAAATCTCTTTTTCCAAATAAAAGTTGTTACTTCTGAAGATAAATGAGGTGATGGGAAATGAACATCTTGACTAGAAAAAAGGTGCTGAGAACAGAAACTGAATTTTAGACCACTGCTTTAAGAAACCAATGCACAGAATGCCATTCACAAGACCAAGAACATGTCTGAATCATGAAACTGATTGAGAAGTCTTTGAAACTAAATTTGGAGGAGAAAAAATGCATACCTTTTTATTATAAAAAATGTTTAATATATAGAGAGAAAAATATAATGAAGACCCATGACCATTCATCCCCAACAATTATTAACGTGTTGCCACATCTGCCTCATCTATTTTTTTCCTTTGCTGAAGTATAATGTAGAATTTTTAAAAAACAGGATACTAAGGCAGAAGATGGAAGGAGTCAGAGTAAAATAATTTTCAGGAGAATGTAACAGAATAGGGAACAATATTTATGCATTTAGAGAGTTATCTACCAAGGCAAAATATGAGTAATAAGCAGCTAAAATAGAAATTCTAGGTTTCTTAAAAAACATATCTCATTTCAGTACTTATGGGAAAGCTCTACACCAAAATGTCAACAGAAAAGCCATGAAAAAATGTACAGTAGGCATTTGCATTAATTTATAAGCAATTTGAGATATTATGAAGTAAATTATGAAGGGATTTCATAAAAATGATAAATTTACTTATGTATGAAGAATCAAAATTAGTTTGATAATGCTCTATTATTGAAATAAAATGAAAACAAAACTTTATTTCCAAGCAGTTTCCATAAGTACTTAAGAATTTTTGAAAGCTTGAAAACTTAAATTATTATCTAAATGAGTGTGTCTTCCCACAAATAACAAATGCTGGTGAGGATGTGGAGAAAAGGGGACCCCTGTACACTGTTGGTGGGAATGTAAATTGGTGCAGCCACTATGGGAAACAGCATCAAGGTTCCTCAAAAAAGTAAAAATAGAACCACCATATGATCTGGCAATTCCACTCCTGGGTATTTATCTGAAGAAAATGAAAACACTATTTCGAAAAGATACATGCACCCCCATGTTCACAGCAGCATTATTTACAATAGCAAAGCTATGGAAACAACCTAAGCATCGGTCAACTGATGAATGGATAGAGAAGATGTGATATACGTACATACACACACACACACACACACACACACACACACACACGACAGAATACTACTCAGCCATAAAAAAGAATGGAATTCTGCCATTTGCAACAACATGGATGGACCTACAGGGTATTATGCTTAGTGAAGTAAGTCACACAGAGAAAGACAAACACTATATGTTATCACTAATATGTGGAATCTAAAAAATAAAACACACAAATGAATATAACAGATCAAAAACTGACTTACAGATATAGAGAGCAAACTAGTAGTTACCAGTGGGGAGAGGGAAGGGAATGGGGTAGAATAGGGGTAGGGGATTAAGAAGTACAAACTACAGCATATAAAATAAATAAGCTACAAGCATATATTGTACAGTACAGGAAATATAGCCAATATTTTATAACTTAATGGAGAATAATTAATAAAAATTTTGAATCACTGTTATACACCTGAAACTAATATTGTAAATCAACTATACTCAATAAAAAAAGTCATTTCTCATGACTTACCATCTAAAGCACTCTTCATTATACCCTGGTACTTCTGCCAAATAGATTTATGAAAATGACATAACCAAAGTAAGTCTAACAAAAGTGAAAACAGAACTTGGGGGTAATAGGGCAAATTATATTTTCAGTTACACATCTCAACTCCCCTTCTATTATCACACATTTTAAAAAATACTCTTCTGGGGGGCACTGTAGCTTAAAACAAAAGGTTGTAGATCAGAAACCTTAGTGCTTTCCCCTGCTCTGCCACTAACTAGCACAGTGACCCCGGACAAATTTACTTTTCCTATTTTAACTTCATTAAACCTCAGTTTCTCATCTGTAAAATGGGAATACAAACCATAGTATTAGTTAACATTTACTAGTACTTACCACATACTGTTAAACAGAACAGCAGGCGTTTTTTGGAACTGCACGAGGCGGGTACTTACTCCATTTTACAAACGAGGAAACTGAGGCACGGTGCAATGTAATATATTCAACAATACATAACATATGGCAGAATCAAGATTGGAACCCAAGCAGTCTCACTTCAGAAAAGGCTGTACATTTCACTACTACTCATCCTATCTCCTTACCGCCTTAACAATCATGACAGCTTCTGGAAAGCACAGTGCAATGCTGTGTTAAGCCGCGGAGGCAATATCTTAAAAAGTGAATTTATTCTCCCCTTTGCCTTGTCCTTCCTCTGGTGAAAATATCAACACAGGGAGGAAAGGTGGGCAGAGGAAGAAGCCAGAGAGCTAGGATTAGACATGTTTACTGCCAAATAACCTGCTTCTTCAGAAGGCTGTTCATCTTTTCTCTTGTAATGCCTCATCAAAAAGTTTCAGCTTTTGGCGTCTGAACAATAAAGGCCTAATAAGCACTCCAGTGTCTCACAGCGGTGAGAATGACGGCGAATTACAGGACTGGCCTACCCAGGATAGTTACTTGAACAGCACCACACAAGCTCCGGGGCGAGCCTCGGGGAAGCTAACCGGGGAGTGAGGCCACAGAAGTTTGTCGAGTGTGCTGGAAGTTCACGCCGCAGTTCTTCAGACTGCGAGTCCCGCCTGCCATGTTAGATGACAGGGTGCCCGCAAGGTCCCATTTCTAATGAGGGCCGGGCTCGCGGCGACCCCCTAAACTTCACAACGGGCTCCCGCGTCCACGTGAGCGCAGGTAATGGACTGGAAGCGCCCCCCGCCAGCCAGGTTCCGCAGTGAGGCCCGGGCAGCGCACTCGGAGATACGACCCCAGCCCGCCCCGCCCTCGAGAGCCGGGCCGCCGCCCCTCTGCCTCCCCGACTGCGGGCGCCGGAGGGGTGGGGCCGCCGCGACCTTCACCGCTCCGCGGCTGGGTTTTGGAGGGGGCAGGCGGGGGGAGGGGAGTGCCCCGGTCCAGTGACTTGGGCACCTGCGCGCCCCCTCCGTTCCCGCCCCGTCCCCACCGGCCGCGGAGCCCCAGGTGAGGCCTGGAGTCCGGGGCCCAGCTCGGGCCTGCGCTCCGCCCGGCCTCTCGGGCCGCCACGGGGCGAGGAAGAGGAGGCGGCGGCAGCTGCGCCGCTCCCGGCTCCTTACCGCTTCACCACGCCGGTTTTGATCTTGATCTGCCTCACGCGAGGATCGGCCATGGTCCCTCGAGCACCGCGGGAATGAGGAGCGGAGAGCTGGGGTAACCTTTGAGTGAGACTACGAGAAGGAAGCGGGTCTGTAGGCGTAGCCGGCGCGGGCCGGCGCGCATGCGCACACTCCGGCGCGGCCCCGGCGCCACTCTGGCGCTGCTGCCACACCCGCGGGGCGTGGGCCCAGGGTCGCGAGCCGAGGGCGGGTCACCACTCACCCACCTCCACCGAGTTTCCTGCTCGCAGGACGTGGCCCTCCTTTTTAGTTCTTGAACAGCCCCCTTCTTAGTGTGAATACAAGTTACACTTTTCCCGGTCTCCACAGCCTGGGCGTTTGGGGAAACTTGTGTCTCCCCAGATAGACTGGTTTGGCCATGACATTGCTTTGCGAGATTATCCGCTGAATGGACGGAGTGACCTAAAAATTGAAGATGTTTTCGGTGTCATTATCTTATGTCAAATGGGGTAAAATGATGCAGGTTTAAAGAAATAAACTACCGTCATGCACGCAGTTAAGAAAATCCTTATCCTCTACCTCAGACCTCTGCAAACAATGTTTGTGGATAAATGCACGTAACAAAAGAAACGACTATAGGACTTATTCAAAAATCATTACCTCTAGTGAATCTTAAATATCCAACTTACAAAAATTGTGTGGCATAAAAAAGCTTGGGCTTCGTGGTCAAACAAACCCACTGACCTTTGGTATTAAGGGGGTTTTACCCTTTAATAGCTAACTGACACTGGGCACATAGGCCACTTAACCTCGCTGCTGAGGCTTTTGCCTTGTATGCAAAATAGAAATAATGTCCACTTTACAGAGTAGATATGAAGGTTAAAGCTCAATGCCTGATATAATACTCAACAGCTTTTGACTATTTTATATTTTCAAAAAATGTGTCTATTGCATAAAATGAGATACACCTCCAGTGAGCTCTGGCAACCTCTTCCCCAAGGAACGCAGGGCAGAGCCTCCTTCCTTTTATAGTTTCTTGGTATCATTCTTCAAAGGCCTGTCTTTACCCTTCCCTACACTTGATTCACTCCTTCTGGCTTTTGTGACTAGCTCTGGACAGTTCAAGACCCTGCCAGTTCAGGAACCTTAGTATAAATCCAAGATCAAAACCCACCTCCTGGAGAAAGTCTACCACGACTGACCTCTGCCCATTTAATGCTCCCTGGATACTTTGGAATCACCCAAAATTAATTTTTATTTTTGGTATATTTCTCTTTTAAAAAAATAAATTTATTTATTTATTGGCTGTGTTGGATCTTCGTTGCTGCATGTGGGCTTTCTCTAGTTGCGGCGAGCAGGGGCTACTCTTTGTTGCGGCGCGCAGGCTTCTCATTGCGGTGGCTTCTCTTGTTGAGCACGGGATCTAGGGCACGTGCGCTTTAGAAGTTGTGGCACGTGGGCTCAGTAGTTGTGGCGCACGGGCTTAGCTGCTCCGTGGCATGTGGGATCTTCCCAGACCAGGGATCGAACCCGTGTCCCCTGCATTGGCAGGCAGATTCTTAACCACTGAGCCACCAGGGAAGCCCTATTTTGGGTATATTTCTTTTAAAAACTATTGTTTGAGTCCTTCATGAGGGTGTGCTCACTCTCTTCATTGGGTTAATAACATCTTTAGAGGCAAGAATCTTGTCTTCTATAAATCTTCCTCTCCTAACCTCCACTTGTGTTCTGTACACAGCAGGTGTTAAATTCAGTAAATACTGTCATCTGACTGGTTGGCGCACTGAAATAAACTTCAAGTGACACAACAGACCTATGAAATACTGGGGGGGGGCAGGGGAGGTCAAAACAAAACAAAACAGAAAAACCAACAGACTCAACACAGCAAAATGCTACAAACAGGAATCCAGTAGATCATTAATATAAAGTTACTGGGCAACCCCTTAAGGCAAAGAAAACACAGCAGTGAAACCCACATGTCAAAAGATTGTGCTGATAGGGCTCTTGCTATTGTCAAGGATCTTCCTTTAGTCAGGCAACAAAAGCCTTGTAACTCTTCATACCTTCCTTTTTGCCTTGGTTTCCAGAACCTCAGAGCTTAGTTTTGCACTGATTTGCAGGATTTCCGTCATCCTAGGTTTTTTGATGTAAATACCTAATATCTCCCCAAACCCCTAACTCTACCTCCACCCATTTGCTTTTTTTCTCTTTGTTTTAATGATTTCTTATGTGTGAACCAGTAATAAATAAATGTAACATACCAGCCAAAAGACCTGTATACTTCTATATTTATACAAATGCCTATCCTACCGTATTCTTAGTTTCCTATTTAGGACCTCCCAGATGACTTATTTATTTATTTATTTATTTATTTATTTATTTATTCTTTTGCGGTACGCGGGCCTCTCACTGTTGTGGCCTCTCCTGTTGTGGAGCACAGGCTCCGGACGCGCAGGCTCCAGACGCGCAGGCTCAGCGGCCATGGCCCACGGGCCCAGAATCTTCCCGGACCGGGGCACGAACCCGTGTCCCCTGCATTGGCAGGCGGACTCTCAACCACTGCGCCACCAGGGAAGCCCTGACTTATCTAACAAACACTTTGTATGGGACTTAATAAGGGATACCACTGTATCCCAGCATGTAGCAATGACTGGCATATAGTCAGTACTCAATAAATATTTCTTGAATGAATAAATGCTGCTTTAAAACGCTTTTTTTCCATTTAACCATATGTCATGGAGCCTTCTCATTTCAGCAAAAGAGCTACTAAGATAATCTGAAATATCCTATCACCCCCCCGCCCCATACACACACATACCATTTTTCTCTGGGCCTTGCTCCTTTGGGTCTGGACTTTGAGGAGGTAAACCAGCAAGAGGTCTTTTTTTTTTTTTTTTTTTTTTTTTGCGGTACGCGGGCCTCTCAGTGTTGTGGCCTCTCCCATCGCAGAGCACAGGCTCCGGAAGTGCAGGCTCAGCGGCCATGGCTCACGGGCCCAGCCGCTCTGCGGCATGTGGGATCTTCCCGGACCGGGGCATGAACCCGTGTCCCCTGCATTGGTAGGCGGACTCTCAACCACTGCGCTACCAGGGAAGCCCAAGAGGTCATTTTTGTTAGTATGGGAGAGGAGGGCTAACCATAGGAGGCTTGCAAGATCTAGGCAGGGAGATGCCCTAGGGTATTTGGAATAGAAACTGTGTAAGCTGCATTTCTCACTGTTTGACACTCTTCTGTTCTGTTATCCATAAACCTTAATTGAGTTCTGTTTAAGTATTCCAGCCTGGCCTCAGGTGACCTATAGGAATGACTCTGTAGGGGACTCTCTAAGGGATAAGTTTATTAACATTCGAGATTGAATGTTAAAGAGATCTGAGAGATCCCCAGGACTGGGTGAATCTAGTAGAACAAGAGGAAAGTCTAGCAATCTCCTCTGTGAGTGGCAATTCTCCATTGCTAATAATCTTAGAGGGTTGAGGTAATATTTTATTAAAGAATGCTGCAGATTCCCTTGCAAATACAGGTTGTTTTCCCCACACACTTACAGAGCTATAAATTTAGTCTCACTATCCCTTCATGTCATTCTCTTCCAATTGACTCCAAGCTCCTCAAGATTAGAGACCACATCACATTCATCTTAGTCTCCCCAGCAGGAAGCTTAATGCCTAATGGCAAGTAGATGCACAGTAAGTATTTGCTGAGTTAAATAAAAGTCAAATATGGGACTGAGATAGATTTCTAATTTTGATGAAAGCAAGAGACCGGTCATGTTTTTATCAACAGTACTTCTTTGTTTAAATAATCTCTCCAGGGTGTCTTCTCCAGCTGGCCATCTCGTTTTATGAAATGAAATTACAACATCAGAGCAACTGCACACTAGGCCCCATAGCCCTAATAAATGTTGTTTTAAGCCACTAACTTTGGGGTAATTAATTCATTATGCATCCATAGATAACTAGTACAAAGGTTATGCATGGGCTCCTTTTCATCAAGGCTGATCGAGCTACTACCACTGCTGAATAGCTAACCTGCTGGCAGTAAAGACCAATTTTGACCTCTTGATATGGCACCATTCCAAGAGAAGATTATCTGGTGGCAGCTTGATTATCTGGTGGACCCCTTCCACCCTGGAAAGTACAGTGTAGCAGCCATGGGATTATACCACTCAGGTCTACCTTCAAGAGAAACTTCTGTGGGGAGCATAGTTGACTGTCAGCCTTAAAGTTCCACAAATTTGGATTCACATATTTACTCCAAGTCCATACTTCCATCCCAGCCAATTATTGAGCTAGTAGAGGTATTAAAGTCAGATGATTCCTCTATGGGAAACCTTTACTTGGGAACTCCCTATCAACCTGGTCAAGATTTTATAAGAACTGCATTGCAGTCTGAAGCTTTTTCTACCCAATCTTTCCTTCCTCCTTCTTATTACAGGTGTCAGACCACCTGCTTTGCAGTCTGAAGGTTCTCCCTGCCACTTCTGCTCTCTCCCACCATATTCTTCACAGATGTTTCCTCCAATAAATTCTTGTGTGTCTAATTCCTATCTTGGCATCTGCTTCTTGAAGGGTCTAAAATGACACAGGCAATGATTTATCCTTATCAGAATTGACATCTATTCCAGATATGGATTTGTTTAATGACATGGTAAATTCATGACTCAACATTGCCTAAGATCAAAGGAAATGTAACAATGAGACCACAGAATCCACTGGTCTTGTCATATGCCTCGTCACCTAGAAGCAACCAGCTTAATAGAAAATAGAATGGCCTGTTAAAGACTCAGCTAAAGTGACAATTCAGGGGTAGTACACTTGGGATTGGGGCACCATTCTCCAGGATATGATATATGTACTGAACTAATAGCTGACATATTGTCTCTCAATACATAGAATACATGGAATGGAACCAAGAAACCAAAGGATGGAAATAGGATAGGGACCTTTCACCATCACATCCAGTAATCCACTTGTGGAATCTGTTCTTACAGTAATCCATGCCACCTTAGGCTCTGTTAGATTAGAGGCCCTAGTTCCATGGAGAATGCTTCTATGATAGGCAATAGCAAGAATTCCATTGAACCTGAAGCTATGCCTACTATTTGATTGCTTTGGGCTTTTCATGTGAGTGGATCATCACGCAAAAAAAAGAACTTACTGGTAGTGGAACTTGATCCCAAAGTCCATAAAGAGCAAGGGTTGCAACTTCACATGATGCAGAGAAGAGTGTCTGGAATTTAGGGCATTCATTAGGAGTGTTGCTGTAAGTCACTAAGTTTGTGGTGATTTGTTACAGCAGCAAGAGGAAACTAAAACACCCACTGTGGACTGATGTCACCTCCTGTGGCCCAGCCTTCTTTTCTCTCCCGAACAGTGTTTCTACCAACCCATAAAGGTCAGCTGGGGCATTAGTCATACCACTTCTATGACCGAATGCATAATTCTTCTTAGGAAGCCGTGGAGAAAGGTCAGGTTTCAACAGAGTCTACTAAAGTTGAACATATGCACACCCTATAATCCACAAATTCTTCTCCAAGTACAAATGCTCACTTATGTTTCCGAAAAGACATGTACAAGAATGTTAAGGGAGGACTATTTACAACAGTCAGAAACTGTAAACAACATAACTCTGTGGCTTCCCTTTTCCCTCTCTGAATGGTGTGTTAGATGAACAGAAGTTCTTGATTTTAGATTTAGATTTTAGTAGTCCATTGACTACACTCTTCCCTTTATGGTGAGTGCTTTTTGTATTATATTTAAGAAATCTTTGTCTACATACATCATGAAGATAGTATCCTATGTTTTATTATAGAAGACTTATTTTTTTACCTGTCACATTTAGATACACATTCCACTAGAATTTGTATTTGTGTATAGTGTAAGTAGAAGTCAATATTAAATTTTTTACCATGTGAATTGATCACTATTTAAAGCCTTCCCCATACTATGTTTTCTGCTCTATTTATAAATTGTTAAGGGCATCTATGGTAGATACTATTAACTGGCTTACTAAAGACTCATTCCCCAAACCTTTCTTCTTACCTGTTTCCACTGTAGGGCTTATTCTCGCAACCTTCCTTGCAGCTAGAGGTGGTGAGTTAGATATAACTGGAAACAGGTAGGTGGTTGATGGAAATGCTTTGGATTTCTTGAGAAAAGGAACAAATACAGGGAACTGCCCCTTTCCCACTTCTTCAATGAAAGTAGATGGAACAATTGGACTTAAAACATCCACCTTTCACTCATGAGGAAAAGAAAAATATTTCAGAGACACCAGTCGTGACATCATTGAGCTGCTGAGCAAAAGCCAGCAGCTGTCCCTAGTCACCTTATGTGAGAAAAACAAATCCTTACATATTTAACTACTGTTTATGAGATTTCTGTTACTTGTGGCCCAAAGGAGTTTCTAACTAATACAAAATCCATCAGAACTCCATGTGTATGTCTTTGTTTGGGAGCGGGGGAAGATATAGCCATTGGATCTTTGGAAGAAAGATGCTTATGAAAACAAAAATATCTCCAATTGTGGCTTTCATAATGTACTGTATTCTCATTGTATGCATGTATTAAATATGCAACTTAAATGGCCACAGGTCACAGAGTATGGAGGTCGGAAGGCTGCACGTTTTAGACAACAGGAGTTCTACACAGGTATCGAGAGAATATTATCCTTTTGTCAGTGACTTACAGAGGGCCCTATTTACAGCTGAGCAGGTATCTGATATAACAATTCATTGCTCTGACACATATTGCAATCATGATGTGCAGTTTTTAATGCATCATGTTACATTAGCTCAGCCTATGGTCTAACACCGTGTAACATAAATTTTGCCAAAAGGAATGACATTACATGACACTGACTTTTAAAAGACACACACTATTTTTTCAGATCACATACCTTTTATCCATGAGTGCCCAAGTCAAAAATCAAGCTGGCAGACAAAAGTGGCATGAACGTGTAGCCTCAAAGCAGCATATATATCTTGAGTAGTTTTGCACATTTCTACCTGTAGTCAATGATTCCATTCCATTTTTATGTTGAAATGCATGAGCAACATTAATGGACCTTTTTTTGTCACCTGAAGTACGACTTTTATTCAGGGTCAATCAAGAGAGACCTGGAAGGTGTTTTTGGATTACACGCTATAGATAAAATCTTTTTATGTGTTTATCATGAGCTCTCTGTTCTATTTGAAACTCTCACCAAAATATTTATGACTATTTTATTTGTATCATATCTCAGACACATTATTCCTTTCAATAAGATATTTTTCTTAGGTGTGAAATATTTTCAATTGTCATTATATATTCTTTTTTTGATATTAATTAGAAGCACAACAAAAAAAGATAAGGTTTTTGGACAACATATTACAGTTTCTAGATTACTAAAAGAATATTCTAAATACTGGGTCACAAAGATCCATGCATATAGGTTTTTTAATTTAAATTATTTACTTCTTTTTGAAATTATCTTCTAACAGAATTTCTTGTCCATTACAGTAAACTACTTAAGGCCTAGAGAATTCTTCTTGTGTTATAAACCTAAAGTAAAAAGAAAAAATTAAGCTATCATCTGTGAAAACTTACTAGAATTCTGCAGAATAGTCTGCTAATGGGAAGGGAGTCTTTGTGAAATGGCTTTTCCCCTAGTATTTTAAGGTAATATAAAGATATTACTTCTTAATTGAGGAGAGGAATTTCAACTTCCACACCTTCAATTCTAACATTACTACCCTAATATTTAATTACTGTATTGTTATTTCATTATTACTACAATTATTTCTGTTCCCTTATTACCATATTTTTTGCACACCCTTGTGTGAGTGTGATTACCATTTAACCATATAGTTGTGATTTTTAAGAATTCTTTTAGTATAAGAGTTATATGCTTCCAAACAGATAACTAATACTGCTGTATAGCAGAGGAAACTATTCAATACTCTGTAATGGCCTATATGGGAAAAGAATCTAAAAAAAACAAACAGTGGATATATGTATATGTATAACTGATTCACTTTGCTGTACTGAAACTAACACAATATTGTAAATCAACTATACTACAAAAAAATTTTTTTAAAAAAGAACTAACCCCCCCCTGCCCCCAGCAAAGAGTTATATGCTTCCAAGTGATATGGAAGCTTTAGAGTGGATAGAACTTAACCAATTCTCCTTGGCTTTTTAGCCACACAAGAAATCAGAGTAACAGAATTCAATAATAACCTTGGTTAAATACAGTAAAACAACTGGAAGTCTAATATGACACCAAGTAACCAGTAATTAATGATTAATTTTTTTCCCACTTTTTACTCAAATGTTTTGGTATTTAGTCACACAGTGGTGCTCCTGAAATGATTAAAAACAGGGACTGGGGTCTCAGTGACACATTCTTACTGGAAAACCTTGAGCAATTTACTAATTCTCTCTGAGACTCAGTTTCCTCAACTGTAAAGTGGAGATAAAATATCTGCCACATAGGGTTGTGGTGGATGTGAAACTTACATAAGATAATGTATGTGAAAGATTTAGCACAATGCCTGGTACATCATAAATACTCGATAAATGGTAATTATTGTTATTATCTTAACTCATGTAGGAAAAGAAAAATATTATCCAGAATTGACGCTCTTTATTAAAATTATATTATGGAACAAGTTTACTTTTTTTTTTTTTAGTGAACAAGCAAAGGATTCCAAAGCAAATGAGGTATAAATATTATTGGACTAATCTTCTATTACAAACAGTAAAGGAAAGGAATCCTCACACGTTAAATTTATTATTGGCAATTTGCATTATTAAAATATCCTTTCAATGGATACATTTAAAATATTCTGTGTAAACTGTGTATTTATGCCTATCAGGTTTAATGCCAGCTATATACCTTTGGAAAAGGTATAAACTTTTAATTTTTCTTCTGAAAGGCTTTAGGGACAATAAAATGCAATTATGTAAATAAAGATACAATTCTTAACATGTAGTAAGTGCTTAATAATGATAATTGCTATTATTTCCAAACAGAGCAGAGTCTATGCACATGAACTTTCATCACTCTGAAGGGCATATTGTATATTTTAAAAATACTTATAACAATATTTAAAATAGTGCCTCTTAATGCAGCCTATATTTTTCTTCTAGCACAGAAGAAAAATTCAGGTAAGAAAATTGCAAAAAGGTAATGGAAAACAAAGATGAAAATCAATAAAATTACAGAAAAGGCATTATTAGTGTTCACTTCTTTATTTAAAGAATTAGAATTCATCTTTGCCAAATCATTGGAGAACAAACACTGGGAATGCAATATTGTTTAACTCATATTAACTAAAAATTAGTGCCTACAAGTAAAGACTGATATATAATTTGTTTGCACTATTACACACAGTGGAATTTTGCTTTCTTTTCTTTATAAAAGTTAATTTCTGTAAGTAACGATGGAAAAAAAATCAGTTTTACAAAAACTGCTTTGTAAGTGGTTGGTGAAGTTTGCTTGGATACCACACTAATCAAAGCAACTATGTTTTAACTGTTCTAACAGGAATAAAAAATAGTAGGGGAGAACATTCAAGACACCTTGTCTTTCTGGATCATAATGTAGCTCTCAGCTACAAAATGATAAGAGTAGGCGGTATGGACACTTTGTGAATTATTCAAAAGGAGAAAGGGAAGCTTCAGAGGAAACTACCAGCTCCCAGTGGCTGTTGCAAACTGTTTCAGCTGGACAGTCACTGTGCCCTTTAAACTTTCTTTCTTTCTTTCTTTCTTTTTTATAAATTTATTTACTTATTTGGCTGTGTTGGATCTTCGTTGCCGCGCGCAGGCTTTCTCTAGTTGCGCCAAGCAGGGGTTTCGCGGGGATTACTCTTCGTTGTGATGCATGGGCTTCTCATTGTGGCTTCTCTTGTTGCAGAGCACCGGCTCTAGGCATGTGGGGTGCAGTAGTTGTGGCATGCGGGCTCAGTAGTTGTGGCTTGCGGGGCTCTAGAGCACAGGCTCAGTAGTTGTGGCTCACGGGCTTAGTTGCTCCGTGGCATGTGGGATCTTTCCGGACCAGGGCTTGAACCCATGTCCCCTGCATTGGCAGGCGGATTCTTAAACACTGAGCCACTAGGGAAGTCCCTAAACTTTCATTATCCACGTTTTTCTTTTGCAACCAATTGGAAATGGATATAAAACTACAATGACAAAACAAGAGTGAAAAACACAGATGAATTTAATATAAAGCTAGGAGCTGAAAGAAAATGGAGGGCAGGAGTGATTTGAGAAAAGGAAAGAAAAAAGGGTAGAAATACATTTGGGGTTAAATTGGTCCAAAGGGTGTGCTCAAGGTACTATAAACTTACTGAATTTCTGTCTATTAGTTCTGTCTGTTACAAAGAGAGGAATGTTGACATCTCCTACCATAACTGCAGATACATCTCTTTCTCCTTGCAGTTCTGCCAACTTTTGCTTTGTATATTTTGAAGCTCTGTTATTGGGTGCATTCACATTTAGGACTGTTATGTCTTCTTGGTGAATTAACTCTTTTAACAGCCTGTAATGTCTCCCTTTATCCTTGGTGATTTTCTGAGCTATGAAGTCTACTTTGGCTTATCTTAGTACAGTCACTCCCTATTTCTTTTGATGAGTGTTCATATGGTATATCTTTCTCCATCCTATTACTTTAACCTACTTATACAATTATATTTGAAGTGAGTTTCTTGTAGACAACATATACTTTGGTCTTGTTTGTTTACTTTTTTGCTGACCATTCTATCTCTGTCTTTATCTGATGTATTTAAACCACTTACTTTTTTTTAACATTTATTTATTTATTTGGCTGCACCAGGTATTAGTTGCAGCACACGGGATCTTCATTGTTGGTGTGGGATCTTTAGTTGTGGCATGCAGGATCTTTAGTTGTGGCATGGGAGCTCTTAGTTTCAGCATGTGGGATCTAATTCCCCAGCCAGGGATCAAACCCAGGCCCCCTGCATTGGGAGCATGGAGTCTTAGCCACTAGACCACCAGGGAAGTCCCCTAAGCAATTTACATTTAATGTAACTATCATATGGTTAGATTCAGGTCAGCCACTTTATTATTTATTCTCTGTTTGTCTCCTTCATTTTTGGTTCCTCTGTTCCCCATCTTACCTTTGCTGTCTTCCTTTAGATTATTTGAATATTCAGTATTTCATTTTAATTGATCAATTGTCATTTGGGCTATATCTCTTTGTGTGTGTTTGTGTGTGTGTGTGTGTGTGTGTGTGTGTGCTCCAGGGGTTATAATACATATAGCTAACCATTTATAGTCTACTCAGAGCTAGTATTTTACCACTTTAAGTAAAATGCAGATGCCTTACAACCATATTGGTCCCTTTGTCTTCCCATTTTTATGTTACAGTGGTCATATGAACCACATGTCACACACAGAAAATGATGTCTAGACGTCTGGTGTCTTGGGAGGTAACTTACATTTGAAAAAAAGAGGATTATTAAGATGACTATGTGAATGAGGTAAGACAAAGATTAGAATGGAGGTTTTACTGATGGTAGTGTTAAGACTGTAGTAAGGAATCAGGAGTTAAAATACTTTAGATATGCAATATCATTTGATTCAAATATCTTTGGTGTGGTGCTTAGGAAAGGGAAGGGTGTGGGTGATGGGGAAGGTTGCATACGTTGTAATCATAGTCCTCAAAAAGGCCTATGACTGGGACTTCCCTGGTGGCGCAGTGGTTAAGGATCTGCCTCCCAACGTAGGGGACACAGGTTCAATCCCTGGTCCGGGAAGATCCCACATGCCGCGGAGCAACTAAGCCTGTGCGCCACAACTACTGAGCCTACGTACCACAACTACTGAATCCCGCGTGCCTAGAGCCCATGTTCCACAACAAGAGAAGCCACCGCAATGAGAAGCCTGCACGCCGCAACTAGAGAAAGCCCACGCGTAGCAACAAAGACCCAATGCAGCCAAAAATAAAAATTAATTAATTAATTAATTTTTGAAAAACGCTTACAACTATTTGGCTGCTTTCATATATTATTAATAATGAAATACTTTCTAGAGAAAGAAGGTGCGGGGAGCAATTTCTCTGAAATAGGTGATAGTTGGCTCAGTGCAGAAGCACAAAAACAGACAGTTATTTCAATAAACCCTGCACTGAGCTACATCTGTGTTACCTAGACCTGTGATGGAGGGAGGTTCCAGATTTCAGGGAAGATTAAAGGAATTTATGTCATAAGCTAGTGATCAGCTGGTAAGGTAATTCTGCTTAAGAAGCTTTCCTTTTCAAACTGGGATATACTAAACAGATCCAAAGCAGCTACATTTCTCAGCAATATTCAGCAATCCAAGCCTGAATAATTACACAAAGCCAGGGTTTTTAAATTCAAATTTTGGTTTAAGCCTTAGTACTGTTTATTTCTTTGACATACCAGCTAAACTGTTTCTTCTCTTAGAGACAACTTTGGCTACAGACAGCTCAAAACTCGTCCTTGAGTTGTTTTTCCTTTGCCCTCTGGCAGCCCCAGAACCCTCCCAGAAGAAAGCAATTGTTAAGCCATGCACTCTTCCCCTAGAATATCCTTTCAAGCTTTTTCTCAAGCCAAAATAACAACCTTTTGACAACTCAGCTCTAAGAAAGCCCCAGAGTAAGCACTCAATACTATGGAAACAATCATCTGACATCATTCCAGTAAATCCATCTTTGAGCTATGCAGTTTGTTTACTGTAATGGTGTTATTTTGGGATTTATTGGCTTCCAGAACTAAGAAAAAGACACAGAAGCACTGTGAACAACTGCTCAGTTATAAAGGGGGAAAAATCAAATACCTACAAAATGTACCACTCTATTGTTCATTTATTTCTTCTAGTTTTCTTCCTATTTTGACAGGTTATTTGATGTGAACTCATCTTGGTTTTGGTTTTTTTGCAAATCATATATATAAATTCTGAGACATGAGTAAATATCTTCTTGTCAATTTCAATAAAGAGCAGAAAAATTGCAGCTCATATACATCTGTATCATTCAAGATATAGTCAATAGACAGAAACCATACCAGTTACTAGAACAGAGGCAATATAATTGTTATCTAAACTAAGTAAAGAAAAAGGTAAAATGAGGTGTCACAGAGGTAGCAGCTGTGACAAGCATTTACCAGCCCTAGAACTGGGGAACGAAGAAAGGGAGTTGGAATTATTAAAACTTAGGAGCTCAGAGGAGGAAGCTGACCTTGGAAAAGAGGATCTCAGTCAGCTTACACAGGTATCTCTGAAAAGGCAGGATGAATTTGGTTCTGCAATGTTGAGAACAACTCAAAACTGAATTGAGCTGCTACTATAGGACGGAACTGAGGCTGTTGGGATTAAAAAAAAAAAAAAAAAAAAAGGTGATGCTAGTGTGATGTGATGCTCACAGAAACAGGGAACATTCAGGAAGTACAGGAATGTGCAAGTCCCTTCATCCTCCTCCAGCATTACAGGCTCCCTGACAAAGAAGAAATGTAGTTTTCAGAATTCTAGACCCAGCATCATGTTGCAAAGTATAAAAGGGTGGGGTTGGATGTGAGAGATAAAAACTTAATCAATAAGAGAACATTTCAACAACTTATTCAAATTGCACTGAAATTAAGCAAGGTGAAGATATCAGATAGATTGGCTGGCTGCTGCTGAGGGGCTCTCAGGGAATCGCCTTGGAAGTGTTCCCTTCATCCAGGATTTGGTCCTCAGCTTTGCAGGTCCAGAAACTCAACTTTGTCAGAGCACCAAGAACTGATGGAGCTCAGAGGGATGGGGTCACATGATCTGACTTACAAGAGACAGATGAATAAACTCAAAGGCTAAGGTATTAATTTAGAGTGAGAAATACCACTGCCTAGATGGTTAAACTGGTACACAAATCCTTTCATCTGCAGAAATATGATGTCAGAAGGTAACTGATGGTCATGGAGTGAGAGTGGGAGAGTTAGCTGAATGTGCTCCATGGCTCTAGAGTTGGCTGATGCCATTACAGAGATGTGCTGGGCAAACTGACCCGATATCACATCAGCCAGTTAGTGTCCTCATCACTTGTATAGAGGTAGACAGAGTCCCCCAAAAGCTGACTCTTTCTCTCATCTTTCCCTGGTTCCTGGCCTTCAGCTAGTATCTTTTCTTCAGACAGTTAATATACATAGTCAGTTATAATTTTATTTGTCATTGGTAGATGATGGTCTTAGATAAGTTATTAAATCTTTCTGAGTATTTTCTTTAGATGAGGAAGAATAATCTCTATGTCATGGGGCTGTTGTATATATTAAAAGCAGTAGTCCATGTACATACTCATAGGACCATGTCTAAAACACAGGAAGCTCTCAAAACATGTAAGTTCCACCCCTACTTTTTATCCTGCTTTGATTATAGTAAGACATTCTGCTCTTCTGACATATGTTTCCCTTTAAAAAGATGAGTTAAATGGATATATACTATTCCATTGAAAGGATGTATCCTTTTATTTAACCAGCAGCTATTATTGGGCAGTAAGATTGTTTCTAATTTTGTGTTATTACACATGATGTTTTATTTCTCGTATCATGCCAGGCTAAATTCCCAGATAGATACTCCCACTGAAAAAAAATCGACCATATTCAAAAGCATCAAGGAGCAGGGAAATAAAAAATATCCAGGCCAAATACTACATGAAGGCAGAACTCAGAAGAGCAAATGCAAACAAACAAACAAAAATCTTAAAAGTAGCCAGAGATAAGAGGTAGTTTACTTTGAAAAAAGCAATGGATAAAGATCTATGCTCCCTAAGGCCACAGTGGATGGAAGAAGCCAGTGGAATGATATCCTCAATATGCCAAACTATATTCACGAGCATTTCCTTTAGTGTGAGTCTGCTGCTAGCAAATTCTCTCAATGTTTTTAACCTGAAAACACCTTTGTTTTGCCCTCATTCTTGAAAGATATTTTCACTGGGTAAAGAATTTTAAATTGATAGTGTTTTATTTTCTTGGCACATTGATATTTAAACACACACACACACACACACACACACATATTTATACTGGAAAGAATGTAAGCTCAAATAGAAGGTCTGAAATGAAAACGAATGAAGAATAAGAAAGTGGTAGTTATGTGGGTAAATTTTAAAAATTAACAATAAAACCACAGCACATGTACCAATCTTTGTAATTAATATATTTAATTTCCTACTGTAAAATTAAAGATCTTAGAACACTTTAACTCCATTATCCCCCTTATGATTTCTATGCAGTTATTTTAAATTGCTTACTTTTTTTTTTTTTTGCGGTACTCGGGCCTCTCACTGTTGTGGCCTCTCCCATTGCGGAGCACAGGCTCCGGACGCGCAGGCTCAGTGGCCATGGCTCACGGGCCCAGCCGCTCCGCGGCATGTGGGATATTCCCGGACTGGGGCTGGAACCCGTGTCCCCTTCAACGGCAGGCAGACTCTCAACCACTGCGCCACCAGGGAAGCCCGCTTACATTTTAAAATTGAGTAAATGACAATAATTTAAAATTAAAATATATGACAACAGTTTCATAGAAATCATGAGAGGAATAAATGGAATTAAAGTGTTCTAAGATCTTGTATTCCACAATAAGAAAGTAAACAGCCCAAATGTTCATCAACTGATGAATGGATAAACATTCATCATAAAACATATAGTATAAAATTTATTATATCTATATAATGGTTTATTATTCATAAAATAAAAAGAAATGAAGAATGAAGTACTGATACGTGTTACAACATTGATGAAACTTGGAAACGGTATGCTAAGTGAAAGAAGCCAGTCACAAAAGATCACATATTACATAATTCTATCTGTATGAAATGTCCAGAATAGAAAATCTATAGAGACAGGAAGTAGATTAGCCAGGGGTGAGAGGTAATGGGGAGGTAACTACTGATAGATATAAGGTTACTCTTTAGGGTAATAAACATGTTCTTAAAATTAGGTAGTGGTAATGATTGCACAGCTCTGTGAATATACTACATACCATTGAGTTGTACACTTTAAATGAGTGAATTATATGAAATGTGAATTGTATCTCAATAAAACTGTAATTATAATGAATACAATAAGATACCATTGGGAAAGCCTGTCTCATGTGTATGGTCTTTCAATCCCACATAAGAATGGGCTTTGGGCCTGGAACACTTCCGTACCAAGAGATAAAGAGCCCACACAGCCTGCGCTGGGCTTAACTCCTTTTGAGGGATTATCTTTCCCTGTTTCAGGCTCAGTGTGTACTCCTTTGTTCTGCTTGAGCATGTGTGTCAATGACCTCACGCCCCTAGTTTTCAGTATTTCACACTCC
This sequence comes from Mesoplodon mirus, assembly GCF_964341445.2. NCBI lineage: Eukaryota > Metazoa > Chordata > Mammalia > Artiodactyla > Ziphiidae > Mesoplodon > Mesoplodon mirus. The sequence goes on along the minus strand of NC_138980.1, from coordinate 122,704,411 downwards.
ACGGGGGTCAGCGTCCTCCCGCTGTGGCACAAGAGGGCCAACTGGCATATAGGCCAATTGCCCTGCATTGGCTGCTAGGGGGACTCTAGTCATGGGGAAAAAACACACATTATTAGAGCTGATTTTACTCTTTTTTCTCTATGTGAGTAAAAGCATTCCATACAGTGCTTGACTTGTGTTGTGTTTTCCTTGGTGACCCCAGCACCAAGATACAATGGGCAAAAGTATTTGGATTTCTATTCCTGGTAGCTGGCATTGTCATGACCTTGGCTATCCTCCATGTAGTTGGAGTCCCCCCACCTCCACCCCAGGTACTGGTGACTGGTGTACAGTGTTCTGCTTGACAGATACCATTCTTTACCTGAGGGTGGCAAAAGCGAAAATGTCTGACAATTTCAAGTGCTGAGGATATGGTGCAACTCAAACTCTCATACATCAAAATGTAAATTAGTAAAAAGACTTTAGCATTTTTAGGAAAGCTGAACATATGCTAATCTAGCGGTTCTCTTTCTTCAATTCTACGCAAGAGAAGTTCTTGTACATGTGCGGAAGAAAATGTGAATAAGTGTTTTTAGCAGCCTTGCTCATGATAACAAAAATAATATAGAAAATCAAATATCTATCAAGATAGAGGAGATAATATTACACAGCAGGAGAAATGAATGAACTGAAACCGCACCCATCAACAATGAAGAATCTTAAAGATGTAATGGAGAACAAAAGAAGCAAACTATAGAAGAACACAAACAGCATGATTGCATTTATATTAAATTTGAAAACAGACAAAACTAAACATTATATCATGTAGAGATATATTCAAAGGTGGTAAAAGTATAAAGGAAAAGCAAAGAAGTGATTGTTCAAAGGTTAGGATGATTGTTACCCATGGGCCTTTTCCCTTTGGGAAAAGGCACAGGGGGAGAAATGTTTTACTTGTTACCCTGGATGGTGGCTACCCAGGTACTTACTTTATTACTATTCTTTAAAGTAAACTCCAATGTTCTGTGCATGTTTCTGTATATAAGGTATATGTCATCATAAAACAAAAATATTTGTTAAGTGAATTTCCTGGTATATAAATCCTTGCACGTCTCATGATTTCATTAAGCTGATTTCTTAGAAGTTGAATAACTGGGTCAAAAGATATTAATACATTCAAGACTTTGTCTGCTGCCTATACCATCCAAAAAGATTGTACCTATTTCCTTTCTCACCAGTAATGCCTCCGAGCCCCTGGCTACATTGCTTGAAAAAGTTGTGACCCTTGTTCTGCCCATTTTGCCACGTCCCACTCACTCCTTAACCCTCTGTATTCTGATTTCCAACCCAACTCTCCATTAAAACTCTCTCTTTCTGGTTATCAGTACCCTCCTATTTATGAAATTTGGTGGTTACTTTTCTTTTGAATGATTTAGAGTTTAGCCCTAAAGACTTTTCCAGATGGCTAACATCATCCATCATGCGTAGCTTTTAAGTTTGTTGATTCTTGGGTCATTCGGCTCCCAGTTCTTGAAGAATCTTCCTGTGGTTTCCTATGAACTGTCTCAATTCCAAAGGAGAAAAATAGTTTTAAATAGCAGATAGAATTCTCATTTATCATCATCACCATCATCATCATGAATGCTCATTATTATTACCCATCAGCCAGCTTAATAAATGTTGGAGAAGTCCATTGACTGACAATGTTTAAGTACTGTGGTAGCTAGTAAGTAAAGATGAACCCCAATGTACCAGGCCTCCTGGTATTCACATTCTTGTATAGTCCCCTTCTACGTGGAATCTGGGCTGGCTCTGTAACTTGCTTTAATCAAAAGATGTGGCAGAAGTGATGTTGTATCAGACCTAGTAGTATGCGTTAGGGACTGGCAGCTTCTGCTTTTGTGCTGTTGGGAGCCGTAGGCCACCATGTAAGAAGTTTAGCTACTCTGCTGGAGAAACCACATGGAGATACAGTGTGGAGAAGCCATAGGGACAGGGAGAGGTCCTGAGACTACATGAAAGAGAGAAGTCTAGCCATCCCAGCGTCCAACTGGATCCAGCCTTCTAATCATCCCTGCCAAAGCACCAGAGATGTAAGTAAAGCCATTTTGAATGTGCTAGGACTAGCCACTGTCTGACAGCAACCACTTAAAAAACTGCAAGAAAGACCAACACAAGAACCATCCAGCTGAAACCAGTTAATGCATAGAAATGTGAGGAGTTGAGGAAGCTGGCGGAAGAGTAAGACGTGGAGATCACCTGCCTCCCCACAGATACATCAGAAATACATCTACACGTGGAACTGCTCCTATAGAACACCGACTGAACGCTGGCAGAAGACCTCAGACCTCCCCAAAGGCAAGAAACTGCCCACGTACCTGGGTAGGGCAAAAGAGAAAAGAAAAAACAGAGGCAAAAGTAAATGAACACCCTGTGTCAAACAACTAGCAAGACAGGAACACAACCCCACGCATTAGCAGAGAGGCTGCCTAAAATCATAATAAGGCTACAGACACCCCAAAACACACCACCAGACGTGGACCTGCCCACCAGAAAGACAAGATCCAGCCTCATCCACCAGAACACAGGCACTAGTCCCCTCCACCAGAAAGCCTACACAACCCACTGAAACAACCTTAGCCACTGGGGACAGACACCAAAAACAACGGGAACTATGAACCTGCAGCCTGCAAAAAGGTGACCCCAAACACAGTAAGATAAGCAAAATGAGAAGACAGAAAAATACACAGCAGATGAAGGAGCAAGGTAAAAACCCACCAGACCTAACAAATGAAGAGGAAATAGGCACTCACGAGCCCGCGACGCTTGTCTGCTCAACCGCCGGGGCGGGCAGGGCTGGGAGCTGAGGCTCGGGCTTCGGTCGGAGCGCAGGGAGAGGACTGGCGGCGTGAACACAGCCTGAAGGGGGCTAGTGAGCCACGACGAGTCGGGAGGGAGTCCGGGAAAAGGTCTGGAGCTGCCGAAGGGGCAAGAGACCATTGTTTCGTGCGCGAGGGCATTAAGAGCATTGCTTAAAGGAGCTCCAGAGAGGGGCGCGAGCTGCGGCTATCAGCGCGGACCTCAGAGACGGGCATGAGACGCTAAGGCTGCTGCTGCCGCCACCAAGAAGCCTGTGTGCGAGCACAGGTCACTGTCCACACCTCCCCTTCCGGGGAGCCTGTGCAGCCTGCCACTGCCGGTGTCCCGGGATCCAGGGACAACTTCCCCAGGAGAACGCACGGCGCGCCTCAGGCTGCTGCAATGTCCCGTCGGCCTCTGCCGCCGCAGACTCGCCCCGCACTCCGTACCCCTCCCTTTCCCCGGCCTGAGTGAGCCAGAGCCCCCGAAGCAGCTGCTACTTTAACCCTGTCCTGTCTGAGCGAAGAACAGATGCCCTCCGGCGACCTACACGCAGAGGCGGGTCCAAATCCAAAGCTGAGGCCCGGGAGCTGTGTGAACAAAGAAGAGAAAGGGAAACCTCTCCCAGAAGCCTCAGGAGCAGCGGATTAAATCTCCACAATCAACTTGATGTACCTGCTTCTCTGGAATACCTGAATAGACAACGAATCATCCCAAATTGAGGAGGTGGACTTTGGGAGCAAGATATATTATTTTTTCCCCCTTTCCTCTTATTTTGAGTGTGTATGTGTATACTTCTGTGTGAGATTTTGTCTGTATAGCTTTGCTTTCACCATTTGTCCTAGGGTTCTGTCTGTCCGTTTTTGTTTTTTTTTTTTACTTAAAAAATTTTTTTTCTTAATAATTACTTTTTATTTTAATAACTTTATTTTATTTTATCTTACTTTATTTTATTTTATCCTCTTCCTTCCTTCCTTCCTTCCTTCCTTTCTTTCTTTCTTTCTTTCTTTCTATTCTTTTCTCCCTTTTATTCTGAGCCGTGTGGAGGACAGGCTCTTGGTGCTCCAGACAGGAGTCAGTACTGTGCCTCTGAGGTGGGAGAGCCACCTTCAGGACACTAGTCCACAAGAGACCTCCCAGCTCCACGTAATATCAAACGGCGAAAATCTCCCAGAGATCTCCATCTCAACACCAGCACCCAGCTTCACTCAATGACCAGCAAGCTACAGTGCTGGACACCCTGTGTCAAACAACTAGCAAGACAGGAACACAACCCCACGCATTAGCAGAGAGGCTGCCTAAAATCATAATAAGGCTACAGACACCCCAAAACACACCACCAGACGTGGACCTGCCCACCAGAAAGACAAGATCCAGCCTCATCCACCAGAACACAGGCACTAGTCCCCTCCACCAGAAAGCCTACACAACCCACTGAAACAACCTTAGCCACTGGGGACAGACACCAAAAACAACGGGAACTATGAACCTGCAGCCTGCAAAAAGGTGACCCCAAACACAGTAAGATAAGCAAAATGAGAAGACAGAAAAATACACAGCAGATGAAGGAGCAAGGTAAAAACCCACCAGACCTAACAAATGAAGAGGAAATAGGCAGTCTACCTGAAAAAGAATTCAGAATAATGATAGTAAAGATGATCCAGAATCTTGAAAATAGAAATGTGCGAGTTGATTACAAATTGTTGTCTTAAGCCACCAATTTTTGAGATGGTTGGTTACACAGCAACAGAAAATGGAAAAACTCCCCTTCTATATTGCCCCTCATGTTTAACTGGTGGGATATAGGCAGAGCTTTTCCTTGATCAGAAGTAAAGCTTGAGATCTTTATAGGCTGAATTAAATATATCTCTCTGCAAAAAAGGGAGATGTCCTAGAAAACAATAGTGAGGGTTTACATTATATAAAGAGGTAACATTTGAACTAAAACCTGAAGGATGCAAAAGGTCCAGACATATGGTGAGCTGGAGGAATGGCATCCCTAAAACAAGTGGAAAGACCCTGAGATGAGAAAAAACTCAGTGTACTCTTAGAACTGAGAGAACTATCTATAGGAGCAAAGACACAGAGTCAGGGGGAGCCCAGTAATGTTGGTTCTGTTAGTGAACCTAAACCTTAGACCTTGAATTCTTTGTTGAGCTTAGTCAGTGACAGTAATCTCTTCACTCCTATAGGGAACAGAACAAGGTAGAGGTGTCTGAGGAGTTTAACTAACATGATGAAGATATAAATTAGAAAATCAATGGTCAGGTAAACCTACTTCTGAGCTGGGGCCCATTCTGTTGTGACTTCTACTCCACACAAACAGTATCTATCTTAATAGATACCTTCTCTTGTATATCAGGGTAAAGTGCAGGAAATAAAAACTACTCTAGGTATTTTCAACAAGAAGGTATTTAATGCAGGGAATTGGGTGCTTTAAAAAATCATTGGAAGCAACTGACATGTCCTTCAGTAGGTAAATGAATAAATAAACTCTGGTACATCCATACAATGTACTATTATTCAGCACTAAAAAGTAATGGCTATCAAGCTGTGAAAAAACAGGAAGGAAACTTAAATGCATTACTACTAAGCAAAAGAAGCCAATCTAAAAAGAGTACACACTGTATGGTTTCAACTACACTCTGGAAAATGCAAAACTATGGAGACAGTAGAAAGATCAGTGATTGCCAGGGGTTGGGGGAGGGAAAGATGAATAAGTGGAGCGCAAAGAATTTTAAGGGCAGTTAAACCACTCTGTAGGATACTATCATGGTGGAAAATGCCATAATACATTTGTCAAAATCCACAGAATGTACAACACCATGAGTGAACCCTAACGTAAACTATAAGCTCTGGGTGACAGTGATGTGTTATATATACAATGATAGGATTCTCCACTGTAACAAATGTACCACTCTGGTGCTAGGATGTTGATAGTAGGGAAGGCGGTGGGGATGGCGGGGAGGGGAAAGGGGATGTATGGGAACTGTCTGTGCTTGCCATTAAATTTTGCTGTGAACGCAAAACTGCTCTAAAAAATAAATTCTATTACGAAACAAAACAGAAATCATTGCAAAGGCCGGAAAAGCAGGTATCAGCCCGGGCCTCCTGAGATGATTTCCAAAACAACAGCTAGTTCATTCCCCAAATGAACCAGCCCACCAAGGATTGCCTCCTTTGCCAGTGCCAGCAAGGTGGGGAATCAGGAGGCCACTAGTGGAACTATCCAGAACACACCACTGTAGCTGTAGTTCAGAGACAAGGAAGTTGCCACCCCCACAGCTCTTAAAGCTTGTCCAACTCTTGAAACTGGAGACGGAACACTTGGGGATGCCCCTGCATAAAAACCCGAAGTCTTCACGACCTCAATTATCAGCAGAAAACATCTAGAAACAGTAGAAGGATGGCCTGTCTTGCACATCTCCCAACAGTGCAAAAGACAGGCAGAACATAACTTGCATGTAGAATGACAGCTACAACGGAACCTAGAAAATGGAATGTTTAGCTTTCCAGACTCAGCTCTCTAGGAAAGCAGGCTGGAAGGAGGAATGGAGGCCACAAGCCCATTCTTCACACCTAACACAGCCTTTATTGACCTGACTGTCCACACCTCAGCCCCTGGGGTGCATGAGGGGTGAAGTTGCACTAGCAAAGCCTCCATCACCACCATGTTCTCTATCCAGTCATAGAAACCAAGAGATTTCTCAGCAGGTGAATGTAGGAACCCTCTCCCTCCTCTGGGTGAATGTACCCTGCCCTGTCAGGCCCGTCATCTCATTCTCTCCCCATTGTGTTGCGGCAGCCATAGAATGTACCTCAGAGACCAACAATGACAGGGAGTTAATTAACCAAGGATCCAAACTGATGTGCTAAGAAATTCACCATCACATTTGCACCAAGGCCATGCAGCAGAGGTACTAGGGCAGCCTATTCCTGGGAGGCATGGGACTCCTCTGATGGCCAACTTTGGCTCAAGGACTTCCCAACAGCCTTTCCCAAATCTGTATTACACTGCAGGAAGTCTAGGATGCTTCCACTCAACCTTTCTTCCCTCTCTGCTTCACTCAGGGTCGGACATGCATCATAGTCTGATGGTTCTCTCAGTTCCTTCCAATGTTTTCTCACAGGCATTTCCTCTAATCAGATCCTTGCTCATTCAATTCTATTTTGGTGTCTACTTCCGGGAAAAATCAAACTAACACACATGGCTTGCCCATTTTGAACTCAAGTCTTTGCTCTCTGCTCCTGCCTGAACTCCTACCTGCAATGTTCTGTCACGTCATCTCCACCTACTCAAATCTTATCCATCTTGTGGACCCAGTACCAATCACACCTCCTCCATGAAGTCTTCCTACCTACCAGTGTTTACATGAACCATGGACCTGTCCTTGTCCTCCCAGATCCACACATTTTTACAGGTCTCCTATTGTTTCCTGTTTCAAGGATGTTGAGCATATATTTAGCTTCCCTAATATATGAGGACAAGGAATAGGTCAGACATTTCCTTATTAACCTCCAAAGTGCTAATGGTACAGAGGACAGAATACAGCGGCTCTCTCTTTTTTTTTTTAATGAAGTATTTCTTTTTTAAGAAGATGTTGGGGGTAGGAGTTTATTAATTAATTTATTTATTTTTGCTGTGTTGGGTCTTCGTTGCTGTGCGAGGGCTTTCTCTAGTTGTGGCAAGCGGGAGCCACTCTTCATCGCGGTGCGCGGGCCTCTCACTATCGTGGCCTCTCTTGTTGTGGAGCACAGGCTCCAGACGCACAGGCTCAGTAGTTGTGGCTCACGGGCTCAGTTGCTCCGTGGCATGTGGGATCCTCCCAGACCAGGGCTCGAACCCGTGTCCCCTGCATTAGCAGGCAGATTCTCAACCGCTGCGCCACCAGGGAAGCCCCCAGCGGCTCTCTTAAAATCTTGTTGAGGGCTTCCCTGGTGGCGCAGTGGTTGAGAGTCCGCCTGCCGATGCAGGGGACATGGGTTCGTGCCCCGGTCCGGGAGGATCCCACATGCCGCGGAGCGGCTGGGCCCGTGAGCCATGGCCGCTGAGCCTGCGTGTCCGGAGCCTGTGCTCCACAACGGAAGAGGCCACAACAGTGAGAGGCCCATGTACCGCAAAAAAAAAAAAAAAAAAAAAATCTTGTTGAAATGATCGAATAGCTTGTAATTTAAAAAATGAAAATTCCAGCAACAAACAGAGGTCCTTTTCCACCTAATAAGCTGGCTAAGATTTTAAGGAGCACTGGAAAATGAGGGCCCCTCATTAACCTTTGGTGATTATGTAAAATGACATAAACTTACCTGAAGCCAAATTGACAATATGTAGAGGAAGCCTAAAAACGCACCTATTCTTTAATTCAATTATTCTATTTCTAGGACTATATCCCAAAGAAACCTTTAAATTACAAAGATGTCAGTATAACAGAGGTGGGGCTAAAGCAGGTACTTTTTATGAGTGGGCCTCTACACAGAGAAACAGACCCACAAGGCGGAGGTCAAACCCAAGTAAGCTTCTCCTCCTCCCTGTCCTCCCCTCTCCCTCCTCAATCCTCCTCTTTTTCCTCTTCTTCTCCTCCTCCTTCTTTTCCCCTTCCCTCCTCCTTCTTGATAATTAAGCTTTGATTCCACTTCTAGTGAGCCCTAGACCCACTGGGAAAAAAATGAGAGTATCTCTAACCAAAGAAGCTACTACAGGCTTTTTACACACCTTCAGTTTTTCTCAAGGGACCTGGAGGAATAGGGTGGACCTCATCTATGAGATACTAAACCTGCCCCCATATGAAAACTGGAGGTCAATCTGGTTAAATAACTGGTAATGCTGTGTGTGTGTGTGTGTGTGTGTGTGTGTGTTTTAGGGGGGTTGTTGCTTGATCTGATTTAAAATGGGCAACAGAATTGTTCTGTGCAGACCCGGCCCAGCCATGCTGTAACCTAAGAGTCTCCCCACCCAGTTTGAAGGTTTTAGGTAAAAGGCACTCTAATTGCTTGAATCCAGGTCAACTAAAGCAGGTGCCCCCCACCTGCCAGACTGGCAGGACTTCGGCCCTTTCCATTCCTTATAACTCTCTGTTGGATTTTCCAGAAGGAGGGCTGGATAGCTGATGCATAATCAGAGTGCCAACCTCCTCTCAGTGGTCCCTTGCTTCAGCTCCTGCTCGCTCCCTTTCTGGCCCTGGAATTTCAGGTATTGGTACCAGGGCAGAAGCTCTCCAGGACCCTTCTCCATCACTCCCATTAGTATTTCCTCACAATATCTGCCTGTGGGTCTCCACTGCTTACCTTCCTCTCCACGTTGCAGGAAAGCACCTTACTCTTCCTGGCTCCCTCAGAGGAGGTCACTTGGCAACAGGAACGGATGCTCCTAGACACATCCCTCTCAGCCCTGCTCTCCTTCTGGGACCCCTGGACCATCCAAAGGGAGCTAGGATGGGGAGCTCTGAGTACACCTGCACAGCACTTCCTGCTTCATGACGCTCTTCCAGACTCCTGAATTCATTCCTGGTGATTTTCCTCTCAGTAGCACCTTTTCCCTCCCTGCTACCTGGCTTCCACTGGGCATCATAGACATGGCTAGAGTTCTTTGCTATAAACAGATATCTAGCCAATCTGGAGATGTTGCACTTTTTCTATTTGAAAGAGGCCATGACTAGGTCCGTCCTTAGAAAGCCCATGAATGGACATAAATTGAAAATTCCTTGGTTCCACAGTTCGAGCATGGCTAGGGGGAAGTTGCTCCAGTGCTGGCACAGGAAGAATTTCAAGACCCAGTTCCCAGACATTGGGTTGGGTGACACGCATTAATGCTTTACATGGTAGTAGGTGTGAGTAGGTACCAGACCATTCTAGGCTTTTATGACCCGGTCATGGATGGCATGCAAGCTACCACAGTAAGTGGCAGAGCTGTCCTCAAGCCCAGATCTTCTGACCCAAGACTCAAGTTACCTCAGCTCAGGTCAGGCAAGAAACCTCATTATCAGGATTGAGCCTTTTGCTTATTTGTTGAAAACTCAACAGTTTTCTTAGGCCTTTACCTCAGATCAATGCTTATTTATAGATCTTGTGTTTGTTTTTCCTGAGAGCTTGAATAACAAGTAGACCTTGTTATTATACAGGTTTTCTTTCCCTATAAAATTTGATAGAACAATAAAAATAATGCCTAATATTTTCCTATAAATTTCTAGTTTGGACTATTTCAACCTTCTATTTATTTTATTTTGTTTACTTTATTTGTATTTACTTATAACATTTTAAGCCACTTTATACACAAATTGATAGTATTTTTAAACCTGTCATTTTTTATTGCTTTTGAAAAAATTTTAGGGAATTTTCATATATGTAATCTTATCTGATTATCACAACAAACTGAATCAAAGTAGATTTCTTCACTCCCATTTGAAAATGAAGAAATTGAGTCACAGAGAAATTAAGTTGATTTGCTCAAGGTCACAGCTAATTGGTAACAAAGCTAGAACAAGAATCCTACTTCTGATTCTCCCTTCAAGCTTCTTTTTTTTCACTGGGCCAAATTAGATCACACTGTATGGATTGAGGTAAACAAATCTTATTCCTGGCCCTGCTTTCATTTTTTAAACTGGCTGAGACAGATTGGATTATAAAGGCTATGATCTTAAACTTGATGACTGCAGAATGTTATATTTTAAAAATGGAGCTTCTGGGCTTCCCTGGTGGCACAGTGGTTGAGAGTCCGCCTGCTGATGCAGGGGACACGGGTTTGTGCCCCGGTCCGGGAAGATCCCACATGCCACAGAGCGGCTGGGCCCGTGAGCCATGGCCGCTGAGCCTGCGCGTCCGGAGCCTGTGCTCTGCAACGGGAGAGACCAGAACAGTGAGAGGCCCGCGTACCGCAAAAAAAAAAATAAATAAAAATAAAATAAAATAAAATAAAATAAAAATGGAGCTTCTAGGAGAGCAAAGCAAACCTAGGTTCTCCCAAGTTGCCAGAGCACTGTTGCTCAGGTATCCACCACAAGGGCAGATAAAAGCAGGGAGAAGAGTACAAGGAAGCCCATTTGAACTTCTGCCTACACTCCCCGCCCCAAAGATATTCCTATTACCTCTTCATTCCAGGAAGCTTCAGAAAGTTGTGGACCCCATACTGCACACCAGCAGGGCATAAGTTTGATGAGAGAAAGTGGGAACCTCTCTGTACCTGAGGGTGCCTTTTGGGTTAGTTACTTCCCCAAGTGCCCTTTCTTCTGTATTCATAAGATGTGTACCCCGTCCAGGTCAATGGCAGCTCTCTGGAGTCTAAATAGTGAGTCTACAGGAAAGTTATGCAGAATGTAGAATGAGTATCTAGGACCTGCAGCCACAAAAACTGGAACACTCCTGGGTACAATGACTCCTTCAGGAATTATTTTTAAATTCACAATACTTAATTTAAAATAAATTGCACAAAATTGTCTTCATTTTCAAATTAAGAATTGCAGCTTTAAATTCAACTAAAATTGTGCTAGAGCCCTCAAGTAAGCATTTGATGTTATGGTTGACTGGCTCACAGCCCCAAGTTCTGAAAAATACAAATATGGCTAGCTCAGAATAAAATATACTAGGTTTACTTTTAAAGAAATCATTATTTGATGAAGTTCAGTCCTTCGTAGATGAAAAGGAAATTCATAGCCTCTCGGCAGCAGGACACACAGGCCAAGCTATTTTTCTAGTCTGAGAGTTATTTGTGCAATAAGCCACACAGAGAATTACCCTTTGATCAATAGGATGGATTTGTAAGATGTCTGACTGGCATTGCGTTGTGGCCAAAGGACAGAACTTTTCTGTGCAAAACACTTGTGCACACAGGGGTTGAATATATGACTTGACCTGGAAATACAAAAGAAGGATAAATGTGTTTCAAGGTGTAATTTATATTTTATTTAATTCTACTTTGATTTTAAAATAAATCAGTAATTAGAGCTTCCCATCCTCATGCAGCTACATATTCAGAACAAGATCCTTGTGCCACCTTCAGAACCTGGAATCCCAGGACAAAGGTCTGGAGGCTTTGGGACCTTTAGAGGGAAGGGAATGCTATAGGAACTTGTACGGCAGAGACAAACCATTTAAATATGTCCTAGACTGTGCAATGGGATTTAGTACCATTGTGATTAAATAATACATTCTGTGCATTTACTCATAGCCACTCTCCATGCTGTCTCCTATAACTGCTAGTATACAAAGTAGAGGAACTCTCAATAATATACAGAACTCTGTTTCATTTCTTTACACTAACAATGAAATATCAGAAAAACAAAGTAAAAAAAAATCCCTTTTAAAATTGCATCAGGGCTTCCCTGGTGGCGCAGTGGTTGAGAGTCCGCCTGCCGATGCAGGGGACACGGGTTCATGCCCCGGTCCAGGAGGATCCCACATGCCATGGAGCGGCTGGGCCCGTGAGCCATGGCCACTGGGCCTGCGCGTCCGGAGCCTGTGCTCCGCAACGGGAGAGGCCATAACAGTGAGAGGCCCACGTACTGCAAAAAAAAAATAAAATAAAATTGCATCAAAACAAAATACCTAGGAATAAACTTGACCAAGGAGGTGAAAGGTTTATAACCTGAGAACTATAGAACACTGATAAAGGAAACTGAAGGTGATTCAAAGAAATGGGAAGATATTCCATGCTCTTGGATTGGAAGAATTAATATTGTTAAAATGGCAATATTACCCAGAGCAATCTACAGATTTAATGTGACCCTTATCAAATGACCCATGACATTTTTCACAGAACTAGAACAAATAATCCTAAAATTTATATGGAACCATAAAAGACTCAGAATTGCCAAAGCAATCTTGAGGAAAAAGAACAAGGCCAGAGGCATAACCCTCTCAGACTTCAGGCAATACTACAAAGCTACAGTAATCAAAACAGCATGATACTGACACAAAAACAGACATATGGATTAATGGAACAGAATAGAGAGCCCAGAAATAAACCCACCACCTACAGTCAATTAATCTTTGACAAAGAGGCAAGAATATACAATGGAGAAAAGACAGTCTCTTCAGCAAGTGGTGTTGGGAAAGCTGGACAGTCTCATGTAAATCAATGAAATTAGAACACTCTCTCACACCATACATAAATTAACTCAAAATGGCTTGAAGACTTAAATTTAAGACATAACACAATAAAACTCCTGGAGGATAAAGTAGGCCAAACATTCTCTGACATAAATTCTTAGATCAGTCTCCCAAGGCAAAAGAAATAAAAGCAAAAATAAACAAATGGGACCTAATCAAATTTATAAGCTTTTGCACAGCAAAGGAAACCATCAACAAAATGGATTGGGAGAAAATATTGGCAAATAATGTGACCGACAAAGGCTTAATTTCCAAAATATACAAACAATTCATACAGCTCAATATCAAAAAAACAAGCAACCCAATCAAAAAATGGGCAGAAGAGCTAAATAGACATTTCTCCAAAGAAGACATACAGATGGCCAACAGGCACATGAAAAGATGCTCAACATCACTAATTATTAGAGAAATGTAAATCAAAACTACAATGAGGTATCACCTCACACCAGTCAGAATGGGCATCAACAAAAAGTCTACAAATAATAAATGCTGGAGAGGGTGTGGAGAAAAGGGAACACTCCTACGCTGTTGGTGGGATGTAAATTGGTGCAGCCACTATGGACAACAGTATGGAGGTTCCTTAAAAAACTAAAAGTAGAGTTACCATATGATCCAGCAATCCCACTCCTGGGCATATATCTGGAAAAGAAAAAAACTCTAACTCGAAAAGATACATGTACCCCAATGTTCACAGCTGCACTATTTACAATAGCCAAGACATGGAAGCAACCTAAGTGTCCATCAACAGAGGAATGGATAAAGAAGATGTGGTACACACACACACACACACACACACAAATGGAATATTATTCAGATATAAAAAAGAATGAAATAATATCATTTGCAGCAACATGGATGGACCTAGAGATTATCATACTAAAAGTAAGTCAGACAGAGAAAGACAAATATCACATGATATCACTTTTATGTGGAGTCTAAAAAAATGTTACATATAAGCTTATTTAAAAACAGAAACAGACTCATAGACATAGAAAACAAACTTACAGTTACCAAAGGGGGAAGGGGGAGGGAGGGATAAATTAGGAGTTTGGGATTAACAGATACATACTACTACAGGGGTCCCCAACCTCCGGGCCACAGACTGGTATTGGTCTGTGGCCTGTTAGGAATGGGGCCGAACAGCAGGAGGTGATCGGCGGGTGACCAAGCAAAGCTTCTTCTGTATTTACAGCCGCTCCCCATCACTCGCATTACCGCCTGAGCTCCACCTCCTGTCAGATCAGTGGTGGCATTAGATTCTCATAGGAGTGTTAACCCTACTGTGAACTGCACATGCGAGGGATCTAGGTTGCATGCTCCTTATGAGAATCTAATGCCTGATGATCTGAGGGGGAGCTGAGGCAGTGATGCTGGCACAGGGAAGCGGCTGCAAATACAGATTATCATTAGCAGAGAGGTTTGATTGCACAGAGACCATAATAAATCAATTGTTTGAAGACTCAGATCAAAACCCTATCAGTGAGTGGCAAGTGAAAACAAGCTCAGGGCTCACACTGATTCTGCCTTATGGTGAGCTGTATAATTATTTCATTATATATTACAATGTAATAATAATAGAAATAAAGTGCACAATAAATGTAATGTGCTTGAATCATCCCGAAATCATCCCCTGCTCCCTAGTCTGTGGAAAAATTGTCTTCAATGAAACCGGTCCCTGGTGCCAAAAAGGTTGGGGACTGCTGTACAACTATATATAAAATAGGTAAACAACAAGGTCCTACTGTATATCATAGGGAACTATATTCAATATCTTGTAATAACCTATAATGGAAAAAAATCTGAAAAAGAATATATACATTATACATATAATATATAAATAATTGAATCACTTTGCTGTACACTAGAAACTAACACATTATAAATCAACTATATTTCAATAAAATTTTTTTTAAAAAACAAAGTAGAGGAACTGTCTATAACTGCAGGTATGCCATCCCTATCTTTAGCCATCACTATATTAAGTTATTCAACAAATAAATTTTAAACACAACGGTGGTCCGGGCATTGGGCGTGGCAGGTGGGGATAGAGAAAAGAGCAAGACAGATGATAGTTCTCGCCCTTGTGGAACTTAGAGTCAAGCTTTATTTAAAAAGACAAACCAGGGCTTCCCTTGTGACTCAGTGGTTGAGAGTCTGCCTGCCGATGCAGGGGACACAGGTTCGTGCCCCGGTCCAGGAGGATCCCACATGTCGCGAGCGGCTGGGACCCTGAGCCATGGCCGCTGGGCCTGCGTGCTCCGCAACGAGAGAGGCCACAACAGTGAGAGGCCCGTGTACCGCAAAAAAAAAAAAAAAAAAAGACAAACCAATTTTAAAATGGGCATTCCTCCAAAGAAGATATACATATGGCTAATAAGGACATGAAAAGATGCTCAACATTGTTAGTCAAAAGAAAACAATTTAACACTTCAAACCTATTAGGTGACTGTAATAAAAAAGACAGATAAAAACAAGTGTTGGTGAGGATGTGGAGATATTGGAACACTTATATGTAATGTAAATATGAATGCAAAATAGTGCAGCCACTTTGTAAAACAGTTTGGCAGTTCATCAAAATGTTAAATATAAAGTTACCATGTGACCTAGCAATTCCACTCCTAGATATATACCCAAGAGAAATGAAAAAACACAAAAACATTGTCCACACAAAAACATATACAAGAATTTTCATAGCAATATTATTCATAGCAGCCAAAAAGTGGAACAACTCAAATGCCCATCAACTGATGGGTGTATAAATAAAATGTAGTATACCCATATAATGGAATATTAGTTGACAATAAAAAGAAATGAAGTACTGATACGCACTACAACATGGATGAAATGTGAAAACATTACACTGAGTGCAGGAAGTCATTCACAAAAGACCATATATTGTATGATTCCATTTATATGAAATATCCAGGATAGGCAAATCTATACAGAGAGAAAATAGATTAGTGGTTGCTAGGGCTGAAGGAGGGGGAAGTATGCGGGGTGGCTGCTAATAGGTCTGTGGTTTCTTTTTGGGGTGATGAAAATGTTCTAAAATTGATTATACTGATGGTTACACAATTTTGTGAATATACTAAAAACCATTGAATTGTACGCTTTAAATGGGTGAATTATGGGGTATGTGAATTATGTGTCAATAAAGCTGCTAAAAATATATAGCCGTAATATGAAGAACATCTGTGTAACAGACACTGTATTCCACTATTGGTAATATTTGACTTTTTAATTTGAAAACAGCGTGCGCTCTTCTTGGAAGCATCCTTCTGATATATTATGTTCTGCCTCTGTCCATTATGAAGTGCTATTATTCATAAAAATTAATCATGTTACCTACTTTGAGGAGCTGCCATTACAAAGTGCTTGAGATCAGATGGGCCTTATTCCAGTCCTCCGTGTGAAACATAACTTTCAGGGAAGAGTAAGTTTTTTCTTCCTCAGAAGAGGAAGGCATAGACATATTCAATTTTAGTAAAATAATCTTACAGACTATCTGTAGGGACCTTTTTGATGTGAAATTAAATTGTGGCACAGACAGATTTTATTACATTTACATGGACCCATAAAATAACTTTTATGGTTCCCAGTGGTACAAATCCTCCTTAATTTTGTTAATTATTTCCCCCCAGTTATCCTTAGCCATGTCTGCTAATTCAGTATTGATCTTGATACTAAGATATGCTATGGTCTTAGAACTTCACTTGACTCCCCACTGATGAAAAGAACTAAGGAAGCAGATCTTACCCAAGGTAATGTTTTGGACAGATTCCAATTAATATTACAGCTAAGGATGACAGTGTCCTTCCCCACAACGTTCTGACTTGCTGTTCAGAGCTGGACTCATAAACCAGAGCAAAATGTTAGGATCTGTCCCAGAAAAACCCAAGGAGGAGACGATACCTACCCCTGTATTCTGGTGCGCCCATCCCTCTCTTGTTATGCATACCCTCCCACCACCACCCCCAAGGCCTTCAGGCTGAGCCTGGAATCTGATCTGTTATTCTGATTGTTTCTACTTTTCTCTGTATTAATCCTTCCCACTTAACCTATTCACATTGTAATTGGAATTTTCTGAAGAAAATGTCTTAAATTAGCTCTTCTTAACTGCACTATTCAGCAAGTAATTTGTTACTATTGATGGTTATATTACTGATGTTTTTTAAATGATTTGCTTTTAAAAAAAAAATAAATGAGAACATGTTCAAGGTTACCTTCTCACTCTCAGTTGCCTCTGGATATGCTTTGGAGTGGAGGAGGATGCAGTTACTGCTAACACAATGGGAATGAGATAGAAGCCTCCATCCAGAGGGAGTGACAATTGCCAATGGACCTTACCAATAGGTTCATTTTACTTTACCAAGCATCTGTTGAATGCCTACTATATACAAAGCATTGATATGATATTAGTTGCTTTTTCAAACTAAAACTTCAAGTTACCTTCAATTTCTGGGTCATGCAATTAATTCCAACATGTTAAAGGACTTTCTGTTTTACGATACATAATTATATAACAGAGGCCTCTTGTGAATCTTAATTCTTTCATTAACTTACCTCATTTAACTTATTAGATACCCATTTATAGCTTTGTAAAATGTACTGTACTTAAAAGTAATAACTGCAGCCCTTTAAAATATTTTAGAATTCATTCTTTTAATTAAAATCAAACTAATTTCTCCTTCATCCTGTCTATTATTTCAAAATATTGAGGCTATGCTACTTAGGTTCTTTTGTTTTTTTTCTTTCTCTATTGTATGATCAGTTCCCACAGGGCATCTAGTGTTGTGTTGTAGATCACACAGTCTAGGACTCTGGTTGATGATGGTAGCAATTAACCTGCTTAATATTCCCTCCTCTCCCCACAATGACATGGAATAATTAAGTGGTGTGTTTACGTGTGTGCGTGTGAGAGAGAGAGAGAGACAGAGACAGAGACAGAGACACACAGACAGAGAGGTGGGATAGGGTGTGTTGCCCTGTCAGAAGCCAAACTCGGGGTATTTTGTGAAGTCAGCAAATTTTCCTCTACCTCCACTAGTTTCACTCTTTTCCCTCCTGGGTGGTAGCCTCTGGTCCCCCACTTCAGCCACCTGTGGCTCTCTTCCTCATCCTCTTATTAAAATACTCTCAAATCCTGCATTTATAGAATTACATAGAAAATCACTTTTTAAATTATTTTACATACTTATGTTTAATAGGCAATTATTTTTATCTCTTGCTGCTTAATAAACCAGCCCAAAACTTAGTGGTTTAAAACAACAACAATTTATTATTTTTCACAATTCTACAATCTGGGACAATCTGGGTGGTTCTTCAACTCCACGTGGTGTCTGCTGGGGCTGGAACATCTAAGGGCTTCCTCACTCCCTCAGCCGGTGCCTCCACAGGGATGGCTGCAACAGCTTGGGGCTGGCTGGGCATCTCTCTCTCCATATGGCATTTCTATATGGCTAGCTTGGCTTCCTCGCAGCATGGTATTCTTAGAGTGATTGGACTTTTTACACAGTTGCTGGCTTTTTTCAGGGAGGAAGCAGAAGCAGCCAGTCCTCCTAAAGGCTAAGGGTGGACCTACCACAAACACTTCTGCCAAAGCATTTCCCAAGGCCAGCCCAGATTCAAAGGGAGGAGAAACAGACTCCATCCCTTGAGAAGAAGATTGGCATACATGTACAGGACAGGAAGGAACTGGGAGCGGTTATCTTGCGTATGGTACAAAATTCAAACGGAACAAAGTGGTACACAGTGTGAAGTAAGTTTTTTGGAGAGTTACCTAGTGGCATAGTGGTTAAGGATTCCGGGCTTTCACCACCGTGGCCCGGGTTCAGTCCTGGGTAGGGGAACTGAGATCCCACAAGCCTCACAACGTGGCCAAAAAAACCACCCCCCACACACAAAAAAAACAAAAAAAAACACAACACAGTGTGAAGTAAATTTTTTTGACACCCCTGTCCCTGAGGCACCAGGTGCAACTACTGTTATACTTCTTGAGTATCCTTCCAGAGATAGCCTATGCAAAAACAAGCGTATGCTTTATGTATATAATTTTATATATATTTCTTACATCAATGATGTTTGCTACAGTTTTTTTCCCAATGTCCAGGGTCCACACTCTACTTTTTCATTTAATCATACATCTGGAGGTAGGTCTGTTCTTTGTAATGGCTACACATATTCCTTTGGTGGATTTTAGCTGATCTGTTATTACCAACACTGCTTCAGTGAATATCACTATGTGTGTGTATATATATATTATATACGTATGTATGTACATATGTATATATATATATTTAAAAGATGTAAGTTTGTCAGAAAGAAAAATTCCTATAAGAAGAATTGTTGGGTTAAATAATATATGCATGTAGTGATACAATGTTATTAGGTCAGTAACAGTAAAGCTGGGAGAGACCCCAAAGTCAGTGGTTCTCCACTGGGGGGGGGTGGTATGGAAGGTTTTGTCCTCCATATGTGACTCTGCTTCACTTCCAGGAGACTTTGGTCCAGCCACCAGTGTTTACAGTAATACTTCCTTTTTCTCACTTATTAAGAACAACTGCCCTAGACCAATCACCTCATTTGGCAGATAAGCATCCTGCAGGTCTGAGTGCCTGACTTACCCATGGGTGCCCCACCACATTGTGAACAAACCAGTCTTCTGAGTGTCCCAGAAAATGAGCAATGAGCAGTCACTGCAGGACCACCTTGGTATAGATCAAGTTTGCCCAAAGGGTGTCCTCTGAGTCATGAAGCCCCCAAAGAGCCTCCTCACTCTGCTAAACATAAAAGGATTCTGTCTCTGACCCCATAAAACTCTTAGAAGAGAACACAGGCAAAACATTTTCTGACATAAATCGTACCAATGTTTTCTTAGGTCAATCTCCCAAAGCAATAGAAATAAAAGCAAAAATAAACAAAGGGGACTTAATCAAACTTACAAGCTTTTGTACAGCAAAGGAAACCATAAAACGAAAAGACAACCTACAGACTGGGAGAAAATATTGGCAAATGATGAGACCGACAAGGGCTTAAGTTCCAAAATATACAGATAGCTCATATAACTCAATAACAAAAAACAAACAACCTAATTGAAAAATGGGCAGAAGACCTAAATAGGCATTTCTCCAAAGAAGACATACAGATGGCCAACAGGCATATGAAAAGGTGCTCAACATTGCTAATTATTAGAGAAATGCAAATCAAAACTTCAATGAGGTACCACCTCACACCAGTCAGAATGGCCATCATTAAAAAAATCTACAAATAATAAATGCTGGAGAGGGTGTGGAGAAAAGGGAACCCTCCTACACTGTTGGTGGGAATGCAAGTTGGTGCAGCCACTATGGAAAACAGAGCCACTATGGAAAACAGCATGGAGGTTCCTCAAAAAACTAAAAATAGAGTTGCCATATGATCCTTCAATCCCACTCCTGGACATATATCCAGAGAAATCTCTAATTCGAAAAGATACATGCACCCCAATGTTCATTGCAGCACTATTTACAATAGCTAAGACATGGAAACAACCTAAATGTCCATCGACAGATGAATGATAAAGAAGATGCGGTACATATATACAACGGAATACTACTCAGCCATGAAAAAGAATGAAATCATGCCATTTGTAGCAACATGGATGGACCTAGAGATTATCATACTAAGCGAAGTAAGTCAGAAAGAGAAACACCAGATACCAGATTTCACTCATATGTGGGATCTAAAACATGACACAAATGAACTTATCTATGAAACAGAAACAGATTCACAGACATAGAGAACAGACTTGTGGTTGTCAAGGGGAGGTGGGTGGGGGAGGGATAGATTGGGAGTTTGGGATTAGCAGATGCAAACTATTATATATATATAGAATGGATTATATATTATGGATTATATATATATTATATATATATTAATTATATATTATATATAGAATGGATTAAACAGCAAGGTCCTACTGTATATATATTATATTATATATATTATATATATTAATGGATTATATACATATTATATATAGAATGGATTAAACAGCAAGGGCCTACTGTATAGCACAGGGAGCTATATTCAATATCATGTGATAAACCATAATGGAAAAGAATATGAAAAAGTACATATATATATATGTATAACCAAATCACTTTGCTGTACAGTTGAAATTAATACATTGTAAATCAACTATACTTCAATAAGATAAATTAAAAAAAAAAAAAAGGATTCTGGCATCAAGCATGTCTGGGAACACTGCAAGTCACACTCTCCCATTCAGTCAATAAGAGCAAAGAGACCCAGGAACCTACTCCCAAGAAACCTGTTTGGCATTGTTTAAATGAAAGAATGGATTTAACCATCTGCTTCCTAAACTAATTTGACCAGAGCAGCCTGTTTTTGTGATACCTGTCTCGCTAACTGCCTATGGAACTAAGCTTTCTGAGAAATATTCTTTGGGAAATGCCAGTGTAGAAGAAAGTTGTTGGACTGGGAGACTGGCTCTGCCCCCAACCAACTCGGCAATCTTGGACAAGTCAAAAATCACTCTGGGCCTGGGCAGTGGAATTATCTATGGATGGTTCCCCCATGCCTCCACCGCACCAGCCATGCCATGCAGCATGTGGGATCTTAGTTCCCAGACCAGGGATCGAACCCATGCCTCCTGCATTGGAAGCATGGAGTGTTAACCACTGGACCACCAGGGAAGTCCCAGTATGTTTTTGTTTTTGCCTTCCTACACAGATGAGCTCCTCTTGTTGTTTTCCTTACTGAAGACAAGGCAAGATGTTGTGTCTGCCAGGGGACATTGAGGTGCAATCCATTCATTTGTTCCTTTGAATCCTTATTAGTCTGTCCTTCAGCTCAGAGTCTACTAGTGGAAGTGGATATGAGGAGTCTGGTTGGGCTTTTTGCTCAAGCCTTCCTGTTGCCACTGACATTACCCTGACCACCCATCCCAATTCATCCTGCTCTCAGTTAAGAGAAAAAGCTGCAGAGTTTGGCAGGAAGCAGGTTGACCTCAGACGAGTACATAGCAGGAGATGAACACGCTGAATCCTGTATCTTTGCCACTTCTTTTCTGGATAAGCCATAAGCAAATTTTGTGCTCAAGGAAAAATGATCTGGTATTCTTACATCAAATTCATATAACCTTTACAAATGAGAACAGATCTTCAAACCAGGTGTAGTGTGATTTGTTTTGACTCTTTACTGCATCCAACTGAGATGTTTCACGTATACTAATCTAAACACAATGAATCCTGAGCTGATTTGATGAGTGTAAGTTATTCCAGCCCTGAAATGAAGGGGCTGCTATGTGTCAGAACACACAGATGCATAGGCAACCAAGAGCTATCTAGCTAAATATCTTTTTTTTATTAATTGGAACTCCAGAGGTAAAATCTTCTCAGGGACATCAAGATGATTTGTGACACTCTCCATACACCTTTAGATTCACAAACCAATGAGTACGTCACACCAATCTCTCGTTTTCTCATCAGTGGCAGACATAAAACACAGGTAATCTTCATTTTACTCAGATGTTTCAATTAACTGTGAAAACCCCTTGGCTTATATTACATAGCATTTGTGAGTAGTTCATTTTTTTTTCAGTTTAAGCATCAACTAGAACACACACTTAAAATCTTGTTACATTTCTTTTAGAAATTGATACAATTAAATGGTTGAGCTGACTGTACTAAAGACAAAAAAAAAAAAAAAAAAAAGAACTGTAAGGAAACCTGAGATCTGTCTTTTTTTCTGTCTTCCAAGGGGTCCGGTTCATGGTTTAGAAAGGCAGGATCCGTTTTTACATTCACCAAGTACATAGGATCCTGAAATGGGAAATTCAAACATGTTTGTTTACCAAGAATTTACCTACATAGGGGCTTCCCTGGTGGCGCAGTGGTTGAGAGTCCGCCTGCCGATGCAGGGGACATGGGTTTGTGCCCCGGTCCGGGAAGATCCCACATGCTGCGGAGCGGCTGGGTCCGTGAGCCATGGCCGCTGAGCCTGCGCGTCCGGAGCCTGTGCTCCGCAAGGGGAGAGGCCATAACAGTGAGAGGCCCAAGAAATGCAAAAACAAACAAACAAACAAACAAAAAGAATTTACCTACATAGGGTCCTGAAATGGGAAATTCAAACATGTTTGTTTACCAAGAATTTACCTCTTTGCACACAGTTTTTAAATTTTATTTATTTATTTTTTGTTTTTGCTGTGCTGGGTCTTTGTTGCTGCGCCCCTGCTTTCTCTAGTTGCATAGAGAGGTGGCTACTCTTTGTTGTGGTGCGTGGGCTTCTCATTGTGGTAGCTTCTCTTGTTGTGGAGCACAGGCTCTACGTGCACAGGCTTCAGTAGTTGTGACACGCGGGCTCTAGAGCGCAGGTTCAGTAACTGTGGCGCACAGTCTTAGTTGCTCCACGGCATGTGGGATCTTCCCAGACCAGGGCTTGAACCCGTGTCCCCCACATTGGCAGGAGGATTCCTAACCATTGCACCACCAGGGAAGCCCTATACACAGTTTTAAAATCACTTCCCTCGTCTATTTTTTCATCCTTAGCCCCTACAGCAAAGTACAGAAATTTAGTGAATTTTTCCAAGTTAACCTGCAAAATACTTACAATCTTTAAAAATGTTTTAAAAATCCTATGTTTATTAAAACAACAACATATCAAATTTAGATTATCTCATGGACACTTTGAGAACTCATGAGCTTAAGGTTGTTTTGTTTTGTTTTGTTTCCTGAGATTTGAGAATATGATGAATCTTAACATCTTTAAAATTATTTTCTTAAGTTTCACATTGCCTCTGGAACTAGTAGAAGCAGAGGACATTAAGTTAAATAAGTTTTAATTTTATGTTGACAGCAAAAAAATGGCTTTAATTGAATTGAGTGTTAACTTGGTTTTGTTTTTTTGACTGAATTTATGGAAACAATTGGCTATTTTAGCATCACGCAGGTATAAGTTTAAGAAAACTGTATTATAAAATGTTACACCAATTAGACTCTTGGAAAACTACATATGGCCACAGCTTAATAATTACAATTTTGTGGACAGTTTACAAATACGGCATCTTGAACAGTAGGTGGTAAATAACGGTTCAGACTAGATCCAACTCTTATAGTCCTTCTAAAATCAACTGTGATAGAGCAGTGAGAGGTGCCCTCTCCCTTTGCTGTCATTATAAAGATGTAATTCTGTTACAATTATTTAATCCCAAAGGCATTATCACACCTGTTCAGCAGTTTTCAACCATTCACTAAAATGATGTACAACTCTACTGTGATAAATCTCAGAGTGATTTTTTTATTAAAGTTTCTTTAAAAGTATTATGGCTGGAGGCTGATGAATTTAAATAAATGTTTGGAGAAACTACATAAATAATTATATAAGGAATGTGTTGTTTTAGGATTTGCTCTTTCCCTTGTCTGAACTGTGTATAACCTTGAGACACGATTACAGAATTTTAAAAAGTCACTGAAATCATATAGATCAGATTAAAGGATAATGGATTCATAGAATGTGAGCACTGGAAGGGAGCTTAAAGAACTTCTAGTTCAGTGGCTCTCAAAACTGGCATGGATTTTGAGATTCACCTGTAGGGTTTGCTGAAACAGAGGGCTGGGCCCCAGCCCCAGAGGTTCTGATTCAATGGGTGTGAGTGGAGCTTGAGAATTTGCATTTATCACAAATTCCCAGGTGATGTTGATGCTGCTGGTCCAGGGACCTCACACTGAGAATTCATCCAATTCATTTTATAAACATGGAGGCCAATGCTTAGCAAGCTGGGCTCAGACTCCTCCACTGAGACTGAGCTGGTGTTGGGGAAACACACCTAACCACAACATGGTTGGGGCATGGAGAAGACAATGCCCAACAGTCATGGCAGCAAAAAAAGCATGGCAATCTGGCAAATCTTGGAGGAATGATGGAATGGAGTGTCAGATACATAAAAAGGGTACAGCAAAGGAACTAGAAAGTTGAAGTCAGATACTGTTTGAAGGTGCAAGAAAGTAGGTGATCACCATGATGGGGGTGGGGGGGTGTGGGTGTTTAGAAGTAACTACTTGGATGTTCAAGAGTATCTCAGAGGAAATGCTTACTCCCTCCACCCCAACAAAACCTGACCTTGCTCATTTCCAGAAATAGCACCCCATCTACCTAGGGGCTCAAGACCAAGACCTGGAGGTCAACCTGTTTCCTCCTTTCCCTTATCTCCCACATCTAATCCATCAGTAATCCTGTCATTTCCCTCCAAAATATATCCCAAATCCATCTATTTCCCTATCTTCACAAGTACCTCCAAATCAAATCACTGTCACCCCTCCAGAGGATCTGCAGTTTCCTAACTGGTTTCTCAGCTTCCACTCTTGGCCCTCTATAATTCATCCCCCACCCCTCCTGCAGCCAAAGTCACCCTTTAAAAACAAAGTTGATCACACCACTCCTATGTTAAAACCCTTTAGTGGCCTTCTATTGCATCTCGGACAATATCCATGGTCTACAAGGCCCTACGTGATCTGGCCTCTGCTTACCTCTCTGACCTCGACCCCTGTTACTCCATGCTTTCTCATTAACTCCAGTCACAATTTTCTTTTTGTTCTGAGAACATAACAAGAACAGTTCTGTATGAGGGCTTTTGTACCAACTATTCCTACTGCCTTGAATTCTCTTTCCCCTGATCTTTACTTGGATGATTTCTTGTTTGTTGGATCATGGCTTAAGTGTCACCTAGTCAATGACTCCTTCGTGACAACCTGATCTAAAGTAGCCCCCTTCCATCTCTCTCTGTTAAATCAATCCATTTAATTTTCTTTTTAGTCCTCATCAATGTCTAAAATTATCTCTGTTATTGGTCTACTTTTTATTGTTTTCCTCTTCTACCAAATATAAACATCAGGAAGTAAATCCGAGCTTTATTTGTCTGGTTCACTGCCATATCCCTGGTGTTAGCAGAGTGCCTGGCACAAAGTAGATGCTCAATAAAATTTCTTAAATGAACAATAGGACTCTAGTCATAGGGGTAGGACTTCCTCCCTGGCAACTTCACTGGCAAGAAGGCAGAGCCTAGACTCAATGAACAAGAGGGAAATCCATTCACTAGACCTGAAGGATTAGATGAAATGTCCGACTTAGGAACAAGACAGAAACTTTATAGCAAGACTGGATTCAAAACTGGTTAACAGCAAGGAGAATTTGGTACTGAGGCAAGAAGGCCAATTTGCTCAAAGCCAATTCACTGAATGCCACATTTACTTGTTTCTTTCAACTATTTTAGATTGACTTAATTCTGTCTTCATAATGACGTTTGAAAGATTTTAATTTTCTCTGTCTACTTGCTGCTGCTGAAGTTGGAGATGGGGAGAAAACTGAGGGAGAAATTGAAGGGTATAAAGAGAACTTATTTTAAAACATTAATTACACATGAAGAATTTTTTATGAATATACTATTCATCTCTTTATTGTTAATAAGAATACATTTATAGGCATTTTTCAAACTCGGAGTGTATTTAAGAATATAATTTTCATGACTATATTTATAAGAAAAATGGGTTTATAAGAAAAATATGTTCATTGTTGGTAGTTGCCATCTTGATTTTCTCTTCTTTGTCAGTTATTCTGCCTTGGTCAGATAGTTGTCTCCTATTCTCAGTGGGGCTCTCTGCCCCTGAGTTTCCCAATATTCCTCTAGAATATATTGTTAATGTAGTGCCTTGTTATACTTTTAATTCTTAAACTGCTTAATCAAGAGTCTTAGAGTCTGTGAGTTATGGAATTATTTTGTTCACAGGTCACCCAAGACCCAGCAAAGTCAGGAAAAGCCACTGAGCTTGATCTGGCTTGAGATTTGGGTTGGGAGGATTGAACACAGAACATGGGGTTATTACTTTACTGCTGTTTTCAGGATGCCATTGAACAGCCTGACTAGGACAGGGATGCAGTTGGCAGCATCACTCCTCAAACAGTCTAATTGGACACTGTGGAGCTGCATTTAAGCAATTCAAGTTGCCACTGTCCACAGAGTGGAACAAAGCTCCTCTGATCTGAGTACTGTGGAAAAGGCATCTGGGGTGGAGGTGAGACTGAACTCCAAAGAGCTGAGCAACAAAAATCAAAACTGATCCCGTAAAGTACAAATGTGTTCAGTTCTTTTTTTAAAATTTATTTATTTATTTATTTTTGGCTGTGCTGGGTCTTCGTTGCTGTGTGCAGGCTTTCTCTAGTTGCGGCGGGCAGGGGCTACTCTTTGTTACGGTGCTCGGGCTTCTCATTGCAGTGGCTTCTCTTGTTGCGGAGCATGGCTCTAGGCGTGCAGGCTTCAGTAATTGCAGCACTTGGGCTCAGTAGTTGTGGCACGCGGGCTCTAGAGTGCAGGCTCAGTAGTTGTGGCGTACAGGCTTAGTTGCTCCACGGCATCAGATTGGCTTCTTTCACTTAGGAATATGCATGTCTTTTTTTAATCTTTATTTGTTTTTATTTTTGACTGTGTTGGGTCTTCATTACTGTGTGCGGGCTTTCTCTAGTTGCGGCGAGCGGGGATTACTCTTTGTTGCAGTGCGTGGGCTTCTCATTGCGGTGGCTTCTCTTGTTGCAGAGCACGGCTCTAGGTGCGCGGGCTTCAGTAGTTGTGGCTTGTGGGCCCTAGAGTACAGGCTCAGTAGTTGTGGTGCACGGGCTTAGTTGCTCCACGGCATGTGGGATCTTCCCAGACCAGGGCTCAAACCCGGGTCCCCTGCATTGGCAGGCGGATTCTTAACCACTGCACCACCAGGGAAGTCCACAGATGTGTTCAGTTCTGGTGGAAGTTTATTCGTTCTATACTCTGTGGTTATAATGAGATATTAATTCAGAGTTAACGTCTCATAATTAAAAGTCCACTTTGGTTACATACATGACAGTCTATCAGAAAATACATCTGATCTGGCATTTTAAAGGAAGGACTACTTAGAATTTGCTTAGTTCTCACAAAGGAAATGAATTTTTTTCCTTTAGAAATCCTAAA
Organism: Mesoplodon mirus; assembly: GCF_964341445.2. Lineage (NCBI taxonomy): Eukaryota > Metazoa > Chordata > Mammalia > Artiodactyla > Ziphiidae > Mesoplodon > Mesoplodon mirus. The sequence continues at coordinate 122,676,480 of NC_138980.1, read as the reverse complement.
TGTCTGTATGTTCCTATATGTAGATTTGCATGATTTGGGGTCTCCATCTGAAATAGACAGCTTGACTTGATTGATTAGGTTAGGTTGGTTTTTTTTTTTTTTTTTTTTTGTGGTACGCGGGCCTCTCACTGTTGTGGCCTCTCCTGTTGCGGAGCACAGGCTCCGGATGCGCAGGCCCAGTGGCCACGGCTCACGGGCCCAGCCACTCCGCGGCATGTGGGATCTTCCCGGACCGGGGCACGAACCCGTGTCCCCTGCATTGGCAGGCGGACTCTCAACCACTGCGCCACCAGGGAAGCCCAGGTTAGGTTGGTTTTTATGGGGCTTTGCATCTTTTCTTTTTGGCTATTTCAGTATTTGTGACAAATTTGCCAGAGATGAGAATGGAGGAATAAAAAAAAAACAGAGTGAAACCTAAGATTTCCTTTTGTTCCAATGTTAAAAATGCTGGTAAAAGTTTAGCATATGGGCTGTCCATGTGCATTTGTATGACTGAGGTTACATCTGTCTAAAGATGGGCATATTGAAGCACCCTAAATGCGGAACATTGTGTATATGTGTGCATTGGTGATTATAAGAGAAAGAGAGAAACTGATTTCATAGATATTAATTTTTTTGGTAGGGATTTGAGAAAAAGTGACTTAAGCTTCTATCAGTTACTTTTTTGTTATTAGTGATAGGTGAACAAGAACTCTGATGGCATGACTCAGAGCAAATGAGGACTAAAGAGGCCTGTCTCTAAGGAAAAGATTTTTAACCTGGTTCACAGGACCCTTTGAGGGATCTGTGAGCTCTCCAAAATTGTAGGCAGAATTTTCCAAGAATGTGAATATGTGCATTTTTCTGAGGAGTAGGTGTATAACTTTTATCAGATCCTCAAAGGAATCCATGACTCATAAAGGCTAAACCCCACCCACCACTCTTGGGAATACCAGCTTATGACAGTAACCAGATGTTAGGATATCAAGTATTGGGGCACCTAGAGTCACGTGAAGTCAGTGACAGGGAGCCTGGTTGGTTACGTGGCTTTCTTTGGATGGACACATTGATGGTAGTGAATTCTGACAGAAGTGAAGATCTGGGACATCGTGTTACAGGCTGCATCCACTCCCCCTTAGCAGAGATTTATGAGGGCAGGTATGAGAGCTGGATTTCTATTCATTGAACTGAGGTGGGAAGAAGACCAATATGCTGACCAGACAAATACTAGAAAGGTTAACTGAAGCAAAGCCTCCAATTGACCTCAGACAACAAAGAGAAGTGGTCAGGGCAGCCCACCAAGTAGTATTTTGAGTCTAGGTCTTATATTGCTCCCAAGAGACATAATAGCAAATAGAAACAAACCCTGCAAAAATGCAGCTGCTTCCTCCTAGCAGACCAGTCTTTCATGTGTGGACACAGCAAAGAAAGAACTATAGGACCCAATGTTATCTTTACAATAACACTATTTTTCCACTTTTAATTTCAGCAGCTACCTATAGAAGTTATTACTTAAAGGTGCTCTTCATAGCTCTTAGGTTAGGAAGATGAAAAAGATATTCTTATTCAAGCACAACAGAGTTCTGAGAAAACAGACAATGTAGGTGCACCTTGCTTTATGCAAGATATGAGTCCCCAGAAAGCTGTGTTTAAAGAGAACGGCTATAGATCCAAGCGTATATCAAATGCAAGAGAAAAATGAAGAAGCTCGAGACTAATTCCCCAGTAAGAAAGAAATTATTCTTTTTCATAATGCTAATAATGACATCCTTTTGTCTATGTTGTAAATATAGACTGCTATAGCTGTGATTTTCTTAAGTCAGGGTATACCCACACCCATAATATGTGCATATATATGCATAGAGATTCATCACTATATGCTTAGCATTAATTTTCATGTAATTTAAGGATGTGCGTTTTCTACTCTGTGAATCTTTCTGTCCTGTAAAGGAAACGAGTTCACTCAACTACACACTATCAAGTAGACAGGTAATCAATCAGTGATCACACATATCAGTTCCAGCTGAGCTCCTGTCTATTGCTAAGATGGTTACAATAACCTCTAACTGTTCCATGTAAGTAGAAATGGCCTCTTAGACATCTACACCAAAGGTTCGCACAAGGAAGCTCAACCCGCCAGTAGCAGTAGCATTCGTTTTTTTTGTTTTGTTTTGTTTTGTTTTTTCCGAACGTGTCTTTGTCAGCAGTATTTTTAAACATGGGCCTTATCCTGTACTGTACTTTATTGCTAAAAGCATCTTTATTCTCAGTTTCAGGGATAAAAGGCGATTTTAAAATGTCATGATGGGAAGTAATTTTTCAAGGTTTTCATGACAGGACATAAAATTAGATTTAAAAATACCCAAAATAAGGCCTTGCTCATCAAGATGAGGACTTTAATCTGGGTTTCAGAAAATGTGGGCAAAACTCTCCTCCTACCAATATTGCCAAGTTGACTGAGGAAATACTTTCAACTTTTACAGAATATTCACAAACTCATGCCCACACACCTTTATTTAAAAGCTGTCATCAGCTGGCTTCCTTCATCTTGCCTCACACGAGAAGCTTATTGTTATTTGGAATGCCAAATTCCAAAATGCTGTGGGAGTGGTCTTCAAAAGGTTTGACCTATGCCAGCTGGAGAGATGCCTTGCCCTACGCTTTCCGGGGTATTGTCCCACAGAAGGGGACTACCCAGGACCATGGTTTCTTCCTAGGTACATGTCAACAGCTACTAATGGCAATCAGATCAGGGTGGATTTACTAGTACAAGAAAGAAAGAAATGTTTCCCCTTTTCATGGAGAAGATGGACAGTCCAGGGATTATGTTTGCTGAGGTTTTAGAATAGGAAACCTCATTATCAAAGTCAAGCTCTTCAAAAGCATACGTGTGTGGTTGAGAGGAGGGGGTCCTATAGATTTGAAAAATTAGGCACTCCACGTATGTTTTTCCTAAATTCTTATTATGTGGAATAGAGAGAAAATAAAACAGAAAGCATGATTCCTTCCTCAAAGATTAGGGAGGCCAAATATTCAGGAAAGGCAGAATCCATGCTTGGCCCTCTGATTCACACGGCCGATAGCTAGGGCTCTCTGAGCTGTTATTTTATAAGTTTTATCTATGAAAAGCAGTAACGATCATGCTACCTACAACATAGGACTGTTTAGGGATTACATGTAAAGAATTTAGCAGGTACCTGGTACATAGCAAGTGCTTGATAGTATAATTTTAAATAGGAAAACTTGAGGTCATGTAAAGGCAAATAATAGAAAATAAATATTAGCATCAGAACAGAAATTCTAGTTTCAAGAGATACGTGAAAAAAAATATGTGAAATGATTCAGAGAAGAAAATGCTATTTGAACCACATTTGGAGACCAGAGTGGTTTCAGGAAATCTCACTGGGAACTGTTTGGGGTAAATTGATGTATCACTGTTTGGGAGACTTGCTTAGGATCCTCCTTCAGAAATGTGGGCATAAAATGATCAAGTCCTAGCCTAGGGTAGTGGTTGTGAACATGGAAAGGAAAAGAGATGGCATCACCAACACTGATGAGAAAGAGCAGAAACATTCTTTAAATCAAAGGAATTTCTCCTACAGTTTGGAAGGCAACTAACTGCCAGAAATAATGAACAGAATGAGGTAAATAGAGTATATTTTATAAAGGTTCTTTTTCCAAGGAATCCAAAGGATATTCAGTTATAAAAGTGCTATGCTTCTCAAAGTAGGGCTGGTGATGTAAAAATAGAGTAATAAAGACTCAGAAGACATCTGTTTACATCCTGCTTATTTCCAACACAAAGCAGGAGAAATACAGGGTAAAGGAATGAGAGGAAGTAATTCTATCACTAAGATAGGTATCATGCTAAGTATGGGGTTTAGCTTTAAGCTTCCTGGCAGTCAATGCAAAAGGAAAAATGAATCAGTCATGTGGTTTTTCCACTCCAGAGAGAAGGAAGCAAACCAGATCTTCAGGAACAGGAAGTATTATCCTGTCTTTAAGGTCTGAGAAGATGTAACTATAACTAGCTTGCTCCCAGTTTAGCAAAGGGACAAAAACTTAAACTTCAGAATTCTTTTGAAAAGAATAAATCTAGGGGGCTCAGCCATATTAAGCAGTCTCTGATAATTCACTCCTTATTCAAGTTCTCAAAGGGATTGAGGCCCATCAGTTTTGGGTAAAACGAATACACACACATTATTAATCCTCAAATACATGCCTTGTCTAATCCTAGATAGAAATGAACAGTCTATTAATTCCTTTCTCCAGCTTCAATGAGTTATGGTCCTCCTCATTTTTTAATTTTTAAAGGTGGGGGACAATTCCATCAAATAGGAAAGAAAAGCGATCAGGGAGCTTGCTCCTGCTGGGGATAGAGAGGGTGGCCAGAAAGGTTAGTGGCCCAGACTGAAGGGTCCCAGACACCTTGATACCCACCAGGGCCTTTCTCCAGCTGCTTCCTTCATGCCAATCGAATCACTTAGCAATCCAAATTTCCTTGGAGGGGTAGGGCTAGTTTCTCCCGAGGCCTTCAGCTACCCTCCCGAGGAAAGAGAGGGGGAGAGGGAGAAAAGAGAGAGAGGGCTTGGGAGAGGGGGGAGAGAAAGGCAGCTGTTGTCTGTACACTTCAGTCCCAAGTTGGGGTGGAGGTGGGGCGACAGGGCTGCATTTTTGCAGCCCACGTGAGCAGCGCTCTGCTGTGGAAATCTAATTTGACAGAATGGGTAAATAAAATCAACTGTCATCAACTCCCATTTTATTTACGAGGCGAGCTCAATGTTTTTTAAGCATCAGACGAAACAGGGTATTGGAAACAGATTTCAGAACCACTCGATAAAGGTAGTTCTGCAAGTTAGTTTGGTTTTAAATGCCCAAATTCGATGCATTATTTGCAAAAATGTCTTCAGCGAGCCTAAGACGATACATTAGCGAATACATTTGGCTGTCCAGCACCACCTCGCTGGTTCTGGGAACTGGGGCTCTCCCCGTGAAGGGGCCCCCTCCCGGTCCCCCCGCCCCCGGATTCAGGGCGGGGGTCGCACCTGGGGCCAGAGGAGTGGGGGGCGGGCAGGCGGCGCCTCGCTCCTTTCTCCACCTGCGTTCCTGCCTTCCTTTTGTTTGGTTGCCTCCTCTTTCCCCCTTGGTTGTTGATTATTAGTATTTTCCTAGTTTTCCAAACTAATAAGTGCCACTATCAGGCAGTTGGAAACTCTCGGAGGCTGCAGGCTTTGCAGCTCGGCCTTAATTGATATTGAACGAGCTGCTGGTAGACGGGAACAGGGCCGCTGCTGGATAATTTGCAGTTTAATCAGCGTTTGTAATGAGAGCGGCTGATTAGGGCTGTTGGAAATAAAAGAGAGTTACAAGGAACGTCTGTCAGAGTCCGGTGATAATTCAGGACTAATTGTGGTGATTAGCGCAAACTGGATGACTTTGGGCTTTGCTAATGCAAAGAGAAACGTGCAGGCTCCAGCCAGGGACCCCTCGGAGAACAGTGCACGAGCTGCGCGCAACTTCGCTGAGCCGTTTTCCTGCGAGGCCCCCAGCGGCACGGGGCCGGGGAGGAGGCTGGGCGCCCCCTGCGCTGCCGCGGGGCCTGGAAGGAAAGGGGTGGTGGCCTGGCCACACCCGCCTTGTCCCGCGGCGCTTTCCGGGGACCAGCTACGGCCCCGTGGACGCCGCTCGCTGCCCCACCCCATTCTCTCCACTCCGGGGGGGCACGCAGGGGGGGCACAGCCCGCTCTCCCCCGACCCTCAGCTCCCGCCTCCACCCACCGCTCTCCTCCTCCGGGGGAGCATCCGTCCGAGCTGGCGGGGCTGCCCCTACTCCCCTCCCCTCCCCGGTCGCCTCCTGCTTCTTCTCAGTCCCTCTGGTCCTCTAGGCCCTCACCTGCCTCCCCGAGAGGTGTCCCGAGGCCTGCGCCACCCAGAGCAGCAGAACCTTCGAGTGCGCTGGGGAGAAGAGAACTACCGCTTATAAATGGCCGGAGTTCTCATTATTGAGGAGTTTCATAACTCTTTAATTCATTTTTAATGGCGGCAATAAACATGGTAGTCATTTTGGAACAATAGCTAAAAATCATAGGGCCATTACTGTCCATTAAAACAGTGTTTACAGTTCAGTGGAGGTTCATGTGCCCCGTAGTCATTCATATCAGCCGAAGGAGAGATTTATAGGTCAGAAGAATGGTTCCCTTTTTATTCTTTATATAACATAAAGCTTATTGAGCAAATTGTTAGAAAAAAAAGTTCACTTGGCTTTTAATCGTGTGAATGGGGATTAAATAAGGAGATGTTGTCTGGCGCCTGATTTCTATTTGATCAATAAATCATCAAGTGCCTTAAGTGCTTTATTCACTATCAGATTAAATGAAAAATACTTTAACCTGCGTCCCTGGTGTCGGCAAAGAAAGCTAATAATATTTTCTGTTATGTTTCCATTTAGGCATTTAACACTCAGAAAAATCTACTAGGTCTTGCTCTCTGTCTTTCTATTAAAGATACCACATATTTTTTTTCACATACCTACAGACACAGGAAATTCTCACCATCCAGGGAGAGCTTACTTGTTTGGGGGATGAAAAAATCTAACTAGGCTCGCCTAATACAGTTTGCCAGAATTTCTGCCCCAACTAATATGGCTGCACGTTAACATCAAGGTGGAGATATAGGACTTCAGGCCCTTGCCGACTGGGTTACAGGATTGAAATAACGTTTTACCTGAGTGTTTGCCCTTTTCTCTTTGAGCCCAATTCTTAATACAATAATAAATCTAAACAATAGGCCCAAAGGGACAAATCTCTATTATTTCCCAGATTTTCCTGTCTTAGATTAGATATTATCTAATATGATATATTTTACACAGTCCTTCCCTGCCTTTGGAGGAACTGGCCGATCAGAAACGCTCCCTTCCTCCACTGTACACTTAGAACCAGAACTACAAGGACTGTATTATATAGGATAATAGAATTAAAATATCGTGTTTTGATACCATGTTATTTCACATGTGTCACAAAAGAAAGCATTTTCCTTCATGTGTACATTTTGGAAAGATTTTTATCCCCTTTAATGCCTGGCTTGGAAAAAAAAAAGCAATCGAGTGATATTTGTGAAGTTTAATTGCTAACTTAGCAGCTCGGTCACACCTCCCAACCCATTAGATGATGAAATCTCACCTGGTTAACGGATACAGCACTGTGGCCTCAATGGCGAATGCCTGATTATACAGCCAAGCTGCTAATTTACCAAACCCCCCCGACCAGGGAGGCCTGGACGGCCACCACTCACTGTATTCATGCGGTAGCTAAGAGGAGGAACCGTATTCCCTGAGCCGCTTTCCAGCTACCCGCAGAATGAGAAATGTAAAATTAGTGGAGGTGTGTGCATGAAGGGAGCCGAGCAATTAGCAAGGCGCGGGAGCCCGGTGGCCCACAGGGGTTCGGGGAGGGCAAGTGGGGAGACCAGGGCGCGAGGGCAAAGGGCTCCCTTCCTAGCAGCCTGAGGTTTGCAGGCCTCGGCGGCGGCGAGGTCAACGCTTGTGCAGCGGCCCCCGCTGCAACGGCGCCCAGTTAAGAACAATGCGTTTCCTACCAGCCCTTTACAACGTGCACCTTTCCGCAACTCGATACCCACCCGGACTCCAGACCCATGATGCGCCCTGGCGCGCACACACACTTTGTCTTTTTTTTTCTTTCCAGTTTGGCCCGACAAAAATCATTTTAAACATCCAAACACAGCAAACTCAGCAACTGGTAGCATCTCTACAAACAGGCCTCAGGTACTAGAACATAGATTTTAGAGGGAGGGGTCTGAAGCCTCTAAGTCCCTCTGCCTAGTGCCCTATCTGCATTCTCTCCTCTCTCCCACCTCCTCAGCTCCTAACTCTCAAACAGCCCCCAGCTACTCTTCTCGGTGGCTGCTGGGCTTGGCTGCTGAGTGCAGTGCAAGGCGTGAGATCTGCGTCTCCCTCCGCCTGGGGCGGGGAAGCGCATAAACTGGGTATTTACAACAGGAGTGTGCGCACGCACCTCTGCCTGCGAGGGCAGGTGTCTTTGTACAGCTTCTGTTAGATGCAAGTGGAATTAGATGCATTTGTGCAGGTTCCAAAGCCATCTTGCAGCCAGCCGGGTTGTTGGTCTGAGATTGAATGAGGGGGACAAGGAGAAAGGCCATCTTCAGGAGCTTTACGGCCACCTTTACTTCCTCTCCTTCCAGCTCCAGGTGGCAAACCCAACACTTTCCCTTCCCGTCCTCCCTTAAAACCAACCAAACAGTTCACAAACCTTTATTTATTTGTTTGTCTGTGGTTATTGCCCATGTTATTAATTGCACCCGGGCCTTCCTCGCTCTTTGAGAGAGCAGCGGTATAAATTGGCTCTAATAAATATTAGCCGCTAGATTAGGCGAGGTGAAGCTGGCACCGCGCTCTATTTTTGACCTGTAGCCTCTGCGAAGCCGCCAGTTCTGCGCCAGATTAGCCCCATCCATCCAGTGTCAATGGTTGTCTTGTTGAGAAAATCAGTGAGTAAACAGGGCTGACAGAGAGGGGGCCCAGCTGATTACTCATACAAATAGACTGCAAACTCCTCCAGGAGAAGCTGTTTCCAGAGATGGGTTTCTCGCATTGACAAGGCTGCTTCTCCCAGGATCCTGTGTCCTGCTGTTCCCACTTTGTCCTCCATCAATCACACAATTGTGTCCGGGATGTTTTATAGAGTCACTTAATATCCCTGCCTTCATCTCTATTCACTTAGAGAATCATCTGCCATCAGGGCTAAAGGCTTTCTGCAGGATGAGACTGGCAACACACCCGGGCAACAATAGCTCTGGTGGAAGCAGGACCCCAAGCCCTTTCTGATGCTAATAGAACAGCCCCAGGATGTTCCAGTGCAAGGCGGCCTTTATTGAAATCGGCCATTAGCCCTTTGTCCACTGCATTAAATTATCCCCTGGACTAGTCCATGATAGGGGTGTGGAGGCCACAATAAATTTTCTTTAAAAATTATTTCTTTTCCCCTAAAGTGGTTTTGGGGTTTGAGAATTGGTTGTGATGAAAGTCATGCATAAATGCTTTCTCTCTTCTTTATAAGAAAGGGGGAAATATTTTCAGGCTCAAGTGCATAGGGTAAATTGGGCCCGTATTCACTTCCTCCTATCATCTGCAGTACTCTGTTCCAGACCGCCTCCTCCCTACCCCCACTGCCTCCAGTCAACCAGTACACTCCAGATAGGGGAGGATTAAGTGAAATTTAGTTTTAGTCTAAAGGCACAGCACCCTTTAAGCAAAGAATTTCCACAAATAAGAGGCCAGCTGGATACAAAATCACATTTTATGAGGGAAATTTAAAGACAGAAGAAAGAATTACAAGGTATCAGTCTTTAAGTGACCCATCTACAAATTAGACTGCTACACAATTAATCAGAAAGTTAATTAATGATCCAGTTACTAATTACAACACTTAAAACTAGTGTGTTTATAGTGCCTTAGTTTAAGAAAAGCCCCTGTAGTTAATTGGTCCACACACTGATCTCATAACTGGTAGTGGAGGTTAATATACTACAGATGTATTATTTATTATGTATAAGTTCTAATTATGTTACTACTGCATTCCATACTCTATAACTATCAGAATTTTACAGTTAATTGGAAAAGTTGGCATCAGAAAATATAGCCAGACTAGAATGAGAAAACTATGACGTATGTCTACAGATTTTGAGCTAGCTACATTTACTTTTGTCCTGGTCTGGGACTTCAGGAAGGCTAGTTATGTTTTCTGATTGCTCTCTGGGAGTTCAAGCTTTCAGAGCCTCCTTCCTATAAACCTTCATAAGGTTTATGATTTGCTTTGGAGAGTTAGCTTAGGGCTGAAAATTGAGGGCCAAAATTAGGTTCTGGAGTTGGAACTCCTGAGGCTTTCCCCACACTAAAGTGTAGCAATATGTCCCAAAAGTGAGGTTTTTTTTTTCCAATCACATGTTTAATACTAAACATGTTTAATATTTTACATTAAAACATGGATCGCCACTGAGAATTTCTAGAACATTTGCAAAGGACAAATGCCAAGTTAATTTCATTAAAAAACAAGGACACAGTCAGGTGACCTGAACATTCCCTCTGTTTATTGTATTTTCCACCTGGCTAGTCCCTAAGGCATCCGCCCTTCTGAGAGGCTAAGGGTCTCTAAGCCCTCCTTTCCTTCACAATCTCTGTGGCCCCAAGAGCCCAGGCCCCAGGCTATACCGAGGGCTTTGCTTCTCTTTGGAAGGGAAGGCAAGTTTTAAAGCTTCTGGAGTCTCAAGGAGTAGAATCCCTATCTCCTCCCCTTTCCATTGTGTCAATCAAAGCGCCAAACCAACCAGCTTCTCTGCTGAGGAGACTGTGACCTGGAGGGCCTGCCCTTGCAGAAGGCCATCCTTCACTCCGCAACAGTGACCTTCTCTGGGGAGGGTGCCGGGGTGAGGAGCTGGGCAGGATGGAGGAGGAGGAGGCTTGCCCCATAAAATCTGCTTTCCTTCCATTCCCTGGGCCTTCCACATCCATCTCGAACCATAACCATCCCAGCTCTCTCTTTGGAGTGGGTACCACCCAGTTAACATATTTCTGGATGTTCTAGATTCTTCTAAGGAGAAGGGAAAACTCTGAGGCCAGATAGGGAGGCAGATAAAGGCTTTCCAGAAAGAGGTCTCACTCAGTAAGCAATCAGCTTTGATCTTTAGCCACAAGGGAAGGTGGTAACACAAACACACACACACACACACACACACACACACACTCATACATGCAGGTTACCCCAGCGAGGAGAACACACATAGGTAATTTTAATGAAAGAGGCTCCTGTACCACATTATTAACAATAAATCTACACCACTCTTTGTTGGTTAAAATCATTATGATCATCATTGCTATCATTACTGAACTCATTATTCTTGTGTTACTATCAGAGTAGATTTATGATAATACCCACCATTACGCCTGAGTTAAAGAAGGTGTAAAGGTTTGATTAATAGCTGCTTTCATGTTTTAATACTTGACATTTTCTCACACTTTTTCTAAATAAGGACCATGATAATTACAGGCAGTAATTACTGCTTTTGTTAGGAGTGTGTAATTAGCCACATATGCATTGTTCTTAAAAAAAAAAAAAAAAAGGACAGGTTCCGGAGCCAGGCCACAGGTCCAAGGTGGGCAGAGTTTGGACACGTCACAGCTGGGTGCTTTGACAAACGGAGAGATGGGTCCACAGCTCTGCCCTGCCAATACCTTCCCCAGGACACCAAGAATTGTTTTGAGTGAATCTAAGTGAAGTTGGAAATGTAATATTCAGAAAGGTTTACAGCGAAGGGTGGTTATACCTGGAGGTATGCAGGTGCCTGGGATTCCCTTCTCAAGGGGCAATTCCAGCCCAGCATTAAGGCCTCGGGCTCACGGCCTCACAGGTCCAGCCTGGGGAGATGCAGCGCATATCTGCATGCTCCAAGCTAAAAAAATGCCCGGGCCCTGTCTCCTCCCGCCCAGCAGACGCCAGGCCTGTGTCAGGCCCTGCATCAGTCATCCTCTCCCTCTGAATTAGCCCGGGAGCTTCCCCGGCCTCTGGGCTCCCAGACTATCTGTCCCTTAAAGGTTACACGCTGCCGTGCCTCGCTTTGTCTTCCTCGTGCCCTTTCCTGGCAAAAATGGAGACATCACATCCTTGCCCAGCCCCGGCTCAGTATTTATGAAGGTTTTCTGACAAATAGGCAGGCTGGCCACGCATGGGTGACTGCCTTCATTCCGCACTTGGCTTGTTTACATAGGACCAGCACCATTTCCACGGATTAAACAAATCACAGGGAGAAGGAGACATTTATAATCCGCCAACGAGGCCACAAGGCAGTTAGAAAAAACTGTGCTAGTGAATGTGTGCGCGGGACTGTGCAAAGGGAAACGAATGCCCTGTCCGCGAGGCTGACCTTCGGGAGAGGGTAATTCTGGCGATGCGTGTGTTTGTGCCCACGCGCGGGGCACACTCGCAGAGGGGCTGCGTGGATTCGTGTGTCAGGGAGACTCTCGGTTAGAGTGACATTGAATTACCCCTGCTTTTACCCGTCCCGAGGACACACACACAAAGGCCAGGGAGAGCGGGTGCGCGTTCCCCTACCTGGAGTGTGTGCGAATGTGTGTGTGTCTGCCCGTGAGACACTGTGCACACGCCACCGTCACGGGACCCCAGCCAGCAGTTAACCCTTGGCAGGCTGGCCGGGAAGAGAGGAACTCCGAGGGACAGCGCTTCGGCTCTCCCCTAGCATTACACCCACCCCGGCTGTGCGCGGCTCGCTCAGGCCTGCCTGGCGTGCGGGCGGCCCCGTGTGTGCGCGCGCGTGTATGTAGGAGTGTGTCTGGGTGGTGTGTGTGTAAGACAGAACGTGTGCACTTGTATGTGGCGTGTGCGAGCACCACCGAGTTGCATATTTGGCGTGTGCATGTATGGTGTAGATGGGCACTTGTGTGCTGTGTGTGTCCGTTTGCGATGTGCGTGTGCATGTGTGTAGGACGCGCATGTGGCACGAGTGTGTGGGCGTGTGTGCGCGCATGTATTTACACTTCCAGAAATCAGATCATTTCTAGAACTGCCCTCGCTTCACCCGGAAGTATTCCCTGACCCCTCCAACCAATTAAATAAAAGCAACCGGGCGGAGTGGGCCTCCGACGGCTCTGCACTCGCTTGCGGAGCTGAACACCGGGTCGGCGGCCGCCCCAGGTGGAGGCTCTGGCTCCAGGCTGCCGGCTGCCGGCTGCCGGTCACCCGCCGCCTCCTCGCGGCGCTGCCTCCGCCGCGCGGCGGGCACCGCCAGGGCTTGCGTGACACCAGGCACCGGCCCCGGGCCACGGGAGGAGGACATTCCCTACAAAATAGCAATGGTTCTGAGAAAAGGATCACAACAAAATATTGAATAAATTCCCTTTTAATTTATTTGATCATTCCACATTACGGGGCTATGAATTGCTCAAATTTGATAACAAGTACTCAATTCAACTCATTATGTAAGTTAAATTAGACTTCGATAAAATTTCAGTGGCGCGCAGTGGTTCCTCGAATGAAATGTAATTTGTGCAAGAATTTGTTGTATCTGTCACAAATATTTCCAATTAGCGACCGTAATTATTTGATAGTTTCTGCAATTATGGCTTAAACGGGTGAATTTGGGACTGTGGAGGACCCTAATTGGCCTAAATTTGATATTTTGCATATTTGCATAATGAGGAAATTGGTAGAAAATTGTGTTCATTCATTTGTGAAAAATCCTATGAATTTTATGAATTTGAAAGCTCTGTTTGTGCAGACTGTGACTTTGCCTGCTGATCCCTGAGGAGCTGACGCTGAACGCCTGAATGGGCAGAGCGCCAACTCTGCTGCTCTAGGAGTGGGGGGGGGGAGGGGGAAGAGAAGGAGGAAGAGGAGAGACGAGTGGGGGGGGCGCAGGCTAAGGTAGCGGTGGGCGGAGGAGCAACCACAGCGCATGCTCTGCAGCTGGCCCGACCGCGGGTGGAAGCCCCCGGTTCACCTTGGGCTGTGGCGATGGATGTGACGGGGGTTGCGTGGGGTGTTATCTAGCCCGGTTATAAGAGGCTGCCCTGTAGCAGAGCTGCGCGCACGAACACATACACACACACACACACACACACACACACACACACACACACACACACACACGGTTATAAGAGGCTGCCCTGTAGTAGAGCTGAGCGCGCGAACACACACACCCCTTCTTTTCAATGAGAAATGTACCCAATCCGCCAGGTGGAAGGGGTAATTGTGGAGGGGTGAGGTCTTGAGATGATGGTAACTGTGCACTTGTTTAAGCTAAATTGCCAAAGCTTCTCCTCTCAGTAAAAATGTTTGATCTATGGCGCTGTCAATTTAAAGTGTTTAAAGAGAAGCAAAAGCATAGATTTTAAGCTGCTTTGCCCAGCACCCATTCATCATGCATCAGGGATTTTAAAGTTTCATGGTTGCTGTGGTTTAACATCTCAACTCTCTGACACAAGAATCTGGAAGGAGGAAATAGCTCTGCAGTCAGAGGCTTATGACTAAAGGAAAAAGATTATATCAAAAAAATAAAATGCACAAAAATACTCATTTCTGTTCATGCAAGGAGAGGGTGTTTTATTTTGAGGGGAGGGGGTATGTAAGTAATTATAAGTAGAATTGAAACCCACTTTTAACCAAAAATTACTAAAACAATGCCACCAATTTCTTTGCAGGAGGGACGTGGGAGACAGGGTTTTAAAAGAGAAACAAAACAAAACCCCAATACACTCCATCTCCTTTATAATAAATAATGGTTATCCCCAAGCGTTTTGTTGCAAATATCCTGTATTTTCATCAAAATCCATAAGAAAACGTCATCCTCTATGTTTCTTGACTGTAACATTTTAGATACTCCCTTAATGTCTATAGATCTTAGATTCATAAAACCGACCAAAACAGACTCCTAGTGAGGAACATGATATCTGGCTTTGCAGTTAAGTGCTCTGGAAAACTACTCGACTTGTGAACATTACTTTTGCTGGGAAGGACTTTCTTATCTACATGGAATTGGGTAATGTGAGTGTCTAACAGGCTATAAATGCTTAAGTGCTTTGTTTCACAGTGCATTTTCAGTAAAGGTCAAAATAAATTCATCTTCCTTTAATGCAGTATTTATGTTTGTGCAGGGTTTGGAATAAAATTGCCATTAAAAATCTGTATAAAAAAACGAATAGGAATATGGGAGCTGTGTCTTTGGTTTGGCTTTTCATGGATGGAAGCGTATCATTTGGGGATAGAAATAAACCAATTAGCTACTTAAGATTGAATTTAAACAATGCAAAGATATTATTTTACAAATATTTAAGAGAAATTAAATGGGCATTTTTCAATTTTCAGTATTCTTGGAAACAGATGACCTTGGGGCCCAGTGATCAGAAAATAGGGGCAAGGGCCTCCCTGGTGGCGCAGTGGTTGAGAGTCCGCCTGCCGATGCAGGGGATACGGGTTCGTGCCCCGGTCTGGGAGGATCCCATATGCCGCGGAGCGGCTGGGCCCGTGAGCCATGGCCGCTGAGCCTGTGCGTCCGGAGCCTGTGCTCCGCAACGGGAGAGGCCACAACAGTGAGAGGCCCGCGTACAGCAAAAAAAAAAAAAAAAAGAAAATAGGGGCAATAATTTCTTTGCCCATCTCACGGGGTTTTTATAAAAGATCAACAACAATATTAGTTATTAAGTCTCCTACTATTGTATTATTGTTGATGGTATCATCATTATCATCAGTAGCAGTAATAGTATTTTTCTTTTAAAATAAATAAATTTATTTATTTATTTTTGACTGTGTTGGGTCTTCGTTGCTGCACGCGGGCTTTCTCTAATTGCAGTGAGCAGGGGCTACTCTTCGTTGCGGTGCGCAGGCTTCTCATTGTGGTGGCTTCTATTGTGGAGCATGGGCTCTAGGCATGCAGGCTTCAGTAGTTGTGGCACATGGGCTTAGTAGCTCCGTGGCATGTGGGATCTTCCCGGACCAGGGCTTGAACCCGTGTCCCCTGCATTGGCAGGCGGATTCTTAACCACTGTAGCAGTAATAGTACTGCTGTGACATTATTATTAAGCTAAGATGTAAAGAAGGATCCTGGGGCCAGAGTTGAAACTGAGCCCAGGTGGCCTTTGATTACAGGGTAGAAAGGGGCAGGTCATTACATCTCCTTGTAGCTTACACACATGATCAGCAATCACCATAAGTGGAGTCATCCTCAAACACAAAGGATAATGGTTCATTCTCTTCCTCATTTAACAACACATCGTGTTAAATTTGGGGATTATAGATACTATTTATTTAACCTGTTCAAGAGGTCATGAGGCACCATTTAAGAGCTGAAATTAAGGCCACCTCTGATCACTGGGGTGAATAAGGAACACAAAAGAATATCAACTTGAAGAAGCAGGATCTGCTTCAAGCTCAGGTCCAAGCCACAGTATTAATGTTTGCACTTTTTTGTGGGTTCATTTTTAAAAAGAAAATTGATCAAAGATTTTTGTGGAAGTATTTTCAATGTTATACATTACTTATATCTTTTTCTTCATGTGGCTATGTCTACAGAAGTATTTGGTTGTGCTTATTAATATGACAGTATACCCACTTTAAAAGCTTTTTCAGAATGGTTATGGTATAGAATCTTAGACATTTTGTTGTCCAAAATGTTGACCTAAACCTCCACGGTAAAAATGTTTATAAAAATTTAGATTGAAAAAAAAAATGACCACTCAAGTTCTTTCAGCTCTGTTTCCTTCCCCTCCCCCCTTCTCCACCCAGGAAATACTCATTGTCATAGCTCCACGTAGTTCAGGACTGATTTGTAAGGTTTAGGGTTGGAAGTATAATCATTTTCCAAGTATTGGATCTGATTAAATCCATAAAGAAGGGGATTCTGGTGGTTTATGAGACTGTGGGAAATGACGGCCCTCCCATGCCCAGTCCCCACCCCATGATCAAGAGTTTCCTGGAAGAAGTCAAGTTCTCTGCAGTTTGTAGGCTTGCTCTCAGGCAGAGGAGGAGAGGCTGAAGGGAACAAAGCTACGGCAATCTCAATCTGGGAACCTGGCTCTTGGTCCCTTACTCT
The DNA here is from genome assembly GCF_964341445.2 of Mesoplodon mirus. Lineage (NCBI taxonomy): Eukaryota > Metazoa > Chordata > Mammalia > Artiodactyla > Ziphiidae > Mesoplodon > Mesoplodon mirus. Next base: position 122,659,869 of record NC_138980.1, on the reverse strand, counting down.
GAGCATGTTGAGTCAAAGCATTCCTTTACCAGCTCCCTTTCACATCTCTCTAATTTGCAGTCAAATGTATGCTCAGAATAAGTGTTCATACTATAAAAACTGCTGAGAAGTGGTGAGATAACAAAAACTCCTAACCTGATGTGTCCATAAAATGTTTTCTAGAATTTTTATTTTAAAAGATTATTCTTATATATTTTCTTTCATTGCATCTATTTCTTCCTCTACTTTCTTACCACCAACCATTCTATCCAGGCCGTCAGCATTTCCAACTTGGATGACTGCAGTAGCCTCCTAACTGTCCCCTTTGGCTCTAGTCTCTTCTCCAACCAGTTCATTGTGCTTGGGGCTGACAAGTTAATCTTCCCAATGCCCTGCTCTTGTCAAATCCCTCTCCTACACTAAATATGCCAACGGCTCACCTTTTCCTAAAGGATAAAGTTCAAACTCTGTAAATCGGTTTTCAAGTCTTTCCACAATCTGGCTCTAGCCTCCATGTCCAAATATCTCCCCCTGCTCACCCACTGAGCCCTGTCCAGTGAGGTCTGTTTCAGAACACCTGTTGTATACTCCAGCCACACTTTCCTCCACCAGGAATACTCTCCTACTTGGTTTGCCTGTTTCTCAGATCCAGCCTAATCCCCACCCCTCTGTGAATTCACTTCTTCATTCATTAAACATTTATTGAAGGTGCCAGGCACTATGCAAATTCCTGGGGAGACAAAGATGAATAGACCAGGCCCCATGCCCTGATGGAAAAGACAACCATGTAGTAGGCAAATAACTATAAATCCTATGACACAGATACAAAGTGCAAAAAAAAGGACCAGTGCAGTTATTGCTACTCATTCTAAATTCTCCTTCTTTTAAAACCCATCATTGAACTTCCCTGGTGGCACAGGGGTTGGGAATCCGCCTGCCAGTGCAGGGGACATGGGTTCGAGCCCTGGTCCAGGAGGATTCCACATGCCGCAGAGCAACTGGGCCTGTGCGCCACAACTACTGAGCCTGCGCTCTAGCACCCACAAGCCACAACTACTGAGCCCACGTGCCACAACTACTGAAGCCCACACACTTAAAGCCCATGTTCTGCAACAAAAGAAGCCACCGCAATGAGAAGCCCATGCACCGCAACAAAGAGCAGCCCCCCCTCGACGCAACTAAAGAAAAGCCTGCATGCAGCAACGAAGACCCAATGCAGCCAAAAATAAATAAATAAATATATATATTAAAAAAAAAAAACAAAACATCATGTCCATTGGAAGCTCACCCTATACCGCTTTGTACCGTTGGTAAGTTCCTAGAGAATAAAAGGCTGTCTTTCCTTTTGTGTCCCTCTGAACTCCCAATACCATGCCTTGGAACAGAGACATTAATTAAGTGATAGGTGGGCATGGTTGTAGTTGTATAATTGCGAAATTCACTCACATGAGTCAAACCTGGTCCTTCTGAAGAGTGAATGGACCACCATGAAAAATAGCTGTGGGGGCTTCCCTGGTGGCGCAGTGGTTGAGAGTCCGCCTGCCGATTCAGGGGACATGGGTTCGTGCCCCGGTCCGGGAAGATCCCACATGCCACGGAGCGGCTGGGCCCGTGAGCCATGGTCGCTGAGCCTGCGCGTCCGGAGCCTGTGCTCCGCAACGGGAGAGGCCACAACAGTGAGAGGCCCGCATACCGCAAAAAAAAAAGAAAAAGAAAAAGAAAAATAGCTGTGGCCTCTCTCCATCACACCATGTAGATGATCTGCTCTTCCTACCCTCTGACTCTGTAAGAACACTTAGAGGTATGGAGAGGGCCACAAGTGGGCACCCAGAGTTGTGGATATAACTTTATTCATGACAGCTTATCCCAGATGTTATAGATTATATAACAAGGAGCCAAATAATAAATAAAGGGAATTTAATTAAGTTTAAAAAAATCCTCTCAGTTGCTGCTGTCTTAGTACTGTCACCCTGATTACTGTCACTCCTCCATCTTTACCACCACACCACCATCCCCACTGCCACTGCCGCAGTTGTCAGTAACAGAACTTCTTTATCATGGGCCTATCTGGTGGCATATACCATACACCCATCATTATTGACAATAATAGACACTGACTTCATAAAGACTGTAATGGGACCCCCCTTATAATTCAATGCAAAGTAGCATTATGCTCATGTAAACACAATTGCACAGATAAGTAAGGTACAACTCACCTATCAATAGGCACAGAACTAAAAAGGTAGTAGACCAGATTTAAAATTCAAATTGTTGACACACAAGCCTTTTCATAAAATTGGGAAATATAATAAGTATTAGAATATCACTTGTTCAAGGCTGGAGTAGTCCTACCACAGGCAGATCTGATAGATCTTCATACCAGTGATATCAAATATGAAGAGTCAAAGGACATTTTTGTGTTTGTAGACACATCAGGAAGACTGCTTGTTAAGAATAGGGAATGGGCCAGGTTGATCACTGTCCATGTTCCTGCCTAGCCAAGATGCGTCTTGGACTAACGGGCATGAAAAATCAAATCTAAATTTCCTAGGGAGACTTCCAACTTCACATGGTGGATCAAACATATGCATTGGTCTCTGCTTTTCTTTGAAGACCCTTTAAAGTGATGGTAAAGAAATAAAGAAGGCACCAACCAAACAAGCCAAGAGCCAGACAGGAGGTGACAACAGAGGAGAAAAGCCAGCAAAACCTTGGAAGCTAGAATGCAGAAGTACAAGCAGTAACTGACTTTGCAGGCCTCCAAGTCTGAGACTTGAGCCTGCAGTGGGCGAAACCAACAAGGAGCAAGGCAGCTCATGCCACAGAAACCTGGAGAGGAGTAGTCATGTGTCCACTAAATGTGGTAGTATGGGGAGGGGTTGCAAACAGGAGGCATGGGTGTATCTTTTAAAGATAAACAGATCTCCCCAAACCCCATCTCCCCAGAAGTAGATTAGAGATTCTTCCCTTTCGAGATGTTGAACCAGAAAGGATTTGGGGACACCACCTGTTGGGGTAGGGATGAGGCAAAATGTTAGAAACAGAGGAATGATGTGAAAGTCTACATATTAGACGGCGAGATCTCCAAACCCTCTTCTATTCTTCTATTTGGCTCTCAGATCACTGGGAGCCAACATTTTTGCTTCTCAGGAGGGAATCTAGAGGATTCTTCTCTCATAAAATTGTCTTCTGACACGGACATTGGAGATCCCCTAAGAAAAATAGCTGGGTCTCCACGTGATTGTTGTACAGTCAAGCCCACCAATCAAAAAGCCCCACCCTGTACACAGCACTTATCAACAGTATTTTAGTGCTTTATTTATTTATTTAGTTTAGCACCTCACTTTTAAATATGATTAGACAACCAAAGCCCATTAGACATTTGAATAAATCTGCTAATGGAACAAGCAGAGATTGAAACAAACACTGAATAAAAAGAGGAATTTGGGAAAACAGACCAGAGCATAAGCAACTTAAAGAAAACAAACAAACTATAATTACTGGGAATATGAAGTCACAAAACAAGAATAAGGGGACACTAAAGAGAGAACATTCAGAGAGTGAGAAGAATGCTGGGAATTTAAAAGTATAAGAGCAGAAGTAAAAGATAAAATAGAAGGGCTGTAAGACAAAATTGAGGAAATCTCAAAGAAGATAGATCTTTAAAAAAAGAGATGGAAGACAAGAAAGAAAAGACAACTAGAAAAACCAATTAACAGGAATTCTAGAAGTAGAAAACAGAGAAAATGTAAAGAAGAAAATGATTAAATAAATGATACAAGAAAGTTTCCTAGGGCAGAAGGGTATAGGTTTCCAGATTGAAACTGGAGAATAGTGAATTTTAAAAGATTTTAAGCAAAGCACATTATCACTTTAAAGCGTTGGAAGTAGTTGCCTTTGGGGACCAGGACAGAGGAGGGGAAGTGTGGGGCTGGGGACTTTGAGTTGTCATTATAAGCCTTGTAGTACAATTTGACATTTTCTACAGTTACATGTTCCATATTGATAGAAATAAAATTTATATTTAAAAGATATGTAATTAAGTTTGCTAGTGAGAAGGAAACATAGACACAGCACTGGGAAAAGGAAGCAAATATTAGGACTTGCTTAGAAATATATATTACCTGACATTATGGAACCATCAGCAAAGTTTAGATCCCATTTCTAAGATTTTTACTAACGGTTTTCTCACCCCTAACATCTGTACTTTGGCTTGAATAGGAGTGTAAGGTCTGAATGCCCTACTCCCAGAATGATCAATAGATACTAATTTGGATTGTGATTCTTTTTTTTTTTTTTTGATTGTGATTCTTCTTTTTTTTTTTTTTTTTTTTTTTTTTTGCTGTACGCGGGCCTCTCACTGCTGTGGCCCCTCCCGTCGCGGAGCACAGGCTCCGGACACACAGGCTCCGCGGCCATGGCTCGCGGGCCCAGCCGCTCCGCGGCACGTGGGATCCTCCGGGATCGGGGCACGAACCCGCGTCCCCTGCATCGGCAGGCGGACTCTCAACCACTGCGCCACCAGGGAAGCCCTGTGATTCTTCTTAAGACCCCTTTTGAGTCAGTTCTGCCATTGATGACTGGGTGACCTCAGGCATGTTGCTAATCTCTCTGGACCACAGTCTCTTGTACCTAAAATTAGGAGTTGGCTAAGATCAGAAGTCACAAATTGGCAGCCCAGAAAGTAAATCTGGTCCGCAGATGCATTAGGCCCACACAGTGTTTTAAAAACATTAAAAAATTGAGGTATATCTGTCTTTTCTTTAAAAATCAGAAGATCCTGGCAACAATGAACCCACTCTCCTTCCTAGCAACAACCCACTGGGACTGATGGGGCAGATACCGTCCAGGATACCAGAGGCCCCTCCTGTCACCCGCTGAGCTCCACTAGGTATTTGAGTTTGAGACCCCTGGGCTAGATCATTGTTTAAGTCCCTTCCAAGTCTAACATTTCATTCATTCGTTTGATCATTTATTCATTTAATGACTTTTCACTGAACACTTTCTATATGCTACTACATTAGACACTAAGGACACAAAGCTGAATAAGAGTCCCTGCTCTCAATGAATTTATAATCTATGGGGAGTGCTAAAAAATATTTGTAAAAAAATAGTTACCGAATATCTGCTAACAGAGGTCAGTACCATGTGCAGTAGCATCTCTAGGATGGATCGTTTCAAGGGAAAGATACCAGGTCTTTACAGAAGCTGCTGCTATTTGAACTGGCTCTTGGAATGCATCAGGTGAACAAGGTGAACAGCCAAGGTCTTGTGCTTGAGGCAGTACATGGACTAGCAGACCATTCCTAGTCATATATAATATTCTACCAGAAAACTTCAGGGACACTTTGAACCCCAGAGAGAGAAAGCTGGGGATAAAATATAACGTTAACGTGTGTCAATGCCCTCCAATCAAAGACCACTGGGGACACATGGGTTTGCTTACGTATTGCACTGAAAGAGAACACACACCATGGTGAACCATGAGGCATCTCAGGAAAAGGGGTTAGAAAGAACTTGTTGGAGGATTTGGACTTGTATTAAATGATTTGGGGACGGGTTCAAGGAAGTGGGGCTTGGATTTGCATTGGATGCTATCAGGAAGTAAAGTAAAGCTTTGATTGGGTATCTTAAAAAAACATCTTCTCTAGAAGATGAGAAGAGTGAAGCAAGGCTATAGCTATAATTGGCAAAGAAGCTGCTGTGACTCCTATTAGCCAGATAGGGGAATGTCTGGCCATTTTTGTGGTTTGGACAATGTTCTTGTTTTGTTTTCATTCAGATACCATTACAAGGAGGTCTTGCTTTGTCTAGATCCATCATGGTCACAGAACGGCCTTGTCAGTGCTGGTACTCTGTGACATTGTTTATGTTCGACAGGAGAATATCAAGGCCTGGCTGTGAGGGCCAGGCCAGCTCCCCAGGTCAGAGGCAGCTTTTCCTTGGCTCAGGTGTTTGTGTCTTTGAGAGCTTCAGTGGCTACAAAGCCTTCTCTCAATTTCTCTCTAATTCTCCGTTTGAATTTACCTTCAGTTCAGGCAGACTTATTTGTCCAACGCTGATGGACTGTGTTTAAGAGCTCTGCATTGCTCCTCTTCTTGGACAATATCCATGGTCAGCCCTGACCCTGTCCTGGACCAGGTCTCCATGACCTGGGATCACGCGGCCGGATCTACTCAGACCTTTTCTGCTTATTTTCGTGGATGGAGACAAACAACTTCTTTCTGCATAAATATTGGGCTGCCCTCTTGTTACTAGCTCCTTAACTGCATTTTCATCCAAAACATGTTCACATTTAATAACAATCCATGAATTTAAGGCTCTCAGAGATAGAAATGATGAACCAGTCTCCTGTCACCCATTTCCCCTGAGCCCAGTCCATCTTCTCTGTCAGCAGAATCATTGTCTGAAATGTCTATTTTAAGTAGTCTCTGCCAGTTCCCTCCCTTCCTCCTCCTGGAGAGAGAGTGAGCTCCTTATCATAACACCCAAGGTTCAGCCTACCTCTGCCTGTTCACCATCCTCACACACCCAGCAACATCCCCAGCTGGACGTCACGCCACCACTCTTCCCTCTGCTTTGCCTGCCTCAGAATTCATTTTCGCTGAGCAGCATAGTAACTCCCTGTCTCTCTTTTATTGCACTTATTTTTAACATATCTAGGACTGCATGTGTCTTATAGGGCTGTGATTTTGATCTGCCTCCCTTGTGGAAGGTACTATGTCTTAGGATCCCTAGTACCTGGCATATAGTACTTGCTCTAAGAATGTATAAAAGAAAGCTTGTATGTATGTTTGTACACACACACATACATATATACATACACACATATACAGAGAGGGTCCCTTCTACGTCATTCTACTGTGACAGGCCTCGGCCCATGTTAAAACACTTCCAGTGGATGGGAACATCACTCGCTCCCAAGGTGGCCTATTTTAACTTTCAGCAGTTTTTTTTTTTTTGTGGTACGCGGGCCTCTCGCTGTTGTGGCCTCTCCCGTTGCGGAGCACAGGCTCTGGACGCACAGGCTCAGCGGCCACGGCTCACGGGCCCAGCCGCTCCGCGGCGTGTGGGATCTTCCCAGACCGGGGCACGAACCCGTGTCCCCTGCATCAGCAGGTGGACTCTCAACCACTGCGCCACCAGGGAAGCCCCACTTTTAGCAGTTTTGTTAGGAAGGTCTTCCTTACATCAGTTCCAGATTTGTCTGTCTCTCAAATTGAATTCCCTTTCAAGCCTGTGAAGTTAGCACTGTGGCCTTCCTGTCTTCTCTTTTCCCAGAAGACACTAGGTTTTCACTATCTGGTAAACACATTCCTCTGGATACTTTCCACTTTGTCTACACCCTTAAAACACAAAGCCCTAAACTGGGCAGAATTTTCCAGATGTGGTCTGAATAGTTCAGAGTACAAGAGAACAATCAGCTCCCTCATTCTAGCCTAATATCCCATTTGATTATCTGGCCCCATTGCCCATGAGTTTACAGTCAGTTCAAACCCTTTGTCTTTTGGGATTTGTAACTGTTTTGTAAGTGCTGTGGCAAATTCATGCCTCTCTAATTAACTTGCACAGTTGATTTTTTGGACCCATGGGCAGAAACTTGCATTCATCCCAGTTACATTTCATCTTGTTATATTTAGCCCATTACTGTATTCTTGGCAAGGACTTGTTGCATCCCAGATCTCATCCTGATTGGCATCGCCTTGAATTTTGTTGATCCTGCTTTCTACACCATCTTCCAAGTTGATATAAATGCTAAACAGGACTGGTTACGGTCAGAGCCCTCCTTGTCCTTCTTCCTTATTTTCCTTTCTCTTTCTCTCTTACACTCTGTCCTCCCTGTCTTGTTCCAAAAAGATGCAAAGCAGCTCCCTAGGAGTTAGCACTACAAACTCCTTCTAAGATGACATGAATCCAAATGAGCACCTTTTCAGGGTAGTCATTTAACTGGTTATGAATCCATCTCATGGTCTTGGCATCACACCCAATGTTTTCTCTCACGTCCACAGGATACAATAAGGGGCACTCCCTCCCTAACTCCAGACTTGTTAGGCCTATCATAGTTCTGTTCAGAGAGAGACATGTTTTGTTTGCTGCAACTTGTCCTGAAGACCTAGAGGCCAGTTTTTTCTTCTAGGAGCTCATGGTCCATCCCTTTGGTGCTCTGTAGGAGATTCTCCTTTGGGACAGACAAGGTCTTCTCTTTTTTGACAACCTCAATTTACACATTTCCTGTCTTCCAAAACATGAAAAAGAAAATACTGGTATCTGTTGAATAACTATATGTAGTAGCTCTAGAGTGGCATTTCCTTAAAGTTTTTGTTTTGTTTCGAAAAAGGAAGTTGAATTTCAGCTGGAAACTCCATAAATGTAAGGCACCTCATGGGGAGCACATCAAATGCAGACGTAAGACGTTGAATATAGTTCAGTGAAGATCTTAAGCTCTCTAAACCTGCCTTAAGTTGCTTTCGGGCTTCTCTACTTCCCTTCATTCTTACCTGCTATAGCTAAGAGCTTTGAGGAACACCTTGGTGACAAGGATCGTCTTGTTCAGGGAGTAGAACCAAGGCCTGAGACCTATAAACGATCCTAATCAACCATCTTAAGTCAGCCTTTCTGTCGGTGGAATTTAGTTTAGGACATTTAAAATAAGAGCCCAAAGATCCTAATCTAACCAAAACCTATACCAATATATAGAATAAATGGAAAGGAATTAGCTAAGAGAGTTTGACCCTCCTCCTCTGCTTTCAAAAGCCCTCCTGGGTTGCTGGTCAACATTATTCTCTCTTCTGGAAAAAAAAAAAAAGCCAAGAAATACCGAGCTTAACAGTAGAGGTAATGACTAGGCTGAAACTGGAAAGCCTCATAGAATTTTGGGTTCAGCAAAAAAGGTCTGAATGACTTCTTTCAAAGTCAGTTCAGTTATTACTACCCGTAAGAGACCTTTCTGGGACTCTCCCCAGGCCCCCTGGCATCCTGGGCACATTTCTGTCACTGTCCTTATTATAGCATCTTGAAATGACCTTTTTACATGTTGTCTGCCCACACTATACCCTCTGCCCTCCACACACTTGCTGTCTAGAACTTCTGCATACCAAACATCTGACTGCTGCTCTGGAGGGAAGGCAAAGGCACCCTGGGGGTGGCTGTGATGTGCGGGTCACCCACTGTGGGCCGGGACAGTGCAGCCCTATCTTCATGAAGTGAACCACTGGGCTGGGAAGATGGCCAGGGAGTCAGACCACTGCCAAGCAGTGTGCACTGCAGGAGACAGGGCTATGGGAGCACACAGGAGGGGCAAAGACTCAGCTGTGGCGGAGTGGGCGCTAGGAGGTCCCCTAGGTGCAAGGGCTATTTAGGCAGAGTCAAGGCAGACATCATATAAGAGCACCTTACAACAGACCCTTTACAATAAACTGTGCCCCTATCTGGGCACCTTGTGAGAAGGGTCAGATCTGGACAGGCAGTGTTTGAGGACAAAAAAGTCTGAGGTTTCTTTAGTCTCCAACCTCCACTAGCCAGGTAAACAAAGGGGGCCACATCCCATCATCAGTAAGGATATTCCAAATTGCAGGCTCTGAGGTGAAAATACATACGCTCCAGAGTTCA
>NC_138980.1:122462781-122647781 GCF_964341445.2 Mesoplodon mirus | reverse complement strand
AACATTTACAAATATAGCCCCCGTTTTGGTGACAGGCACCTCGGCTGGGGGGGTGGAGAACAGTCGGTCGGGGAGGGTTTCGGCCGCGTGCAGTTTCCTTTTTCTATTGCAAGGCAGAATATTTTAGCTGCCCGGTTTTTATCCAATTGAAACCTGCTAAGTTCCAGTCAAGGCAAAACAGGGTAAACAAAATAACTGACTGCCGGTTTATCTGTGTGAGTAGACCTATAGAGATATTTTCAGGTTATCGTCAGGGTAAACCAAATGCCAGTTTAGATCTGTGATCAACCAGATTGTTTTGTGTTATCACAGTCTTAGTTATCTACAGACAACGTACACTCAGGCTCTGGTGCGTGTTAGGTTAGATGAAAAGACAGTACGTAAAAGTCTGGGGTCCATTTGCAGGGAGCTTTGTTTAGACCCTGTATGTCAGCCTAGTAGTTTTTACGTTAAGAAACGGCAGTCCTTCACAAATTGGAGAGAGGCCTCTTTTAAAGACATCAATATTTCCAACTGTTTTGCTCAGATGTTATAACTTTTCTGTCTCCTTTTCATGGGTTGCCATATATCTCAAACCTTTTTGAGGGGCACAATGAGACTCTGAAAGGCAGAGTCATTAAAAAGAACTTTAAAAATGAAAGTAGCCCCCTAAGGTATTAAGGCCTCTCTCAGGCCAACTCCCTTCATTCTCCAGCCTTCCTGAGCAGGGCTAGGGCTTAGGGAGAGGGAGATGCTGGGCCAGAAGTCAGAGGCCTGAGTTCCAGGCCCTATTCTGCTACTTCATGGCTGGGAGACTTACAAAGGGAAGGCGTGGTGAATTTCACTTTTCAAAATCTGTAAAATGGATCAGCTAATGCTTACTATTCGAGTATGCTTTGAGGATTAATTCTTTTAATTATGTGAAAGATGATACAAACCTCATAGCATTATATAAGGCATTATTATCATTAACAGAATTTGGTTGAAATTCTAGCATCCAGGATCACAAACACGCTATCCTGTGTCATTCAATGTCAAATGTTACGTACTGCTCACCTTTAGCTTAATTGCAATGATTCTCAAACGTTAGAGTGCACGGCAACCTCACAGAGAGTGTGTTAAAAATGCAGATACCTCTTAATGGGTGAGGGGTTTTACTTTGGAGTGATGGGAATGTCTTGGAACTAGATAGGGTGGTGGCTGCACCACATGATGAATGTACTGAATGCCACTGTTCACTTAAAAGTGGCTAATTTTAGGGCTTCCCTGGTGGCTCAGTGGTTGGGAGTCCGCCTGCCGATGCGGGGGGACGCGGGTTCGTGCCCCGGTCTGGGAGGATCCCACGTGCCGCGGAGCTGCTGGGCCCGTGAGCTGTGGCCGCTGAGCCTCCCTCCGCGTCCGGAGCCTGCGCGTCCGGAGCCTGTGCTCCGCAACGGGAGAGGCCGCAGCAGTGAGAGGCCCGCGTATCGCAAAAAAAAAAAAAAAAAAAAAAAAAGTGTCTAATTTTATGTTATGTGAATCTGAATAAATTATTTTTCAAATGCAGAGTTCTTGGCTCCTCCCTCATAGATTCTGATTCAGGAAGTTTTGTGTGGAGCCCCAAAATCTTCATCTTAAAAAAATTCTGGGGGTCTTCCCTGGTGGCGCAGTGGTTGAGAGTCCACCTGCCAATGCAGGGGACGCGGGTTCGTGCCCTGGTCCGGGAAGATCCCACATGCCGCGGAGCGTCTGGGCCCGTGAGCCATGGCTGCTGAGCCTGCATGTCCGGAGCCTGTGCTCCGCAACGGGAGAGGCCATAACAGTGAGAGGCTCGTGTACCGAAAAAAAAAAAAAAATTCTGGGGCTTCCCTGGTGGCACAGTGGTTAAGAATCTACCTGCCGATGCAGGGGACACGGGTTCGAGCCCTGGTCCAGGAAGATCCCACATGCCGCGGAGCAACTAAGCCCATGCGCCACAACTACTGAGCCCACGAGCCACAACTACTGAAGCCCGCGTGCTTAGAGCCCATGCTCCACAAAGAGAGAAGCCACCGCATTGAGAAGTCCACACACCACAATGAAGAGTAGCCCCCGCTCGCCACAGCTAGAGAAAGCCCGCGTGCAGCAATGAAGACCCAACACAGCCAAAAATAAATAAATAAAATAAATACATTAAAAAAAAAATCTGCCCCACTCTAGAATTGCCCCAAGCAATTCTGATGCAGGTGGTCCAATGACCAGGCTTTAGAAACCTGACCCCTCCTGGGAAGTAAGGAATTTTATACTTTTGTCAGATAGAGGAAGACTGCTAGAGTTGGGCACCAATTAACTCTATAAGTTGTGTGAAGAGAACAATTAGAATTGAGTTGGGAAAAACCGATGTTCAGTGCTCAAACATCAATAACTTTCAACATATTTTACAATCTTTCTTAAACAGTTTCTTGTGAAAGTAGACACAGGAGCAAGCCCAGGGCCCACTTTCGGTCATGCCAAGCACAGATGCTACTTTGGAAAACAGCATTTCCCAACAGGCAGATCCAGGCCTGATTCATTTCTGAAAATAAAATTCATGCTAACACTAGAAAGGGCCCTCTTGCTTTTGTCTAGTTGCACAGTTCTACAGGGTTGTGAGCCCTTGGCCAAGATTAGGCAAACGCCACTTATTTAGAAAACAATCATCTATGGTCACCACCTCACACGGGCTGGAGGCAGTGTGATCTAATTGTCTGCATCCTGGACCAATCTGAGCTCGGATATCCACTACCTAGGGGCGTGCTCCTGATGGAGCTATCTGCCTTTTCACTGCTGATCTGCCTTGCAGGAATGCAGGGAGCCCAAACAGTAAATCCACTAAGAAGTAGCATTTTAACAGAAAGCAGCACCATCAGGGGCTGGCCTCGTAGGTTACTTAAAACCTCTCACAGTGCTGGGGCACTGGGGCATTCTCCCAGTCCAGCAAGGATGGGGGTTGGCTCTCTCCACATTAGCTGTTCATGTGTGGAGCAGCAACTAGTTAGGTTCTACATCCTGTGGGAGTCTAGGACAGTAGTAAAGTTGGTTTTCTTTTTCTTTCTTTCTTTCTTTTTTAAATAGAGTCCTTCCCTCAAAAAATTAAAGATAGAATTACCATATGATCCAGCAACTCCACCTCTGGGCATATATCCAAAAGAACTGAAAGCTGAGTCTCAAAGAGATATTTGCATGCTCCTGTCCATAGCAGTGTTATTCAGAACAGCCAAGAAGTTCTACACAGATGTCCACCAGCAAATGAAGGGAAAAACAAAATGTGGTGTGTACATACAATGGAATATCAGCCTTAAAAGGAAGGAAATACTGACACATGTTACAACATGGTTGACCCTTGAGGACGTTACACTAACTGAAATAAGCCAGTCACAAAAAGGCAAATACTGTATGATTCCACTTACATGAGGTACCCAGAGTAGTCAAATTCATAGCAAGAGAAAGCAAAAGGGTGGTTGCCAAGGGCTGGGAGGAGGAAGCAATGGGGAATTGTTATTCAATGAATATGGAGTTCCAGTTTTGCAAGATAAAAAATTCTGGGGTTGGGGGGCTTCCCTGGTGGCGCAGTGGTTAAGAATCCGCCTGCCAATGCAGGGGACACGGGTTCGAGCTCTGGTCCAGAAAGATACCACATGCCGCGGAGCAACTAAGCCCGTGCACCACAACTACTGAGCCTGCGCTCTACAGCCGGCAAGCCACAACTACTGAGCCTGTGTGCCACAACTAATGAAGCCCGTGCACCGTAGAGTCCGTGCTCCACAACAAGAGAAGCCACCTCAATGAGAAGCCCGCGCACCACAACGAAGAGTAGCCCCCGCTCACCACAACTAGAGAAAGCCCGTGCACAGCAACGAAAACCCAACGCAGTAAAAAATAAATAAATAAATAAATAAATAAATAAATTTATTTTTTAAAAAAAGTTCTGGGGATTGGTTGCACAACAGTGTGAATGTACCTAACACTACTGAAATGAACAATTAAAAATGGTTACGATGGTAAATTTGTGTTATGTGTATTTCACCACAATAAAAATAAAAAAATTCTCCCTTCCTTCCCTCCTTCCTTCCTTCCTCCTTCCCCTTCCTTCCATCTTTTCTTTTTTTCTTTCTTTCTTTTTTTTTTTTTTTAGCGGTACGTGGGCCTCTCACTGTTGTGGCCTCTCCCGTTGTGGAGCACAGGCTCCGATGTGAAGGCTCAGTGGCCATGGCTCATGGGCTCAGCCGCTCCGCGGCATGTGGGATCTTCCCGGACTAGGGCACGAACCCGTGTCCCCTGCATCGGCAGGCGGACTCTCAACCACTGCGCCACCAGGGAAGCCCTTTTTTTTTTCCTTTCTTATCAAATAAAATATGAATACAATCTCATGGGCAAAGGGTTCCAGAAATACGGAAGTGATAATCCATCTTTATTCCCCTCCCTTGGCACAACTAGTCTGCCATTTGATGTACATTTTCCCAGCCCTTTATCGGCACATTTTCATACATATTCATGTACACATACACACACATATAGGCATCCATTCATATATATATATATATATATATATATATATATTCACACTTTAAATGGAACTCGATTTTTCCCATTGCTCTAGTCCTGGCTTTCTTTGCTTGAAGAACACTTTTACGGTTAGTTCTACTCTACAGGATTTCTTCAGGACACAAGAGGTCTCCTTAGCCTGCCTCTGCTGATGCCACCAAGCCTGCACACTCCAGACCTGAGTGCACCAGTAGTTTCTGAAGGTGCCTACTGGCTCCACGTAGCAGAGGGAACACAGGGGCTGCCACCACCAGACCTCTCCTGGCTGAGCTGAAACTTCGGAGCCCACGCACCCACCAGCATGGCACCATCACTGCCAGAGCCAGAGAGCGGCAGCAGACGGGTTCTCTGTTGCAAGCCACTCATTTCCATCAGTGCAGTGGGCTCTAGCACAAAACCTTGTCAACTACTGCATGGGGTGGTGGAGACTTAGGGAAACAGTAATCAGAGAAAGGAGCAACTGACCGGAGGCAAAGGGCTTTCCCACCGTTAGAAAAGATGAACAACGGTATTGATCTGAGAAAAAACTCCCACCCTTTTAGCCTTTTCCACATTGAGATGATAACACTGTTATGCATTAAAAGATGGTATCAGTCGCCAAGAGCAAGTATGGTCTTATACCAACTAATATCTGCTAAAATGTACCTGACTGCATTGGAAAGGTTGCAGCAGATTGTATAGCTGGGAATAATGAACCACTGCGCCCCACTGAAATGTAATTACACAGCCCTCTTGTTCTTAAACCTATAAGGTGAAGGAAAGATGAATAGTGAAAGTAAAAACCGCTGACCCTTCAAACTTTAATTTACGTTATGCATTCACTCGCCCTTCTGATAGGTTTTAGAAAGGTCATAATTTAGGGTATTTTGCAGTTGATAAATGATCTGTATGTTTGTGTTCACACGCACCGATTGATTTGTTATAGCCAAAATATTGTTTCTGTAACAACCCAAGGGCCCTTAACTAGACAAACAGCGAACTGGAATCCAAGGGGAGGCAGAGGGAAACCTGGGCCTGCCCGGAAGGGGCTGGCCTTTGCCCAGAGACTCTGGGATGATGGAGTGGGGAGGTGGGAGTGAGGATGCAAGGGCGAAGTTGTGGGAGGAGGAGGTGGTGGCCAGAGCAGACAGAGCAGCGGCCTTGGTTCTCGGCAGGCCCTGGTCGTGGTCTCTTCAAACCCTCTCTGCCCGGCGTGGGTGGCTTCCACCGCAGCCCGAGCAACTCTTGTCAAGACTTTCAAGTTGAGCTCCCTTTGGTGCAGAGTAAGCCAGCAGGGTGGTGAGAGCAATTTTCCCGCCTTTCCAGCCTTGGAAGAGGCTCCTGTTTCCGGGCCCAGTTGATGCATTATGCATCAGGGCTGCCTGCAACTGACAGCCCCTCAGCCAACGTCGACTTGAAAAGCAATGGTGCTAATCAAAGCCGACACATTTGAATGTCCAGACACACACACAGAGAAATTTACTAATCAAAAAGTGTATTTCCTAGGGCTGTCTCCAGAGAAATCCGCGGGAAGAAATTGGAATAATTTATTAGCTTACAAGTTTTCGTTGACAGTTAGCCCAAAGCTATTTATCTCTGTAATAGAGAACGTCTCCAATGTGGCAAAATTGACCAAATCAAACAGCTTTGATCAGAAAATGAATCTGGCAAGCCTGCCTGTCGGAGGGTCCCAGGAGAAAGGGGGGAAACAAACAAAAAGATTTAACAAGTGGTCAATAGGAGAAAAAGAAAGGGATTTGGGAGAAGAAAAGAGCGAGGGAGAAAGAGGCAGAGAGAGAATTTTGCAAAGCCACAGCCCCGGCTCTGGAATGAATTGTTGAAGAAATAAATGATGTTTCACATCATAACATTTAACATGGTGCTTGTGCATTATCTGAGCCCTGCAGCCCAAACTGAGATGTGATCTTTATGGTAACAAGATGATGACAAACTACAGAGGGAAGAGGTCTGCTTCTGGTCATGGCAGTGGGGAAATAAGCACAGGAAAACCCAGGGGCTCTCCTGGCCCCAGGATGAGCATTAGCCCATTTCTTCTAGAAGGAAACAGTGATGCTGACTTTACGCAGTGTGCCTCAGGAAGCACAAAGTGCTTGCCCATCAAGTACCAAGCTGGCCGAAGGATACTGTAACCATGTGTGAGTCCAGAGGTAGGGCCCACCTGAGGCCCCTCTCTTCTTCCTCCTCTCATGGGCAGTGCCAGGGAGATCATAGTGGGAGAGACCCATGTGGTGGGAGAGTGCATCGCTGCTTTCTGTCTTAATCTCTTCTTCCAAAAGGCATACACATTGCAATAAAGGGAGAGCACCAAATACAGTTTTCAAGCCCAGTGGTAGATGGATAAACAAGATAGCAATTATGAACTAGGGGAAAACCCTCGAAGCATCATAGCCTTACTTTACATATTAAAGTGGGTCTCTCTATCATAAAGGGTAACCAACTACCACCTTTCAATCCCAGATTTGCCCAGATATCTTCTGTTATGAGCAACACTCCACTGCTAACACCCAAATGCATTCACTGGCAAGGGGGTTGCTGTATTCAACAGTCACGTGATTTGGAGGATGCTCCAGCAGCCAATATATTTGTCCCCAAAATGAGTGCTGAAAAACCATAATCAACATCACCACTCACTTTATTCTACAGAAAAGATTTGTGTAAGATTTCTGTGTTGATATGCATTAGAAAATCATGGTGAAAGGTTGGCAATAGTATTTGTCAATAAAGAAAAATGCTAAAATATGGAGAAATGCTTTCATACCAGGACCTCTGGGTTAGAATTGTTTCATGAGGACACTGAATGATGAAGGCTTGAGAGCGTCAGGCAGACATGAAAGGGACCACCAGCTCTGAAGTCTAAGAACCCAGCTGGGACATTGTCTGTGACCTCCATTTCAGGACACAGTTTCCTTCTGTGTGTGAATCATACGCTTTGCCCTGGATTATTACTACCTGCATAGCAGGGTCTGTTGTGGGAATCAAAAGAGACAATTACCAGAAAGCACTTTGTAAAATAATTCAAATCTTACACAAATTGCTACTGTTTTGTCATGGGGGAAGGAGAGGATGATCAGCCATTTGCTTGATCAACCAAGTCCAACTTAATTGAGGAAGATACATGTCGGGAAACCAAGACACATGCTCTGAGAGCTGGCCTTCCAGGCATGATCCTGGGTGTTTTCCTTGGTAATAGGGCATCATATCTTTTTTCTCTTCTTCCAGAGAATTGAGTTAGAACCTCATAAGAAGGCACTGGCCAAATACCCAATGCTTCTAGGGACTGTCTCCTTTGGGCTTTATACCCTTGCTGACATTTGGGGGAAAGATACAGTTGGCTTTAAATCCTTTCAGGCTCCCAATTCAGGTTTAAGTCCCCATGTCTGATCCATATGTCTGTGTATTCTTGGAGCTATAACCCCTGGCTAATTGAGTGCTAAAGGTGGATCAGCAATTTTGCTTGATCAACCAAGTCCAACTTAATCTGCTCTGTAAAAGGACTTAGTGGACAGTATCTGAAAGTGAAACCATTCAAGCCAGACAATCAACTTGGTTTTGTTGATATTTTAGAGGGGCACAGGGGAAATAACATTTCGGCCGGTCCTAGGTTTTTTTCTATGATGGCAAATAAGGCAGTTCAGCTTTATTTGATTAAAATCTGCAGCCTGGGCCTCCCTGGTGGCGCAGTGGTTGAGAGTCCGCCTGCCGATGCAGGGGATACGGGTTCGTGCCCCGGTCTGGGAGGATCCCATATGCCGCGGAGCGGCTGGGCCCGTGAGCCATGGCCGCTGGGCCTGCGCATCCGGAGCCTGTGCTCCGCAACGGGGGAGGCCACAGCAGTGAGAGGCCCGCGTACCACAAAAAGAAAAAAAAAAAAAAAAAAAAAATAAAATAAAATAAAATCTGCAGCCTGTATTGTGCAGGATAATGCGTTAGCTTGGGTGTTTGGATCAGGTCCTTCTGTGAATGCATCAAGACTGTCCCTTGTTGGGGCTTCCCTGGTGGCGCAGTGGTTAAGAATCTGCCTGCCAACGTAGGGGACACGGGTTCAAGCCCTGGTCCAGGAAGATCCCACAGGCCGCGGAACAAGTAAGCCCGGGCACCACAACTACTGAGTCTGCGTTCTAGAGCCCACGAGTTACAACTACTGAGCCCACGTGCTGCAACTACTGAAGCCCACGTGCTTAGAGCCCGTGCTCCGCAACAAGAGAAGCCACCGCAATGAGAAGCCCGCTCACCGCAAGGAAGCGTAGTCCCCACTCGCTGCAATGAGACAAAGCCCGTATGCAGCAACAAAGGCCCAATGCAGGGCTTCCCTGGTGGCACAGTGGTTGAGAGTCCACTTGCCGATGCAGGGGACACAGGTTCATGCCCCGCTCCGGGAAGATCCTACATGCCACAGAGCGGCTGGGCCTGTGAGCCATGGCCACTGGGCCTGTGCGTCCGGAGCCTGTGTTCCGCAACGGGAGAGGTCACAACAGTGAGAGGCCCGCGTAGTGCAAAAAAAAAAAAAAAAAAGACCCAATGCAGCCAAAATAAATAAAAATTTAAAAATAATTTATAAAAAAGAAAACATTGTCCCTTGTTTACAAGAATTGCATTTTAATACCAATCCTGATGTTATGACAGCCACACTGCACAGATTTGCCAGCAGCTTCCCTTGGAGTTGCTCTCAGAAGCCATCACACCTCTGATCCATGTTTTATGCTCTGCCTGGGAGTGGGACCAGCACACTACCTTCTGCTGTATCCACAAGCCCCTTTGCCCTAGTCTTTCAGTACTCCCACATCTTGCCTGGTTGGGACCTCTGCATTGCTGGTGTGTGCCCTTCTCTCTGGCAACACAGAGCAGCAAAGAGGTTCTGTTCAATGGTGTTGCTGTGTAGTGTGATGGGAATGTGACAGGAAGCTGCTACCAAGAATCAGCTCCAAAGTAGGTTAAAAAGGCTCAAGATTCTTTATAGTCAGATTTCTGCCTCCTCTACCTTGAAATGTTTTAACACGTGTAAAAGCCTCTGGCTCTTCCAATTAGGAAATCACTGAAATGGTTCTGGTGTGAATTAAAATTTTTCTCTCTTGTGTAACTGATAAAGTGTCTAATATTGGAGGCCCAGATGAAGGCTCCAAGAGTCTATCAGAAAAAGACCGGTTTTCTCAAGGTGTTCTTGAAATCCTGACCATGTAATTCTGTCAAATCTTAACCTAAGCAGGAAACAAAGAGCCTTAGGAACCAAACGCTCAAATTGACAATGCAGGAACTTCTATCTTGAATCCAGAGGTTCTGGAAATGCTGTTTTTCTTGAAACCTTCCCTAATGCTATCTGATATTTAGCATACAGACTTAGAGGAAAGACAGAGGTTGAGAAGGTGAGGAAGGTTTAAGTGGAAGTGAGCCAGACAACGATTTGGGGAGTTGTTTTCCTTAAAAAACACTGTGATTTTTTTCACAAACAATTTTCCCCATAAATCCATCTAACTATAGAATTAGGTTATAATTGGAATTTGTGAAATTTTCCTCTGCTGAAAATTGAAATGGAACCTATAAATGCCACTCTCAGGGTCCTGATCTCCCACAAACCTTGCTGTTTCTTTTTTTTTTTTTTGTAGAGCATAATGAATTTTATATATATTTATTCCATCAAGACTTCAACTAGATTCCAGGTGTTCAAATTTCTTTTGACCTTAAAAATTCTACTTCAAAGCCATTAAATTAATTGAAATGTTTAAATGGCCCCAATTAGCTTTAATTATATAACTATATAGTCAGTAAGAAATGAACCTATATAGATAAGAACCTAATGGAAAGAAAGAAAATACCCATTCTAAAGCTTGGCATGAATTAGTACTCAGACATCACAGGAAAACTTAATTCTGCCTTTTAAATGAGGTTAATAGGCTCCTAAACACGATGGGAATATTTCCCGTAAGTACTGACTATATTTCAGGGGGTCACCATAAACAAAGGGCTGGCCACAGACCCCTCTCTGGATCAGGGAATTCTTTCCAGAGAATTCAGTTTTATAGTTCAATTCATTAATAACCATGTTCTGAACAGAAGAAGTCTAACCCCAACCTTGCTCCTGAGACTTCAAATGAAGCACACTTTAAAAGCCCGGTTCACAAAGAGAATCTTCCAGACACTTCTGTCTAACCAGAAAAAAAAAATTTTAATGTACTAGCTCTGCTCAATCATTGCCCCCCCATCCTCAATTTCATCATCTTATTTTTATTATAACAGTTGTGTGTGTGCAGAGGGAAAGGAGAACATGGTGAAAGGCTGCCCTAAAACCTTTGTGCATCTATTAAGAGGTCCCGGGTTTTAAAGAACCCTACATGTACAGGCTCTCAGGCCCCATGAGATTCTGTACAACATAGTTCCTTCAAAGAAGTCAGAAGGGTTGAGAAAAGGCTGGACAGGAGTTTTAGGGTTTTTCTTTGTGTTTGTTTCTTTGTGTCAGTGGAGAGGACTCTACATGTGGAATCAACCAACAAACATTTTTTTTCCAAGAAACATTTTCAAGCTGTCCTATGATCTACCTCAGACAACTCATGCTCACATTAATCCTACCAGGCTGAAAATGCCATCCCTACTTTCCAGATAAAGGAGCTGAAGTTCAGGAGGATTCAGTTGGATCTGGATTATACCGTCAGACCTGAGAGAGTTGTGATGGGAACCTGGATCTCTCTGATGCCAAGTCCACTCTGCCACTGCCCTTAGGGAACAGAAAAGAGGTCCTGGTTTATCCTTAAATGAGAGATGCACTCTTTGCTATGGTCACAAACACTATCCTGCACCTTGGTCCATCCTGCCTGTTGTGTACCTGTGATGGTAAGGATGGGTGAGATAGGCTATGAAATAGTCTTGTTCATACTACACATCTGAAGCAGATTGGCTGGGAGGCTCTGCATCCCATAGTCACCCAAGGATGTAGGCTGACAGAGGCTCTACCATCTTCTTAAGCCAACGTCTCAATGCAAACTTTCAGGAGTCACTACAGCAAGGGAAGAGAGCATGGACAATTACAACTCAGCTCTTAAATGCTATTACCCTATGTAAGGCCAGACACCATTAAACTCTTAGAGGAAAACATAGGCAGAACACCCTATGACATATATCACAGCAAGATCCTTTTTGACCCACCTCCTAGAGAAATGGAAATAAAACCAAAAATAAACAAATGGGGCCTAATGAAACTTAAAAGCTTTTGCACAGCAAAGGAAACCATAAACAAGATGAAAAGACAACCCTCAGAATGGGAGAAAATATGTGCAAATGAAGCAACTGAGTGGGGGGAGTAACTTTACAGTGCAGAAGCCTGTCAAATACTACCTTAGCCAGGTCATCAGGTCACCATCAACAGTAACAAGTCATGTCGATATACATACTCTTGATATGATGTGATGAGAACAGTGCTTCCCCTCTGTGGTCTTCCTCCCCCAAAAATCCATACTCCAAGTCAGATCATGAGAAAAACATCAGACAAATTCCAGTAGAAGGTCAGTCTACAAAATATCTGACCAGTACTCCCCTGCACTATTAAAGTCATCAAAAACAGGAAAATTCTGAGAAACTGTCACAGTCAAGAAGAGCCTAAAGAAGCATGACAGCTAGAGAACGTACTATCCTGGATGTGATCCTGCAATGGAAAAAGGAAATGAAAAAAACTGAGAAAAGCTGACTAAAGATTGGACTTAGCTAAAAAAAATTAAATAAATAAACAAACAAACAAACAAATAAATAAATGCTCTTACCCTGAAGTGACAGAAATCCATTCACATTTCGTTGGCCAAAGCAAGTGACATGGCTACACCTGACTTCAGGCCAATCCTCCCACGTGCCAGGAAGCAGAGAACCAGAAATTTCAGTGAGCTCCAGGCATGTCTACAACAGTACTCTTACGCATCAGGTGCCCACGCCTTCACCCTAGTACTGGCTCTGCCACTTGATAAGCCTCTTAGCCCCACCGGCTCTACCTTCCCCCCTGAAAGTGAGGCTCTGGGATAGACAGTCACCCCTCTGATTCCGCACCAGAACAAACCCATTACCTCTGCTAGATCTCAGAGCCCCCACGCTTCAGAGCAGGTCAGTGGGGTCAGCTCCAACTCGAGTGCGTGGCTCAGGGAAGATCGTGCAGGGCGCTGTGGAAATGGACTCATTTGTGCACACAACAGGGAAGCCGGCTAGAGTCAGCCAGTTTTTAGAGTTTTGAGAGAATCCACACAAGCATGAGGAATGTGTCAAGGGATTCTGGGTCACAAAATATACTTTGTTATCTCACTTTGAAAAGGCATTTTAGTGTTAACTGCCTGGGACAGCAGCTCACCGTTTACTCGTAAACGTCCCTCATACAGGTGTTGCCCATTGTGTATCACAGCTGTGTTCCTTAAAAGAAAGGCGGTATATACACTACATGTTAAAATGTATAATTACTGCATTTATGAAAAAACATATTAGTCAAAGGAAACCAATGACGAAAGTCTTTGAGAAATGGTGAAAAGATCATCTCTAGTTTTACTTTTTCTCTAAGATGTTCCTTGATGACCCCCAGAGCCTCTGGCACAGTGTACAAAGGACAAAGACAGCAATATTTGTGAGTGAATGAATAAAACTCAGTTGTTCATCTGTGGTTGACTTGCATTTTCATAAAACAGTAATGATACCTGACACTTATATAGCACTTTCCAGTTATAAAGCCTCATTTTCCTGGGACAGGTAAGAGCATAAACTTGGCTAGAATTCTGATTGTAGCTGTTTGTTAGTAGCTGCGAGCTTGGTCACGTTACTTCACCTCTTGGAGCCCCTGTCTCATTTGTGAAATAAGAGCAATGCCAGCTTCTCAGGATTGTTGAAATGGTATAATGAGGTCAGTATGGTAACATGTCTAATACAGGACCTAACATGGATAAGATGCTTCATAAAGGGCGATTTCTCTCCCTATTCTGTGAGGCAGGAAGGGGAGGTAACATTACAGCATAGCACGATGCTAATGACCTGTGCTGGGCATGACTCACGTTGAAGTAGGAAGGGGCAAACATAGAGGTGAGGAGACCAGCTGAGAGGTGTTGCCGTGGTCCAGTTGAAGGGTGAGGGTGGCTTGGATTTGGTGGTGGCAGTGAAAAGAAGAGACATGAATGAAATTGTGAAATAATTTAGGAATAGAATTGATGGGATGTGGTGATGTTTGATATGCAGAGTGAGAGAGAGAGATGACTCTTGCGTTTCTGGGTGTCTGAATTGATTTCCTAAGATTTGGAGGGGGTGCAGAGAGGCAACGGGGATAGGAAGAGTCTGGTCTGGCCATGTTGCATTTGAGAGCCCTCTGAGACATCCAAGAAGAAGAAGTCATTGGATATAAGAATTTGGAGCTTAAATACATATTTGGGAATCCTTGCCACCCAGGCGGTATTAAAGCAGCGGGCTGGTGAGATCATCTAGGGAGAGAATATAGAAAATACTGAGAGGAGACCGAGGGCCAAGCCCAGACCTCTGGACTAGGGAACGAACTGGGGAGAAAACCAGAAGAATAAAGTGTCACAGAAACAAAGAAAGATTCAGTGCTTGGGAAGGAGGGAGTGGTCCGGTCCACCTTGAGAGGTGAGGTAGGATGAAACCTGAAAGGCATCACCAACTGGGACCACATGGAAGTTATTTGTGATGCTGACAAGAATGGAGGGTGGAGGACCAAGCAGGAAGGGACCACAGAGCTGAGAATGGGACCTGCGGGGAAGACACAGCACTCTGTGAACATCTCTGAGAAGCTTGGCTCTGAAGGAGAACGTAGAGAGGAGGGCTTGAGGAGCATATGGGACAGGAGAGATAGCTTATTGGTTTCATTTTGTGTTGAGAAATGTGAGAGCACATCTGTATGCTGAGGGGGAGGACCCAGCTGAGAAGGCAGGAGAGAAGGTGCTGGAGTGAGGAGAGCGCCCATGTCCAAGGCCACCAGGCACCACACTCTCTAACCAGCCCCAGGTTCTGTCTCCTGCCTGATGCACTGAGAGAGGGGATTCCTCCAGAGCCTCTTGGCACTAGGGTCCTGCAGAGCTTCTAAGGGCCATTCACCAGGCAGCAGAAAGAAACAGAGGCTCTTTCCCACTGCCTAGAAGTGGAGGAAAGAGAAAGATGAAAAAGAGAAAGGCAGAGGGGGAAGAGAGGAAGAAAATAGAAAATGGAGACGGCCAGTCCTCCCCTGTGCTCAGGTGGTCAGGAAGCTGGGAAGTTGAACTCCAGATGATCTGGGGGCTCTGATGCTTCAGAGGGCCGTCTTCTCCAGCTGAAGCCCAAGACTTGCCCAGCCTCAGGAGGCTAGTTGTCAAGTCTTGGCTTTCCTTGCAGATCTCAAAGTCTTGTCAGTCCAGAGAAACTTCCAGGTGGCAGCCACTATCCCAGAGCTGAGAAACCAGACTTTCCTCTCTTTGTACCTCCCAGCTCCCCACCTAGGTCTTGAGCCACAGAAGGTTGTATGATTTCAACGAATTATCACGAGATGAAAGTGTTTTGCCTTCCCACCAAATCGGTCATGTTTCCTGTAGGCAAAGGGGGAGCAGAAGAAAAAACGGCTGGCCCCTGGCACGATTCATTCACTCTCTGAGGCATGAGATTTGATTACCAGTCTTTTAACACGCATGACAGCAAACGTTACTATTTGCCACAGAATTATCTGGCCCCCTTTGAAATTCATCTACCGTGTTAGGATCTTTGACCCCCAGAGGCATCTTTGATGCCACAGGCTGACTTCATGCCACTCACTGCTGCTACCTCCTCTTAGCAACAACGCCTTTCTTGAAATACAAGACATTAGGACAAAGAAGTGCCTAATTTCTGGGAGTAAACATTACAGTTCACTGAAGCACCTGCTTACTTTATAAAGCAGCCAGCTAGCCATGATTCTTCAGCCTCTAACCTAAATCTTCTGTCACTCTTCTGATTGGCACCCTCGGATCATTGTTTTTAAAAGTACATTAAAAAAGAAACAACCACCAAGTATTACTGGTTCATACACTTATTATCTTCCACGTCGTTCTCCGCTTTTCCTGTGCTTACAACTAGATCAGAAAGAAGTCCAAAGTACGACCGTTTTCTAACTTCTGGGTGGTGACGGGCTTGGAGGCGACATCTGATGCTGTTGGCTGGGGGAGGCTGAAACTAGAATTTAAAAAGCAGGAGCCGCCCCTTGACTTCCATCTCTGGAAATTCAACGGCCACCTCCACACTGTCTCTTCTAATACCCATCATAGTCTTGAAACCCATTATTCAGCATAATATCTTTTAAATTGTTGACAGGAGCCACTTTGGAAGAGCGTGCCCCCTGCTCTCCTTTTACCTCCCTCCGGCCTCCCTCCCTGATGGGCCTGCGCTGGCTCTTAGAGCGGCTTTCTTCCTTGTTGTCCAGCTACACCTGGCACAGTGCTTCTGCCCTCTCATAAGGCCATTTCAAAATGCTCTCTCTTTACAATGTAAGCTTTTCTTGTGCTGAAACCCTGTCTTTCATTTGCTCTATAAAGCTCTTGTCACACCGCATAATATAAGCTAGACAATGGCGGCATAGAAGAAATAACAACTGAGCATAATCATCCACTATGGAACCACTAATGAATAGTCTGCCTTTGGAGGGCTTCTTACAAACTAAAATATAAACGAGGATAAAGGGCAAGGCTGAGGAAGAGTCAATAGAACCTCACAATGTGAAGACTTAACCTCTGTCTCCATCAACTCATTAGGCTTTTGAGTTTTATCACCAGCCAGAACCTTCTCTACTTGCCAAGGGCCAAATGTCTTGTCAGAGCTTGGCTAAAAAAAAAAAAAAGAATTGCTTTTTCTCCATGTTAAGATATAAACTTAGAAGCCACAGTTCCTGTTGGAGATTGTTATACATTTTGCGAATATGAATCAACATTGGAGATTGTTATACATTTTGCAAATATGAATCAACATTGTTACATAAATGTGTGATGAAAAGAAGCAATTGTGTTGTAACCAATTTTTTAAAATTCCACAAAGATAGTATCTATGATTTATGCTGTTCCTGCCATTTTGACAAGTGTTTTTATTTCTTGGTGTATTAGGTTAATGTTCAAGGTCCAGGCTATTTTCAGCTTGCAAAATTATGTCTAAGTGCTAATATAAGGGAAATCAAATCTTATATTTTAGTCTGCTTTGTTTCCAATGACTGGAATCAACATATCCAACCATTCACACATATCCTGAATGGGAAAATAATGATGTTTATTCTCCTAATATTAGTTGAGGGCTTACTATGCCAGGCATTGTCCTAAATGCTATGATATATTAGTTTTATCCTCATGATAACACTATGAGGTAGCTATATTCGTACCCCCAATGGTGAGACGAGGAAACTGAAGCCCAGAGAGGATAAGCAAGCTGACCACGAGTGAATTTACCTCCAGAACCTAGGCTCATCTTGACTAATACCCAACACTGCCTCCATCATGGAGAAATCACTGGTGACACATGAGAAGATTGAAATGACCAATGAGGTTGATATTTAGAACGGGTATGAGGTCAGACTTGTAGAGAGATTCTCCAACTTTTCCCGCCTGATGTCTGTTTCCAGTAGGGCCCTCTTCTAGAAACAATGCACACACCCTCTCCTGACACATCCTTAACGTGGTTCTTGAGGACCTTCACATAGTTTTACATGACCCAGTACCTCGGTTGCTGCTCTGCCCATAGGAGTTTACGCCAGAGATGGGCACCTTCATTATTTCATTTACCATATGTTTAGATGTTGATGTGAGAGGACAGCCTGGGGAGCAAGAGGTCGGGTGTACTGCTGAGGGGTGCTTTGCTGGCGTGTGAAGCCCTGAAGGGACTATAATTCAGCTTGGCCAACTTCACATCTTTAACCCAGGGCCAGGCCTGAATGCAAAGCCTGAATTTTTGATCCAGTACAATTTCATAAAACAAAACCAAACTGAAAATAAACAAAAACACCTCCCCTGAGAAAATCTATTTATTTCTTACTTCAAAATGTACTTATATGTGAAGTATCTTGGAATGAATATCCATTAATCAGAACACAACTTTTATTATCTTCTAAGAATAGGCCTCTTTTTACTGACACTCTAAGGCAAATTCAAAGGATTATAGTGAGCTCAAAACCAAATTTTGTAGAAGGGGCTTCTGATAGCTATCAAACCCTCTTAAAAAATACTTTACAAGGTCTTCTGCTACATCCCCTGACTTTCAATAACTGGAGGTGCAGGGACTTCTTGCATACAAAAGGTTATGTGTTGAGGTACCTAGAACCATCCACGCCATATTTATTTATTAATATTGCTTCCTACTGGGTGAGAGAGTCGAAGAAAGACAAGAACCTGGTCACTGCCCATAGGCAGCTGGTCAGTAGATGGGAAAACCAGGCAGGCTTTCAGGACATAATCAGAGAACCATTTCAAGCCATTTCAATAATCAAGGGTGTTTGGTTCTGACTGTCAAAGAATTCAGGGTTAGAGGAGTACTTTAATCAAGAGAAGATGCTTAAAGGCAGAAGTAGTAATATATAACATTAGAATGATTATTCTAAAAATATCTGTGTGGTAGCAAGAAAGCTGCATACTTTTACTTTCCATATTTGGAAAGGGTGTCTACAGCGTGAGTGGTTCCCAGTAAACCAAGTAAGTAAGGGCAATGGGAATAATTTTCTGTGAGACTCCAAGTAAGCTTATTTCCCTCTCTGAGCCTCAATTTCCTTGTTTGTAAAAGGTGGGGTTAAACTGGAAAATTCTGTGGGTCTCTGCCAGCTCTAACCTTCTATGGTAAGACTGTGTCTCCATACACAGCAGTAAGACAGATCTTCAAACTGTCCAACTTTTGGAAAGGTCTACTCAGCAAGGGAGGGTGTACCCTGACTATCCCCCGAGGGAGGCAAGTGATGAGGACATTTCCCACCTGAAGGTCCTGGGGCATTTTCATACAATGCTCAGAGCAACCTTTTCTTACCTTGGTGCATCTTCTCTGAAGGGCTTCATCACACTTCAGGACAATGGCATCCCTCACTTCTGCAAATTCTGAATCCTAGCAACATCTTTACCCTCCCTCTAACTTTTAAGTAACTTGATGGAGTAGACTAATTTTCTTTCTAGATTCATATGCTCTCATTTATCTATTTCCCTAGGATCTCTGTTTCTTTCTCATATTCAGACTGAGTTACTAAATCAATTTTACTATCACCCACTCACCAGTTGATTAAATCCTAAATTTTATCATCAGAGTATTTTGGGGAGATAATATGTTATAAAATTTAAAGTAATTTTTAATTAACATCATAATATGCTCATAATTGCATTTTCCATAAAAGTCTTTAAACTTATGGAATCTTCATAGAAAGCAGAGTTTGAACCCAAACACTTATCACTGGACTTTTTGAAAATATGATAGATTTCTCACCTTAATTATGTTTTTTTAGTGGCTTTCTTTATATGAAGCTAGGAGAAATGATACTGATATATTTTGACATTTTTCCAAGTATAGTCCAAATAATATCATACAAATACAGAAAGAGGATGTTCCTAAGTTCTGTAGTAATTTGTATTCAATGCATGATATTGAGAAACAAGTTTCTAGAATTAAATTAATTAATTAAATATCACATGGTTAATGTATAGGTCTCTGTCATGTTAGCTTAGTATACTAAAACCACAACCTTTATTTTCAACTAGGTACAAAAGTCATAGACTACAGTTTCTCGTAACATCCCTTTTGGACAGAAAATTTACTTAGTTATTCAGTCGAAGAGCGTATTTGCTTCTGAAGATGTTTATGTGGCCTCTGGAAAAGCCTCAAGTATGCCATAGGGCAGATTTACCCAAACCAATTTGGCTTTTTTGACTGACTTCAAGGGCCAAGAAAGAAAACATGAAGTCAGTCTAAAAATTGCTTTATATGTTTGTAAACCAACTTCACCAGTCAAATGGGCTAAAACCATCAAACCAGTTCAGGTTTGTGGACAGTCTTCATTTAAATCCTAGTAGAATGGAAGTGGCCCAACATTCCCATCCCTTCAAATAACAACAGAGCTTGGCTCAGGCTGGAACAAACCTCAGAGACTGAACTGCTCACGTAACACAGGAGCCCGTTCGCTAGCAGAAACAGCACAGGGAAGCTGGGGCGCCAGGCACCATCAGGCCTGGGGCCTCCAAGGGGCACCTTTTGATTTGCAGTAGTGAGTTGCTAAGAGGAGGTGAGACGCTCTGAATCTTAACATCTCTGCTCAGTGGAGATTTTCCAAACAAATGCTTTTTTCTCTTGCCCAGTAATAATTCCACATCTATTCTATATATTCTTGAACACTCACACCTGTTGACATTTTGCTGTCACAAGAAAAGCCCTGAGAGAGGAGAACCCATTGAATTTATCTGTGCTTTTAGTGATTTCTGAGAGAAAGGTGGTATTGCAGCAATCCACTGAAGTCACATACTATAGCAAAGCTAAAAGTCTGTCACACAAAAGCACCACCTGTAACCACTCTTTTGAAAGGAAAGTCCTTGGCAAACAATGGCCCGAGTGAACCAGTTTAATCAGGCAGGAGTCAAGATCACTGAGACATAAATTAAGCATTCATCCTTGAGTAGCAGCCAAGCAGCCAAAGCCCCCATAATCCCAATTAATCCCATTTTGTGTGGTTGCCCTTGGGCCAAGGGCAGAGGGGAAGAGAATTTGCACATGCTGGTTCCGCATCAGCTCTTTACCCGTAGAGGGGTGGGTCTGTAATAAAGGAGGGCACCTACGCAAGGGCTCCTGTCCTGATGTAGCAGTCAGAGTCCTCCCCCCACCTCCATCCCCCTCAGCATCTGCAATCTGTCAGCAGAACTTTCTTCAAGGACATCCCGCACTTTTGGAGAGTTAGATGCTGGGGCTCCTTTGCAGACAGACATGACTGTCTCATTCTCCTTTGTTTGTTTGTTGTAAGTCAATGGCGTTGACTTACCATCACCTACTCTTGCGGTCACACAGAGTGAACAAATATTCCACAATCCCCCTGGAACTCATTTTTGTCAACTGATATTCCATTCTGGAGGAGAAGTTGACTCACTTCCCAGGGATAGGAAGTTTCCCTCCAGAGACCAGCTGTTGTGTCCACAGACAGAATCAGCCTAATGGGACCACTGCTTACTTTTCTTGCTCTTTGTGGGAAGGAAACTCGGTCTACTCTCTGCAAACATGTCCTCGCCTTTGCTGCAGTCACTGTGCTCGGGCCCCCAGGCCCCTTCCCACTTTACCAGAAGCCAGTCCAGACACCGGCTGCGTAGAAAGGGCTCTGTGGTGGCTGGCTGGCCACCAAAAGCCTTCCCCCTTTCTGTGAACATTCTAGCAGACCCCGTGTCCCAGCTTTCCTTATAGTTGAGGGGAGGAAGATGACATATGACTCAGTTCTCTCCAGTAGAACATGAGTGCAAATGGTGTGCACCGCCTCTTGCTTTGGCCCATACAATCCTCCTGGACATGCTCCTCCATGTTTGTTCCCCTTTTCTGGCTGACTGAGATGGAAACGCACCCCCTCAACTCCCCTGCCCTGTATTCTCCTGGAAGCCAAGTTTTAAAGATGGCAGTGTCACCCTCAGCCTGGGTCCCAGAATGACGACAGCGTAGAGCCACATCTCCCCTTGCCTTTTCCAACAATACATTTCCAACCCTACCACACTATTAGGTGAGCAAGAAATAAGCTTCCATTGTGCTGAGCAATTCTATGTGTGGGTCTGTTCACTACTACAGCCTAATCTACCCGAACCATACAGGCTCAAAACATGTCAGCTTCTGGACACTCTGTAGGGCTCTGCCACTGGACCAGCCATCTCTGACCACAGATCAGGGGAAGGGAAGAGAGGTTGTGAGTGCTCCTCAGCACAACCCTAATCCTTCAACCCTGAGCTTCAGCAATTCCCTGATGGTAATGTGTCTCTATTCTAGTAACTCTGTCCACACCCATCTCTTCCTGTAGGTGAGCCCTTAGGTTCTTGGCCCTGATGGTGGGCTGGGTTCTGAGCTTCTTCTCCAGTTGGAGGTACAGGTCTTTGTGGCTCTAGCTCAGCAGAGTCATTTGTGACTCAGGCTTATGAGTCAAGCCCACCAAAGGTGATGGAGAAGTAAGCCCTGACTTTTTGTGGAAATTAGAGCTAAGAAGAATCAGCATGAATCTCAGTTCTGGGAAGAAAGAAAAGCACTGAAACTTTCCACTCTACGTCACATTTAAGGAGAATGAGGGTCTGTGGGCCCTTGTTTTAACTGCAGTGAGTCCTTGTCACTTAAAGTTTTCATTTCTTGAGGAGTGTCAAGTTTAATTTCCATTATCTCAGTTAATTGTTTAACAATAAATTCGATAGAAAGAAATAAAAATAATGTCTCCTATTATATTTATTTTTGAAGATGCTAAGTGTTAAATTTTTGGAAGAAGAAACAGAAAATAGTACCCTCATTTTCATCACCAATATACTGGTGTCAAGAGATTGGACTCAGGGATTTAATTAGCACTAAGAATAGGACAAATGGGACATGAAGCACTGTAAACAGTGCTCAGTATAAAGAAAAACCACCTGTACTTCAAGTAGGTAGGACTGTTTCTTCAAGAAAAAAAAATGTATTAATTTGATTGGAAAGGATCAGACATGTTAACAGGCAATATAGAGAAGGTACAGCCAAGAAAAATCATTCACTCATAAAAATCATTATTTAAGAGAAAAATGTTGTTTTACTCAAACTCATTGATACTCATTTCAGTGTTTTGTATTTTTTTTCTAAACTCTCCATTTGTTGATAAGAAGTTACAAAGCAAGGAGAGAGGCAATATGCCTCTGCAGATAAGTCAGCTCCCTTTAGATGGGTAACCCAGTTAAGTTTCTCCTGGTTATCTCTTACATTGTTGGTGGGAATGTAAGTCTGATGATTTCTAAAAAAATTATACACTTACTATATGACTCAAAAATTGCATACTGGGCATTTGTCCCAAAGAAATGAAAACTTCTTTCCACATAAAAACCTATACACAATTGTTCATAACAGTTTATTTGCAGTAGCCAAAAGCGAGAAACAACCAAAATGCCCTACAATAGATGAATGATTAAACAAACTGTGGTATATTCATACCATGGAATATTACTCAGCAATGAAAAGGAACCAACTATCGATACATGCAACAACTTGGATGGACCTCAAAGGTATTATGCTGAGTGAATAAGTCGATCTCAAAAGTTCAAATACCGTATGATACGATTTATATAGATAGCATTTGAAAAATGACAAAATTATAATGATTAAGAACAAACTAGTGGTTAGCAGGGGTTAGAGATTGTAGGAGAATGCGGGGGAGGCAGAGAAGTTGGTGGAAAAAAATGAGTTTCTAATTCCCACCTCACATGTTACATGTAATTTTTAATGTAAATTATCAAATATTTCTAACTCTATTTTTTAATGTGTGCTAATTTTTTTTTTTTTTCCGGTACACAGGCCTCTCACTGCTGTGGCCTCTCCTGTTGTGGAGCACCGGACGCGCAGGCTCAGTGGCCATGGCTCATGGGCCCAGCCGCTCCGCGGCATGTGGGATCCTCCCGGACCAGGGAATGAACCCGCGTCCCCTGCATCGGCAGGCGGACTCTTAACCACTGCACCACCAGGGAAGTCCAATGTGCTAAATATTTTTAAAAGGAGTAACCAATGCCACTTTCAGAATAATGGTGATGTAAAGCATATTTTCCCATATTAAAGAGGAGATCAGATGATCTATTTTAGTCAGGGGCTTCAAAAAGTGAGGGGGACACTCCAGGGGGTACAGAAGACAATCAATTGGATAGTGGGAAAGAAATATTAGAATACTTAGAATTTCTATTTAGTGCATATCTTATGCATTTAAAATTTCTATTTTGGAGTATATGTTATGATGTATATATTAGTTTCATAGGACCAGTGTATCATTTACACATAAGTAAATGTGACTATGGGAATGCAAGCTCAAAAATGTTTTCCTTTTTTTAAAAAAAAAATTTATTTATTTATGTATTTATTTTTGGCTGCATTGGGTCTTTGTTGCTACGCCCAGGCTTTCTCTAGTTGCAGTGAGTGGGGGCTACTCTTTGCTGCAGTGCGCCAGCTTCTCATTGCGGTGGCTTCTCTTGTTGCGGAGCAGGGGCTCTAGGCATGCGGGCTCAGTAGTTGTGGCTCATGGGCTCTAGAACGCAGGCTCAGTAGTTGTGGCACACGGGCTCAGTTGCTCCGCAGCATGTGGGATCTTCCCTGACCAGGGCTCAAACCCTGTGTCCCCTGCATTGGCAGGTGGATTCTTAACCACTGCACCACAAGGGAGGTCCCTCAAAAATGTTTTCCTGATAGGAGTGCATGAAAGAATACTCCCTAGAAAGATGTCAGGAGAGCCATGTTTGTTGGTCCTCTGTTTGCCCTCAACTGTTGGTCTTCTTTTCTTCTTACTGAACTTGCACTTTCTATGCAAGAAACCAACTCAAAGAGTTGTAACTGGGCTTCCCTGGTGGCGCAGTGGTTGAGAGTCTGCCTGCCGATGCAGGGGACACGGGCTTGTGCCCTGGTCCAGGAAGATCCCACATGCCACGGAGCGGGTAGGCCCATGAGCCATGGCTGCTGAGCCTGTGTGTCTGGAGCCTGCGCTCCGCAACGGGAGAGGCCACAACAGCGAGAGGCCCATGTACC
Source organism: Mesoplodon mirus (assembly GCF_964341445.2). Classification (NCBI taxonomy): domain Eukaryota; kingdom Metazoa; phylum Chordata; class Mammalia; order Artiodactyla; family Ziphiidae; genus Mesoplodon; species Mesoplodon mirus. Next base: position 122,623,592 of record NC_138980.1, on the reverse strand, counting down.
GCAAAAAAAAAAAAAAAGAGTTGTAACTACTATCACTATGGTAAAAGGGTCAGACTCTTATCTCCAGACCAGATTACACTCCTGAGCGATCTTCAAATTCAACTGTCCACAGAGCATATTCTATCAGTATGGGCCCAATAAGCACATCCCCTCCCGCACACTTAAACTGAGCTCAATTTATCCAGCCCTCCTTATTTTAAACCCACTCCCTTTATTATATTCCTCATTCTTGTCTATAATTCACATGATCACCCTAGCTAGAAATATGGTGGTCATATGAAATTCTTTTCCCCTCTCTTGAATTTTACGTTGTTAATTTTTACTTTTTCATTATCTCTAAATTCCTCCTGTTTCAGCTCTCCATGTATCAACAAGGATAAATCTCACAAACATAAAAAAAAAGTTGCAAAAAGATGCATAGTCTGATAGGTACAATTCTAAATATAGGAAACAATGTATATTGTTAATGGACACATACATGCATCAGAAAACTAAAAATCATGCATGGAAATAATGTATCCAACCTTAGGACAGTGATTGCCTCTAAGAAGCGAAGAAAGGAGGAGAAACTGAGGAATAAGGCTACGTTTCTCTTTAAAAAGAGGCAAAATTTTGACTTTTGTTAAGCTGGGTATTGGTCACATGAGTGTCAGTTATACTATTCTGTGAATTTTTCTATATGTTTGAGATATTTCATAATTCAATTTTTTTTTAAGGAAAAATTCCTAATTCTTCTCCTCACCTCCCTACCCATGGCCAAAGGGCCTAGTTCAAACTCTTGTTATTTCTCTATGAATTACTACAAGTTCCTCACTGATCTCCCAGCCTCCTTTTTGCTCCTCTTTAACTTATCCATCACATGCAAACAAATCAAACATTCTAAAATGAAAATTGGAGCATGTATACCTCTGCTTGTGGCCCTTTAATGGTTCTATATCAGTTAGAAAATGACATAAAATGCTGAATAGCAAACAATCATAAAAATCTCAGATGTATGCAACAATAAGCATTTATTTGGCCTATGAATATTGAAGTCGGCTCGGGGGTTTGGCTGACCTAGGCTGCGCTTCTGGGCTGGGTTGGCCCTGGTCCACATGGCTCTTACTTCACCAGCCTGAGCATGTCCTTCTCATGATGATGGCAGAGATGCAAGTAGGGAAATGGAAATACACAAGACCTAGGCTTGGATCATGTACACCATCACCTACACTTCACTGTATTGGCCAAAGCCAGACACTTGGCCAAACCCAAAGTCAAGAAGTAGAGAAACATACTTTAGATCTTTAGTGGTAAGAACTGCAAAGTCACATGGCAAAGAATGTGAATACATAGAGTGGTAAAGAATTGGGGTCAATAGCATAGTTTTTCATAGATCCTAGCATTTAAGGATAAATTTTCTTCTCTTAGTGAGGCACAGACAATACTCTATGAAGGCATCATGAGCCACCTCCCCAGCCTCATTGCCTGCTGCTCTGCCCTCTGTGCTCAGGCCATTCTGAACCATTGGCATGTCTCTGAATGTGCCTGCTGTTTCTTCTCTCTTTGCCTCTGCATGTTATTCCTTCTGTCTTCACCAGGCAAGTGCCCATTTGTTCTTCAAAGCCTCAACTCAGATCTTCTTGACCACCCCCTTCCCATGCAGACCAATTTTCATCTTCCACCTTCACACCAGTAAACTTGAGCATACCCCTTCTATTTTCATTGCATTTTGAGCACACAGTGTGGAAACCCAGCACCACTCTTACTCGACTCCTTTCAATCCTTTGGGAACAGAGATTTGATGGGCAGTGCTTATCAATTTATTGAGGCTCAGTAAATGTTTTTCGATGAATACAATCTTCTGGCTATTGGTTAAACTTCTGTAGTTTCTAGAAACAGAGTAAGATGTGCTCTGACCAGGAGACCACATAGTCTAGTTTTCAAGGCAAGTGAAATTCTAGTTGTAAATTAATACATTGATATCCTGGTAAAACCTTTATTTAGCTTAGAACCAGATCATTTTCAAATGAGCTGCACCAGGGGTACTGACCTTGAATCACAAGCCACCAGTAAGATGCCAGGTGAGGAGTGGCCTAAGAGCCAGCTGACCTTACCCATTATGGGTAATTACACTGATATTTATCAGTGTAATTTAAGGATGGAAGAGACCTGAGGTATATTTGCTTTATGAAACTGTACAATAGTAGGGTGTGTGAAGGAAATCAGAGGGTAAATTCCTACCTACTATGCTAATAGTTAAGTCATCCATCCCCAATTCTTGGAAAAGGCCCTAAAATCAGGCTGTGATTGAGGCCTCTACTATCCACTACTGCAGGAAGACAAAGGGAGGGAATGAATCCAAATGACCTTCTGAGCTGCTGTGCTGAAATGACTTACATTTTTTTTGGTCAATACAGCCTCACTTTGGAGTGATAAGTACCAACCCCTTCTTTAAAGCACCGTTGGGTTTTGTGTTCAAGGACAGCCCTCCAGCAGAAACACCCTACTTGGATCCTACACCACTTGGATTCATAAACAACCAAAAGACAGAGTCAGTTAGGGACAAAAGTGAGCACAGAACATACTACTAGAAACAATGGACTCACTGTTGTTTGTTGGCTGTTTTCTTTAGGGGGGAAATGTAAATCAAAGAACAAGAAAACAACTTTTTAGTCAATCAAGACGCATAAATGACACCCCCAAGGCTTTACACATTCAAGAGAGCGAATTACAGCATTAACAAGTGCTTTACTACCACCAAGAGAAAGGACTAGCTGCTTCAACTGCTTCCGTTTCTAGTTTCCTTAAATACAGGAAAATGCGCGAAATAACTTTATGCCAATATTGCTTGCTACAAAGCAGAGTTCATTTGTGTGGTTCTGGCGAAGAGATTGTTCATCAATGGTGTGAATGTACACTAGAAGACATCTGATGTGAAATTCATAATTGAAATGTTATGAGCAGTTTAGCATATGGATCCTTCACATCCACTTAATTGCCAGTTTAGTAATAATTTTATGTAATGAGGCATTATTAATAATACGTGAAATACTAAATTGACGTAATACCCTAAAAACGTAATATGACATTTGCCACTGAAAGAATATTATGATTCCAGGTGTCTTTACTACGATTTCCAAAACATATGCGATATTACATAAAATATTAATCTTTACAAACAGCTTGGTTATGATGTATTTCAAGTTCATTCTCCAGGTTATAATTTCTTTTTTACAAAATGTGCAAAACTTTGTCCTTGTGGATTCATGTTGCAACTGTTGCTTGAAGCTCCCACCCCGTTGGGTGGTTGCCATCTCACTCCTCCTCCGTTGAAGTGGCATCTGATTCATCAGGAGGGGGAAGTGAGACAGAAAACTCGGAAAGGTTTGCCCCAGTTCAAGCACTGAGTAAAAAGAGGGAAGCAGAAGCCAAATGCTCTCTATTGACAGATTCCTCAAAGTTTCATCACACCTCAGGGATTATTAAAATATCTCAATAGAGTTTCTAAAACCTTCTGATTGGGGCCATGATTATCATTTGCATTTGCGAGGCCTGAGGGAAGAATGCAAATGGAGACTCACATACTGCAGGTTTACATATTTTAAAAGTTATAAGTGAAGCGAACAAACTATTAACTAAAATACGATCCTTTCTACCTTGACAAAAGTCTGTCAAGATGACAAAACGGAAAAATATGTAAAAAGCCTTGGTTTTTATATGAATTAAAATCAGGTAAAATATAAAATATCAAAAACAACTAACCCTGATTATTACTATTCTTTATTATTGTTATTCCACTGTTGGGCTATGGATGAGTAATGAAATAAAAATATATATAATTCATAAAAAATTAAAATTCAGCCCACAAAATTTGTTTTTCTTGCTGTTATTTCAGCATAATTTCTAAAGAGCTGTTATAATCAACATTTTAACATTACTTGTGTTCTATTGACAGTAATGACCTAAATGACTAAAAAGCAGAATGTCATTGTAGGCAGATGGAAATTCTAATATATTTTCATAATATATATTAAATGTAAACATTCATATTTTTCATATATTTTTTCAAAAATTTCTAAAATATTCACAATTATGCATTAAACTTAAAAGGCAGAATGAAAATTGTAATTGATAACTATCATTTAAATCCATTTATTTAAATAATGCTGAAAATTTTAATTTAACCCTTTGAAATTTTAATTAAATCTTTATAATTAAAATCTTTGTATTTTATAACGACAAAACTGTTTGCAGTTACAGCATTTTATGTTCATCTGGTTGCCAGGGTAAAGAACGAGCATCACACTTCCACATGCGTGTCTAGACAAATATGTCTATATAAATCTATATAGACATACAGATTTAAGAGTAATAGGATCAGTTAATACTGCAAAATGTTCCTAAGGCATCATGTGCAACCACTGCAAATGCCACACGAGCTTGTGAACCAGGAATTGGAACGCAACTGGAAGAGAAGTAAGAAAATGGATGCTAAGCCCTACTGGGAAACAATACTTCATAGTATAATAGTCTATTGCCTTCATGCTGACAGGAAGGATTTGACAAGTTAATTAGTTTGTCCTTTCTCTTACCTAAGCGCTTTAGCCTCTTAAGTCTCCCTGCACTCAAAAGCAGTGTCTGCCTCTGAAGCTGGCAGTGGCACAACCCACGCATCTCAGCATTTGGAAGCAGTTGCCTTTTGTTTTGAGGACACGGGGGGCAGGCCATGTAGAAAAGTGTTTCCTGGGGCCTGGAAGGTATTAGCCATGTAAGCAGATGTTTAGAGGTTAGGGTTTTCTATGTCAGCACTGAGCACTGGATCCCAAGTGACAGAGGTGCACATGTTCCTTAATAAATATGTGTGTGTGTGTGTGTGTGTGTGTGTGTGTGTGTGTGTGATTGTAGGATCCTCTAAAGTGCAGGTTCCAGAACAAGACTACCCTTTGCCTGGCTCTAAGTGCAACACAGAACGTGGTACATATACACAGAAAGAGTTTAATAAATGTTGCTCCCATACCAAATAATAACACTTCCTCATAGAGTCTGAAATTTTCCCCTACATACTTCCCTTTTTGAGCCAGACTTTAGCTCAGATCTTTCTCCATCTATTCGTGGTATGTTTGGTTGGGGGGGGTGGGGGGAGTGGCCATGATATTTAAAATTTTGTATCTATGTCCAAGGCTGGTTTAGCTTATCACATAGGTATTGCCATACAGCATGTTATAGCACTGAAATTCCTCCACAGCATTTGTTAAGCAGTGGTTTTCCTGAACCCTATGTGTGCCTCTAACCCTCATATCACCCACCTCCCTTCCCTGGGACCGACTTCCCAAGATCTCTACAGAGAATCTCCAAGACTCTGCTTCAGTGCCTGAGCCACATGTATGGCTCAATATTTTTAATATCACCCGTGTCAATGTCATATAACAGGGAGAAGTACAGGTGAAAGGGACAATGGGTTAACACCGTTTGCACTTGCATCAACAATATTTTAAAGAGCATCATTGGTGGAACACTGGTAGGATATTTCTGGATGGCACCAATTTATCTGAATAATAGGAGGAGAAGAGATGCCCTTTCATTGTGAGGTTGGCTACTGAAATCTGATTCAGGGTCAGTTAGAAGGAGAGCTATTTCCATGCTGACAGATGTCCAGTCGCTTTTGTCAAGTGAGTTGGTGGCCTTTATCCAGTTCCAAGTGGCCAGATGTCCAAAACACTAAAATCACTATTCTAAGCAGATGTGTGATCTGATTAAGGTCCTTCTTGGGCTTTTTGACTCAGAGTTCAAAACTGAATTGGAGCAGAGTTTGAGACAGACCTGTAGGGAAGAACTACAGCGTATTCTGATTCTAAGACAAAACCGAGTGCTTAAATGTACCCAGCACGAACCCATTTCGTAGAGTAACCTAGGATTTAATCTTCATAGATATTATTTTAGCACCTGTCGAAAAGTCTGCAAGAAAACAATTGGTTATTACAAGTAATTGTGTTATTTCAATGTTGACTATTTTTTGTACTGAATGTTCATCAAAGGCTGGTGAGAGTGAAAGGAAGGAAGAAGAGGCTAACATAATAGGACATTTTCCAAGTTGAAGTCACTTATTTTGATTTCCAAACCCAAGTTAGCCCAGCCCCTTCCAAGCCCAGATTGAGAGTGGCCTAGGGTTTCTTCCAGAGCTTGGCCCAGCACCAAGAGTTTGCTATTATGAAATAGATTCAACCTTTATATGTATTTTTATACTGTCCATGTTCAGAGGCAGATGTATCCTTAAGTTTATACAGTTTGGAAATCTCTCTTTAAGAAAAGAATATAAAATCGTAAATTCAAAATTTGTAGGCCCCCAACCAGGGCTTTACAAAGGGCCCCTGCAAGTAAGGGGCCCTGAAACATAAGCTCCAGGAGCATCTTGGTGGACCCACCTCTGTCTAGACAGTTCTCCCTGTGTAGTAGGAACCAACAGACTCTGTGGAGCTGTGACCTTCTTTTTTTTACTCCTTGTAAGTTCTTTGTTGTGCTATTGTGCCTGCCGTAAAGGAAAATGCAATTTGGGCAAAATCCACCAGGTTTCTATAGCAGGATAAAATGGATTTTCTGTCATTTAAAAGAGATCTGATTAAAGGGCCACTCCCATATAAAGTCTTGATGAAATGTGAGTTGTGTGGCCAAATTAAAAAAAAAAAAAGGTAGAATCTGTGCTGCTTTCTTTAAGCTTAAAAATGGGTATAGCTGGTATTCATATCTGGAAAACTCTTTCAAATCAACTATATAGTGTCAACCTTTGTACACTCTGAGGTGGTATGGGAGGGGGAGCAGGCCAGTTATTGTATAACTAATGCCTTATCCCCCTTATTGTGCCATGTAAAGCAGAACATGGAGGGCAGGGATTGAAATGACCGTGGTATCACTCAGGAATTTAAGTTGAGATGTTGTTTCTGAAGGTTTATTTCCATTTGCTCTAAAAAGATAAATAATAGAAACATTATTACATCCTTCCCTCTTTCTAAGTTTATGGGAGGCAGTGCCTTTGAGATTCAGGTGGGAGTCCAAGTCCTGAGTGGGGCAATCCAAGGGAGACGGTATACAAGATTTTATGGGACAAACAAGGATGAGACAAAAGGGCCAGGCACCTTAGCAACCTGCTCTGTTCTCGGGCAGGACTCATGTTCTGGAGTCAAGAGGAGGCATCTGGGTCCTGGTGATGAAGGTGAGATAACTTGATTTTTTCATGAGTCATTTAGAAATATTTTTGGATTTCTAAAAGTATCAATATTTCTTTTAACTTACTTCTTTTCATTAACTTCTAACTGTGTTGTGATAACTTTTCTTAAAAATATGTTGAGGGCTTCCCTGGTGGCGCAGGGGTTAAGGATCCGCCTGCCAGTGCAGGGGACATGGGTTTGAGCCCTGGTCCGGGAAGATCCCACCTGCCGTGGAGCAACTAAGCCCATGTGCCACAACTACTGAGCCTGCGCTCTAGAGCCTGCAAGCCACAACTACTGAGCCCAAGTGCCACAACTACTGAAGCCCATGGGCCTAGAGCCCATGCTCTGAAACAAGAGAAGCCATCCAATGAGAAGCCCACGCACCGCAACAAAGAGTAGCCCCTGTTCGCCAAACTAGAGAAAAGCCTGTGTGCAGCAACAAAGACCCAACACAGCCAAAAAAAAAATGTTGAAACATATGGCCTAGCATATCATCTATTTTTGGAAATGTTCCATGTGTGCTCAAGAAGAATGTCTACTCTCCAACTGTTGATAGGAGAATTCTATATATGCTCATTAAATGATGGTTATTAGTTGTGTTCAAATCTTCTAAGCCTTCACTGATTTTCTGTCTGCCTAGCCTATCAAAATCTGAGGAAGAAAAGGAAAACAACTCAGTTTTAAAGTGAGTAAAAGAATCATGCCCCCTGGTTTCACACTACATTACAAAGCTATACTAATCAAAACAGCATGGTACTGGCATGAAAACAGACACATAGATCAATGGAACAGAATAGAAAGCCCAGAAATAAACCCACACTTACATGGTCAATTAATCCATGACAAAGGGTGGGGAAAAGACAACCTCTTCAAAAATTGGCTGGGGACTTCCCTGGCGGTCCAGTGATTAAGAGTTCACGCTTCCACTGCAGGGGGCATGGGTTGGATCCCTAGTCAGGGAACTAAGATCCCGCATGCCACACGGTGCAGAAAAAAAAAAAAAAAGGGTGTTGGGAAAACTAGATGGCCACATGCAAAATAATGAAACTGGACTACTATCTTACACTATACACAAAAATTACCTTAAAGTCTTTTGAATGTAAGACCAGAACCATAAAACTCCTAGGAGAAAACATAGATGGTAAGCTCCTTGACATCAGTCTTGGTGATTTTTTTTTTTAGACTCCAAAGGCAATGGCAACAAAAGCAAAAATAAACAAATGGATCATATCAAACTTAAAAGCTTTTGCAGAGCAAAGAAAACCATCAACAAAATGAAAAGGCAACCTACTGAATGGAAGAAAATATTCATAAATCAGTATTTTTCTTCCATTCAGTAGGTTAATATCCAAAATTTACAAAAGGGGTTAATAAAAGGAGTAAATATCCAAAATACACAAAAGCTCATATAGCTCAACAGTAACAACAACAAAAAAACCAATCCAATTAAAGATGGGCAGAGGTTCTGAATAGACATTCTTCCAAAGAAGACACACAGATGGCCAACAGGCACATGAAAAGATGCTCAACATCACTCATCATCAGGGAAATGCAAATCAAAACCACAATGAGATATCATCTCATACCTGTCAGAGCAACTATTATCAAAACAACTAGAAATAACAAGTGTTGATGAGGATGTGGAGAAAGGGGAGCCCTTGAGCACTGTTGGTGGGAATGTAAAATGGTGCAGCCACTCTGGAAATAGTATTACTCAAAAAATTAAAAACAGAACTACCATACAATTCAGCAATTCCACTTCTGGGTATTTATCCAACGAAAATGAAAACACTAATTTGAAAAGATATATGCACCCCTATGTTCATTGTAGCATTATTTACAATAGGCAAGATATGGAAGCAACCTAAGTGTTCATCGATGGATAAATGGATAAAGAAGATGTGGTATATATATGTATATAAATATATATACATGGAATACTACTCAGTCATAAAAAATGAATTCTTGTCATTTGCAGCAACATGGATGGACATTGAGGGTATTGTTTTAAGTGAAATAAGTCAGATAGAGAAAGACAAATATTGTATGATTGCACTTATATGTGGAATCTAAAGAATAAAACAAACCCAAACAAAACTCATAGATACAGAGAACAGACTGATGGCTATAAGAGAAGGGGGGTTGGGTGTGGGCAAAATGGGTGAGGTACAAACTTCCAGTTATAAAATAAATCATGGGAATGTAATGTACAGAATGATGATTCTGGTCAATAATAATGTATTGCAAATTTGAAAGTTGCTAAGAAAGTAAGTCTTAATTGTTCTCATCACAAGGAAAAAATTTTGTAACTTTGTATGGTGACATGCTAACTAGACATTGCAGTGTCATTTCACAATGCATACAAATGTTGAATCATTATGTTGCGAACTTGAAACTAGTGCTGAATGTCAGTTATACTTCAGCTATAAAAAATAAAATAAAATGAGCAAAAGACTTGAATAGGCATCACACAGACTAGAAAATATTTACAGCCAATACACAACCAAGAAGATGCTTAACCTCATTAGTAATTAGAGAAACATAAAGACTACAAAGAGATACCATTTTTCATTCATTTAATCTGCAAAATTCAACAAGTCTGACAGTATCAGTTGTTGAAAGGATACAGATCAGGAGGATTTCTTATATATTATTAGTGGGAGTATATAAAGGCACAACCACTTTGAAAAATAATGTGACGTTATTTTGTAAACATGAACATTTATATACTCCAAGGCGGATCAGTTCTATAACCAAGTGAAATTCATACACACGTGCATCAAAAGATGTGTGTAAGGAAGTTCATTGCAGGACTACTTGTAATAGCAAAAAACTAGAAAAGATTCAAATACCCATCAACATGAGAACAAATAACTAATGGAATATGTTACAGCAGTAAACAATGAATGAACTATAACTACCTGCAACAACAACAGACGGGTATTAGTAACACAATGTTACATAAAAAAACAAAAAATCAAGTCCCAGGAGTTACAAAGTTACCTACAGTTTGTACTACTTGTTTTATGAAGGCATACACACACACACACACACACACACACACACACACATAATAAAACATTTATCCTATTGCACATACGTAAAATAAACACACACTGTAGGACAGTGATTATCTTCTGGGGGTAAGGTGACAAGATAGGGGAGGAACACAAAAGTGGGTGTAAGTTATTGTCAGTGGTTTAGTTTTGGCATCAAGTGGTGATTTCATAGGTGCTTAATACATTACAAGAATAAAGAAATAAATAAAAGCGCCACACATGAACAATGAAGCCTATATATCATAAACAAGTAGAACAGAATAGTTCTGTCTGCTTGAGGTTCCATTTAAATGTAAATAATGAAAGATAGAGGAAGGCCTGGGGAAAGCCCAGATGTAATGAAGGGGTGGGAGAAACCCAAGCTTTAGCTGTCTGATTGTACTGTGAAGCATAATTTGGCTGGGTCTGCAGACATCTGATCCCCCCAGGCTGGGTTGATGGTAAACAAGTCTGATACTCTTACAAAACAGGTGCCTCAGTTCCACTCACATTCAAGAGCAAGGTGGCTGTGATGATGCTCTCTGTAGGAGGAGCCCTTTTCCAGCTCTCACCAGCTCCAATTCAATCCTGTCTTGACCAACTCTCAGCTAACTGACAGGGGCTGAGGCTTTAGGAGAAGGATGGAGCCTATTTTTAATGAACTAGAGGGGAAGAGCTCAGGAAACAATTGTTCAGCCTCACTCTTCTCCCACCTTCCCATCTCCTTCCAGGATCTTCCACCGGCCTCACAGAGCAAATGGGGCTGCAGCTTCCCCCTGGAAGCCAGAGGGCAAAGGATGCATTGAGGCAGTCCGTACAGGTCAGGCTGCCAGGGCACAGAGCAGGCTGGAGAAGGGTGGGAGTAGATCTGAAGAGACAAGCAGAAAGTATCCAACAAGGAAAAAGAAACAGAAGTGCTGAGGGAGGCTCCTGAGAAAGCTTCTGAAAGGGAGATAGACTTTTTAGCCATCTATTCTCTTCTTCCTTCCTGGAATGAAGATACAATGCCTAGAAGCACAGGTATCATATTTTGACCATGGAAGATGCAAAACACATTTGAAGAATGGTGAATCAGGAAGATAGAGAGAGCCTGGCTCCAAAGCAGCCATGAATATAAGCTAGCCCGAGTCATTGTTACATAATAAAAAAATCAAACAAACTGAACTTTTAACGTCAGGCTTCTGTTACATGAAGCCAAATGCAATCCTGACCAATTCAGATACCTTGCCAAAGTCTCTGATCAGATATGCTGAATTATTAAGTAATTTTCTATTCCTTCCAATGTACTATATGATAAACATCATTTTGGAATCATTTGAGTTAACATTTGAGACTTCATAAAAAATAGATTCATTCATCTTCATTTTTTTAAATTTAAAATTAACAATTTAATTGATAGTAGAAATAAGCTGAAAGTCACTAATTTTTCTTTTATCTGCATATTAACTGACAGACAACCCAAAGTTTTTATTCATTTTTCTGGCTCATTTAAGATAGCTTATTTTGGGAGTAAATAAGGTGAGGTGTCAAATTTGTAAAATATGGTTAACTTCTACCTAAAACAGTTGATTACCAAGTCTAAAAATATACTGATTTCTAATGCACCAACCTGTATAAAGACTTTTTACCTAGAAAATAATTATGAAAATATGGCAAGAAATAGAGTAATATCACGATCACTCTTATGATTAAATCAATTCTCTCCCAAAGACAAAATGAAATGAAACAGCTCTCTCATAGCTGAATAAACAAGAAAAGATAATATATAACAGATTAAATGTATATCTATTTATCCATCTATTAGTATGCATTATATGATACATTAAATATTACTGAAAAGCCATACAACTTCTCAAGAGCATCTAAAATGTTTGAATATCAGTGAGTATTTTGACTACACCAGAGAAGTTTGCCAGCTAAAGGAATTCAGCTAGTGGATTTTATGGTAAAGAAAATAATTACATTTGAAGTTAACTGTTTTATAAAATCTACCTCTTATGAATTGGGGCAAAGCTGTATATAGAAAAACCTGTGATGTGTGACTAATCTGAGTTCTTAGTCAGAAGCTTGTGAAAGATTTTGTAGCTCTTTGTAGACCAATTAGGTCTCACAGTCTCACAGTCACCAGGGGCCTCTTTAACTGCATCTTCAAACCTGAAACTGTTGGCGGTTTATGCTCAGAGAAATGAGGTATCAGTGGGGTTGGTGACAAAACTTAGAGTGGTGGGTCATGGGCAGGATCTGTGTATGCCAGGGGCATTTAAAGGAAATGCAGACAGATGGAACGACAGCACACACCAACTTTCTTTGGGCTCAGATTGATAAAAATAGATTGACTCAACACACTGTGGTTTAATAACATGAAATTTTCTTTGGAATTCTTACTGCATTATTTTGTGCAACCCTTGTTATTCAGATCAGATCTCCCTTTATAAAACGTCTGGTGGGGGGTGGGGGAGGACTTCCCTGGAAGCCCAGTGGTTAGGACTCCAGGCTTCTACTGCAGGGGGGAGGGGTTCAATCCCTGGTCTGGGAACTAAGATCCCACATGCTATGCAGCCAATAAATAAATAAAACGTCTCAAAGGAAAAAAAGAAAAAAAGTCTCAGGGGGATATCTAGTAAAAAATGAGGTTTTGGTTGCTGTCTCCTTGTAGCCAAAGATGGAGAAGGCTTATTACCTTTGGTCGCCAACCTTTCCCTTAGAGATATTGTTTGGGTTAATCTTATATAGTAGAGACTGGCCAACTGTTCTCTTTTCCTCCCAGGCACTCAGTTAAACTATATTTCCCAGTCTCCCTTGGAATAGGTGCAGCCATCTGATAAGCTCTGCCCAGTGGAATATGGGCAGAAATGATGTACACCACCTTTAGGCCTGGCACATAGCAGTCCTCCCTTCTTTTTCCCTTATGTCAGCTAAACACAGGATCCTCTGAAGGCTTTAGAGAATGAAGCCACTATTCTGCAAGGAGCCTGGGTTCCTAAAAGACTGTGGAGCAGTCTCCCTGCCAACCCTCATTGGATTGATGTGAATAGGGAAAAGAATAACAGCAAAACTCATTAATGTGATACACCACTAAGATGTTAGGACTATTTGTTATAGCAATTAAAACACCCTGACTAATAAATCTTCAGATCTGTATATGAAAAGAATACTGTTATAATTATCTTCTCAATTCATACATACAAATAAAAATGTGTGCATAGGCAACTTACTGCGCATTCCAGTAAAAGTCTAGAAAATACCCATTCCCTAATGACTATATTTTGGCATATAGTTCTACAGTCTTGATAAGTATCAGACTTCATTTTGGGGGAACAAATGTCACAGAACTAAGGGCTTTCATTCCTATTTTCTTCACCTGGAATCTATTTTAAAAACCATTCACTTCTTAGAAAAGTATTCATTTTCAGTATTACTCAAACGATGATATCAATACATCAGAATATAAGACCCTGTCACCTCTATTTAACAAGGAAGAAAAATAATTGCATATGTAGTTTTTAATTGTTTCCAAATTTTTTTAAATCCAATCTTATCTTTTGGAACAATAAGAATAAATGCTTGTATCATTGGCATAGGATCACAAGAAATACTTTTGTGATTGTTAAAACACTAATTACTACACTTATGCAATCCTGCCATGGGTATCCTACTTGTTTTTAAGTTAATTTTTATTGGAGTATAGTTGCTTTACAACGTTGTGTTAGCTTCTACGGCACAGCAAAATGAATCAGCTATACGTATACATATATCCTCTCCCTTTTTGATTTCCCTCCCATTTAGGACACCAAAGTGCATTAAGTAGAGTTCCCTGCGCTATAAAGTATGTTCCCATCAGTTGTCTATTTTATACATAGTATCAATAGTGTATATGTGTCAATCCCAATCTCGCAATTCCTCCCACCCCACCCTTTCCCCCTTGCTTTCCATACATTTGTTCTCTACGTCTGTGTCTCTATTTCTGCTTGGCAATTAAGGTCATCTATACCATTTTTCTAGATATCCTACTTTTACTATGTGCTCAATATATTCAGATAAACTCTAGCTTTTGCACAAATAGTTCTTGGAAATGGCTTATTCTCTCAAAGTCTTTACTCACCCCAATCCTGTATTATGCTATTTGACCAAGTTAAGAATGTCTGACCATAAGCATAGCGAGCTTCCAGTTATTTTTTCTCTTAGATGCTTTCAATCGACTACTCAGAGATTAGTTTTCCCTACACAGAGTCACTGAACTCAGTCATCTCAAAATAGCTAAAACAAAGCAGTATAGATCAGCTCCAGGTTCAATGGTCACACTGTAGGAGCACAATTCATTTGTTAATTAAATGCATACTATCTACACCACTGCCTCCTGTTAGCTTCAAATTTCTGTTTACAGGCTTGGTTTGCCTAAGAAGTGAAAATAAAATAGACACCTCCCTCTGCTCCTGCTAAATAGTCTTTCACGGAAGCTTTTCTCCCACTCCGAGTAGCAGATCAGCCCAGTAGCTTTTTTTTTTTTTCTTTGCGGTACGCGGGCCTCTCACTGTTGTGGCCTCTCCCGTTGCGGAGCACAGGCTCCGGATGCGCAGGCTCAGCGGCCATGGCTCACGGGCCTGGCCGCTCCGTGGCACGTGGGATCTTCCCGGACCCGGGCACGAACCCGTGTCCCCCGTGTCGGCAGGGGGACTCCCAACCACTGCGCCACCAGGGAAGCCCAGTAGCATTTTAATGAATGTCAACTCTGCTACTTGTTTCTCCCTACACCCCAAAATTAATAATATAATTTGATGGTAACATAATAATTGATCATTTATATCAATAATTTGACAGTAACACAATTTGGGGGAACAACCAACTGCCATATTCTGGTTCTACCTAGAAGCCCCAGGGATCAGCCTGATTTGGACCCAAACTTGTGGACAGATTTTGCTCTGGATATGACTTGAGTTTGCTCAATACTGAGCTCCCTGAAGGCAGGGACTGTATCTATTTGGCTTTCTGCTGTGTATGCAACACCTGGTGCAGGGCCTAGATTATAGCGGTTTCACAAAAAATACGTTATAGAAAGGAAGTATCAAGAGATAAGGCTAGAGAACCTCATCTACCATACTAAGGAGTTTGGACTTCATCCTGGAAGAACCAGTAATATATATTTTTTTGAAGTATAGTTGATTTACAATGTTGTGATAGTTTCAGGTGTACAGCAAAGTGATTCATTTTATACCTTTCTCTATATATACATATCTATATAGATATTCTTTTTCAGATTCTTTTCCATTATGGGTTATTACAAGAGGAACCAGTAATTTTAAGTAGGGGATGCACATGAATACATCTTCATTTTTAGAAAGCTCCCTCTGGCAGCATGTGCCAGCTGCACTGGACTCCAAGCTATGTGAAGGGAGGGGACTCTGCCTGTCTTGTTCATCATTGGTATTCCCAGTACAGAACACAGGGCCTGGAACATATAATCTACTCAAGAGTTAGCTGCTAAATGAATGAATAAAAAGCCCATGAAGCTTGTCTCTGAATCTTCCAGAAGAACAGAAAAGTTTTAGGGCCTCATGAGGAATTTTGACCTCCTCTAGGTTAGCCCTGTGATTTGACTTCGCTGGTCCTTGACCCTTCTGAACTTCTAAGAAATTCACCAGAGCAGAGTGAGACATCACTCTGATCTAGAGACATCTTTTAGACCCAACTAGACATATCTCTTGGGCCTAAAGTGGAACTGATTCATTCTCCAAGACGTAGAGTAGGATGAGCCATCCTCCTTGAGAACATTTTCTCAAGGGACACTTGCAGGATGCCTGGAGGTCCTTGTCAGCCCATTCCCAAAATAACAGCACTCCAAAGGATACAAACCATAGGACCAGCAGTTAATTTTATGGCTGATAAGCATGTTTCAACCTTGAGCTCCCCGATGTGTTTCTGTGGGTCGACTAGGCAGCCTCTGGAGTGCTGACCTTTGAAAAATGGGCATCACAACCTGACATCTGAGGCTGTTCAGTGCCTCTGGTGTCCGCACGGTTCAATAAGTCTTGCTTCTCACAAAGCCTCCTCCCCTGCTAACCCTGACTGTTCCCAAATATAAATGAGAAAATTAAACATTTACTTTGATGAGAAAATAGTACTCTCTCTTTGACACTTCTTCACACCCTCACTGATGTGATTTAGTTATAGTTTTTAGTAGCTGTTTTTACACTTTTAATTATTTTGTAGAGTTAAAATACGTAATAATGGATAACTGTGCAATACATTAAATACTTATGGGTACGTTGTGCCTTCTGTTATAATATAAAATCCATCTATTCTGGTTGATGGGTTTTAACCTCACACAGAATACTTTAAACTCCATTTGGACTTGTGCCTACAATCACCTTAGCAAAGTCTCTTAAGTAACTGCGCACAGCCTAATTAGTATGCATTATCAATTAACAAACTTAATAGCCAGCAGATTGATTAGATCCTCTGTTGCAGGGGCAGAGCTGAAGCGAAACAGAATGAAAAATCATTGCATGCATACACTGCAGCTTTGTTATTTTCTCAGATACCCTCCTCCTCCTTCACATTCCTTTAATTAATGCATGCATATGGTTCTGCATATCTGGTAAACCTGAGCTTTCCCTGACTCCTTCATAAAGCTCATTCTTAAACAGAGGGAGTCCCTGCTTCCCTTTTCTTTGGGGGGCTCTGCATAGATCATTTTCACCCCTCTTCTTGCCCTTTGCGTTGCACTGAATTTTAAAGGGCTGCTTCTCCCCGCCTGGTTATCCTCCCGGTGGTGGAAATGGGAGAGGAATACAAAGATGAGTGGGAAGCACGTGCTTTTTAACACAGAGGACCGCCCGGGAGTCACACTGGTGGGGCTTTGACAACCGTAAAGTGCTTCTAGCAATTATTTCCAAAAAGAATGGTACAAATGGACTGTCCTGTTATATCTGGTCTATTTTTTGATGGACTGGATACAATATGAATAAATGAAGGAAAATCTACATTCCCTGAAAGCGGGGATCAAGCTAAAAGGAGTCGCCAACTGCACTGTTCATGAAACACTGGCATTATAAGAATTTTACACCTTCCATAAACATTCGACACAAAACTCTAAAAAGACTTCTGAAGACATTTCCAACACCATAAACTGTCACCCTGTAGTGCTGGTTTGGGTTTTATTTTTCTATTTTAAACAAAGTAACGGTTCATGCCAGTTTTTTATTTACTAGCTGTTCTCGGGTATAGCATCTTTCTGCTTCTATGTGGGAAGAGTTATAATTAGGATGCAGAGGAGGCACAGAAAAGTGTTTTTTTTTTAATTTTGAAGCAACCTATATGCCTGTGGTTTATTGACTGTTCCCTCCAAAATCATATCAGGCATAATCCCAGGAATCCCAGGTCTAGAAAACTTTTTCTTGACTGTCCTTCAAAAGGAAGGTCTTGCCGGCCTCTCTGACTTCACCTCCTGCCATTTTCCTCTTAGTTCATGATGGTCCAGCTACTTCAGTCTTCTCACTTCCTGAACATACAGAGCTCCTTCCTCTCACTTGCTTCTCTCAGCCTGGGATGCCCCTCCCTTCTGACGGTTTGCTTTTTCTTATCTTGAAGGTCTCAGCTCAACTATCACCTGCTAAGAGAGGCCTTCCCCAATCCCCCAGTCTAAAGTAATGCCCACTCCCCTTGCCCAACCACAATACTCTTTTCATCACTCTATCATATTAATGTCATAGCTCTTCCACTGTCACACATGATCTTACTTATCTGCTTCTTTATTTAATATATTCATCCCTTCTAAGAATGCAAGCTTCTCATTGGGAAGGACCTCGTCTGTTTATTCCTGGCTGTTTGGCTTCAACACTGAGCACAGTTCCAGCACATTTTAGGAGCTTAATAAATGTTTTTTGAATAAACTATGATTGAATAAATGAATAGAAAATGAATAAGGAGTGGGCATTAGTGTAAATGTGCATGAGAAGAGAAAAGGGGGTCAACACTGAACCCAGAGTAACACCAACATTTACTAAACGAGCCCATGGGCAAAGGGCATGTCTCCAAAGAAAGGCAAATAGCCAACAAGCACATGAAAAGATGTTCATCCATAGCCATCAGGGATATGCAAATCAAACTCACGAGGTACCCACTAGGATGGCTAGAATAAAAAAGACATATAATAACAAGTGTTGGCAAGGATATGGAGAAATTGGGACTTCCATACATGGCTGGTGGGAATGTAAAATGATGTAGCCTCTGTAGAAAACGGTCTGGTAGTTCCTCAAAATGTTAAACATGGAGCTGCCATATGACCTAGTAATTCCACTCTAAAATACATACCCTAGAGAAATGAAAACATATGTCCACACAAAAACTTGTACATGAATGTTTATAGCAGCATTATTCATTATAGCCAAAAAGTGGAAACATCCCAAAGTCCATCAGCTGACAAATGCATGAATAAAATGTGGTCTATCCACACCATCAATTACTATTTGACCATAAAAAGGAATGGCAGGCTGAGACACGCTACAACATGAATAAACCTTATGTTTATGCTAAGTGAAAGAAGCCAGTCACAAAAGACCACATATTATATGATTTCATTTATATGAAATGTCTAGAAGAGGACGCTCTACAGAGACAGGCAGTATGGAATGATACAGGGAAAAGGCGTCATCAAGTAGCATCAACCAGAGCTGAATCCCTCAGGGACCTCTGGGAAGTGGCGCATACACTCGCCTCAGAATTGTCCTGCCCAGGCAAGGCAGGGTGCATGTTTATACAGCATCTCCCGCTTCCAGGGGAGTGAGCTTTCCAGCACCCCCTCCTCCTCCCCCTCCCCCGCACTGGCGCAGAATGGCCTTCAGTGGTCGGGGCAGATCCTACCTGCCGGCAGACACCGGGAAGCACCACCATGAGGGCCGAGGGCCAGGGAGGCACTGGCGCGTCAGGAAGGCAGGAGGCAGGGAGGCCGGGTCCCGCGCAAGGCTGGGGAGGCAGCCTTGTGCCCAGAGCAGGGCAGGTGGCAAGGTCAGAGGCTTGAGGAGGGTGAGGAGGGCTTCACACCTCTGGAGCCTGGCCTTCTGTGAGACAAACTCTCCGTGGTCCAAGCTGACTGACTCTGCACCTAGCGCCCTCCCCCTCATCCCACCAACATCCCATGATCCATCTCCACTCATTTCTTGAGTACTTGTGTCTGCCTTTCACGTGTCAAGCCCACCAGCAATCTGTGAGACCGGGAAGGGTATGGGCCACAGCTGTGTGATCCCAATGCCTAACTGCTCCCACCTGAGAACAGAGCCTCTGCGATAACATGGAGGATAGTGAAGCTGTTTTAAAACTTTTGTTTTGTCTTTTTACTCACTTTATGCCCAAATTAATACAGCTCTGTTCTCTCTGGGGTGGGGCTGGTGGGACTGGGGCCGGTGGAGGAAGGAGAGGACTGGAGAATGGGCCGCAGAAATGGAGGGGAGGTGAGGAAGGTCCCGTCCTGTCCTAAGGACTGTGGTTTCCTGGCCACTGGCCCAATCACGCGGACTCTCACAGCAGCTATGAGACTTCCTCAAGGGTGGGGCTGTGTTACATCCGTTTTCAACCTCTGTGCTTAGGTCTCCCCTGCTCTTAGGTTCCCAGTAAATGCTTTTCAGCCGAATTAGACTGATGGGAGGCAGCCTGAGGTGGTTAGCTTGCCCCAGGGGGCCCCTCCTGGGCCTGCTTTTCTGATTAGGACGCTTTACTGGCTCCTGTTCCATTCACCTAACCCCTTCCCAAGCCCACCGCTCTCTTTCATCTTCACCCTCCCCTCTTCACACACGTACATGTACTTTGTCTTCTCAAATCTGAGAAGAAACTCATCTTCGCCGTCTCCAACCATCATACCCCTTTCGTTCTCAGGCTGCAGAAGCATTTCAGATAGGGGCTCTGATGAGTCCCACAATTTTGGATTTCACAGACCATTCATATTTCAGAAGACAGACTTGTGAAACAGACAAAGATTTGGTAACCCAATAAAATCAAAAATTGCCATCTATGGGCTTCCCTGGTGGCGCAGTGGTTGAGAGTCCACCTGCCGATGCAGGGGACAGGGGTTCGTGCCCCAGTCCAGGAAGATCCCACATGCCGTGGAGCGGCTAGGCCCGTGAGCCATGGCCGCTGAGCCTGCGCGTCCGGAGCCTGTGCTCCGCAACGGGAGAGGCCACACAGTGAGAGGCCCGCGTACAGCAAAAAAAAAAAAAAAAATTGCCATCTATCAACACCGTAACTTCGTACGAGAAAGAGCATTTAACAACAGCCAGAAAAGCCTTTCCCTGATAGGAAACACATATTTTCAGAATGAAGTTTGAAAGATACTTTGTAAAGATAGCACAGTTGGCAAATATATGATTTTCATTATTTATTTTGTTGTGCTGTAGATTGGTCAAAATTTTGCTGAAGATCAGTGTTGAGACCCACTGGTCTAAAGTGGTTCTAAGAGCGGAATTTGAATGAGAAGGAGCCAGCAAAAGAGGCTGAGGATCAGTTAGAAAAACAGGAGAAAGACCAAGAATGTGGTGTCTGGGAGCAAGTGGAAAACAGTGTACCAAGTAGAAGAGAGTGATCACCTGTGTCAAATGCTGCGGACAGGTTAAGGTAGACGGTTATACATTAAACTAAACAAAATAAAAGACTTTTGGAAAAGAGAAAAAAAACAAGAGTAGAATTTGAGGCTAGGGAAGTCATGGCTGGAAGGGAGAGGTATTTGGGGCCATATAAAGCCATAAAATAAACATGTGCCACATCACCCGTGCTGTAGGGCTGGTCCTGATTAACAGTACCCACAGCTGGCCAAGCACTCTAGGTCCTTCTTTCTGCCCTCTACTTCCTAGGACCCTCACTTGCCTTCCACCTCAGTTCTGACCCTAGGGCCCCCAATCTAGTTTCTTCTTCACGTCTCCTGGGCAACTTAACATCCCTTTCAACGTTTTATAATCTTACTGTCAGTTTAGAGAAATTAAGTAGTCCTCAGATATTCTGACAATATTCAAAATCCAATTTTACTGGAAGAACAAATCAAATTAGTTACTTGGGTAACTTGTACTACAGCTTTCCAGTTGTTGGCTTTTGCAGGTACTTAGAACCTAGTCTGCCAGAAACAATGTCCAACCCAGCAGCATTGAGCAACCTAGTGCCCAGATTATGGTCTTAAATACAATTTCTTACTAAAAGGAATCAGTGCTCCTTGGAGAAGTGATTGATGCCAGGACTATGCAAGGTGAGCCTGGAATACCTTGTCATACCAGACAGCAAGAAAGCTCTCAGAGACAACCAAGGTCATGTCAAAAGACACAAGAGCCAACTTGAAGGCACTCCCACTGACCAAAGGTGAAAGAATCTGAGCATTAAAAAGGATAAAAAGTATAATGTATTAAAATACATAAAAAATATAAAAATGCATAAGTGCATAAAGACAAAAAAATTGATAACTTCACCATTAGGTGAAAGGCCAATGGGAAACTTTATATGATGAATCAGGCTAACAGCCCCTCAACCTACTGGTCAGTTGTAAAATCACAAAAAGAGAGACAATGGGACACTATATGCCTCCTGATGTAATGCAACAATGAAACCCACATGTCGTTATGTTCAATGAAGTAGTCTTGACAGAAAAAGATAAATAAAAATAAAGCCTATATAGCTGATTCACTTTGTTATAAAGCAGAAACTAACACACCATTGTAAAGAAATTATACTCCAATAAAGATGTTAACAAATAAAAAAATAAAATAAATAAAATAAATAAATAAAACAAAATAAAATAAAGCCTATATCTGATTAAGCCTCTAGATTTTACTATAGAATATACAGCAAACAGAAGAATGTGTTCAACTATGGGAATGCATTTAGAAAGATCCAGAATATGGTATATTTTATAGCAAATAAAATTTTACTTTATTAATAATAATTTTATTTTATAGAAAAATTATCTGAGTTCTTCAATAAATAAACAGCAAAAAATTAAAAGAAGACCCAGAAATTTAAAAATTCTTTAGAGGCATATCAACAAAATGCAGAGTATGTAACTTGCTTGGATTCTGAATAACAACAAGCCAACTGCAAAGAAGTTATGACACAACTGGAAAAACCTGAATACAGTTTAGATACATGATGATATTAAGGAATTGTTACTTTTTTAGGTGTGATGATGGTATTGTGGCCATTTATGTTAAAAAAAAAGTCCTTATTTTTTTTAGAGGTGCATATTGAAGTATTTACAAGAGAAAATATCTTATTTGTCATTAAAAAAACAGTTGAAAAGGGGTTGTGGAAGAGATGCCTAGGTAAACAAGATTGGTCAGGTGCTAACTATTGAAGCTGCAAGATGGGTACATGGTGATTTATTACACTAGTTTCTCCACTTCTGTAAATATTTGAAATTTTCCATAATAAAAAATAAAACCCTAGCTTCATGAAGGTTTTGAGTATCATGGTTTCCTGCCAGAACATCAGTGCTAGAATTTTACTCTGTAGGAATAAAACAAGTAAAACAAACAGCTTTTCTCCTTCAAATTGTTACTGGGTATATGGTGACATGTAAGTCTGTGCTACTTAATTTTAATGTACTCCACAAATGAGACGCTCTGAGACTTCCTTCAGGAAAACTTCATTGTTTATTTAGTAACATATAAGGAGAATGGCAGTAAGGCCAGTGGGGGCGAAAAAGCTAGTTTCTTTTCCAGTCACTTTTAATAAAGGAGTTGGGGAGGTTGAAGCTAGTTTAACATAGGACTTGATGTTTCTCATTGAAACAGGGTAGGACAATAACAGTACTTACTGAGTACTTACTAACCACAAGTCACTGTGCTAAGCACTTTATACTGCATATGATAACACTACAAGAGAGGTACTATTATCATCCCCATTTTACAGATGAAGAAACAGAAGTTTAGAGAATTAAAGTAACATACTTCTTCCACTCATAAACCCACCAAAGAGGGCTTCCCTGGTGGCACAGTGGTTGAGAGTCCGCCTGCCAATGCAGGGGACACGGGTTCATGCCCCGGTCCGGGAAGATCCCACATG
This sequence comes from Mesoplodon mirus, assembly GCF_964341445.2. Classification (NCBI taxonomy): domain Eukaryota; kingdom Metazoa; phylum Chordata; class Mammalia; order Artiodactyla; family Ziphiidae; genus Mesoplodon; species Mesoplodon mirus. The sequence goes on along the minus strand of NC_138980.1, from coordinate 122,600,338 downwards.
CCGCAGAGCAGCTAGGCCCGTCAGCCATGGCCGCTGAGCCTGCGCGTCTGGAGCCTGTGCTCCGCAACGGCAGAGGCCACAACAGTGAGAGGCCCGCGTACCGCAGGGAAAAAAAAAAAAAAAAACACCAAAGATAGATCTGCTTCCTACTGTGTGACCTTTGTCCGTTCTCTTCCTTCAGCCTCATAATTGCAGCTGCCATTTTTAAGTGCCCACTAGGTACGAGCAATGTGAAATTTACATACATCAATTCACTTTAACCTTCACTCAAACTCCGAAGGGGTTTCCTACCATCCTCATTTTATAGATGAAGAAACTGAGGCTCAGAGAAATGACTTGCCAAGATGACACAGCTAGCAATGGAGAAGGGTTTCAAACTGACCCCAAAGCCTGTCTCTTGATCACTACCTTGTTATCTATGGCTCAAAAGGTCCCTCCTCTGTTCTCCACTACACTGCTACTCCCTCCCTTTTGGTACCAATGTCATTATATCATGCACGTTCATTGGGGACAGGGATGGTGTCCATTCAGCAAATACCTATCAGGCACCTTATGTGCAGTCACTGAATCTTCCCCAGTGCCTAGCATGTAGCTGGTGCTTCATAAATGCCATCTGAACAGCAGCACGTTTCTTAAGAACAGCATAAAACAAACCACCACTTATAGTCAATATTTTAATATACTATATAATTATTCCCCCCTTCCTTGCCCAAAGTTTTTGCCTAAGTAAAATAGTATTTATTACACTGGAAATCATTGTTTTGGATATGTTAAAGGCTGAACAAATTTAGAATTTCATCAGGAGTGGTCAATGGCACAAAACTCTGAATGGTAATGTGGAATGGTGGTAGTTTCAGGTCAGAAAGCTATGACATTTTGAGGCAGAGAAAAGCCAAGAAGCTATTAAACATATGTTCTTTCCCTAGAGTTAACAACATCCCCTTCAGATGTTTTAAACTTACAAATAGCCACTCTAACCCTTTTTAATTTTAACACTGCTGATAAGATATAATTGTTCAAAGTGGAAAAGGAAAAAACATCACTCTTCATTATTTAATGCAGATGAAGCAAATTGGAAAAAATTACGTTTCCTTCTCTGAAAAAGCTGTCTCTTATTTTTATCATCCTCAGTCCTTTGTTTTATATAGTTTACACTCGATTCAGAAAAATGCCTGTCTAAATTCACTTTCTTAGCTTAAGTTACTAACTCCTTGTTCTTGTATTTGACACTAACTCAAATAGCCTTGAAACAATTATCCTCTCCATTCCCTTCAGAATTGTCTATACTTTAATGAGTTCCCACTTAATCTCTTCTTTGCCAAAGAATACCACTCTGAATAGCTAAGATCCTTAAATCCCAGGTGGTTCTCTTTGCCCTCTGTTGTACTGTCTCCATTTCTATAATATCCTTTTATAATAAGGTGACTGGAACTGTGCATAGTATTCCAAATGTGGCCTCATCAGTCTTCGCAAAGAACCCAGATAATTTCCTGGATTTATATTCAATCCCTGTTCTTAATCATCCCCAGATGGGGGCTATCACAGGGTCTTTATTGCCATTAAACTCTGAAAATCTGAAATATTGAGTTTCTTTCTACTCCCGTTTTATCCATCCAAATTTCCAGTTTCCAAACACAGTGGGAAGTCTGGACCACTCTGGCAGCTAAATATACATTTTTTTTTTCCTCCACGATCCTGGGGCAAAAAGAAAGTATACATGTCCTTCAGGCCTGTTCACTGTAGCAAGCAGGAACAAGAGACTCTTTCTTCAGGGAGCCAATGACTGAAAGAGGATTCCTCCTTTGGGAGATTAACACTGGGTTTGTTTTGCACTGACCCCATCAGTTCCTCCTCCATTGCATCTCCTTCAGAGGAGAGGGGGGTCTAAAGCCAAAGATGACCCTGGAGTGGAGGGAAAATAGCAGATGCTCCTCAAAGATGTACATTCTTGAGTAGAAAATTTGGTGAATTCAGGTTTTTGAAAAGATCCCTAGAACCCAAAGAATACAAATGCTTCAAATGTTTTTGCATCTAACCTCAAGCATGCACACCTGCACACACACAGGTATATATATATATACACACACACACACACACACACACACACACACACACACACACTCACCTTCTATGTTCCAGCTATTCAATGTGAAACATGATCTCAGTCCTCTTGAGGCTTTAGTCTTGTGTGGGAGACAATCAAATGAACACCTAAAGGAATACATAATCACAAAATAAAATAAGCTTTCAGAGGAGCCTGATCCAGTCTGAAGGACCAGGGGAGGCTCCCCCAAGGAAGTGATGGAACTGATATGGGAGTACGGTAATGAGTAAGAGGTATTGCACTGGCTTGGAGATAAGTGCGGGCTGAGCATTCCAGGCAAAGTGAACCACAGGTGCAAAGGCCTTATGGCTTTTGGGGGAAATGAAACAATACCAATTTGCTGGAGGGCAGAGAGTGAAGAGAATGGTACAGAAGAGCTAGAGATAGGTAGGATCAGACCATGCAAAGCCATGGTAAGGATCTGGGTATTTTTTTCTATGAGCAATGGGGAACCACTGAAGAATATAAATTAGGGGAGTGTTTTTTAAATTTTTGTTGGAGTATAGTTGATTTACAATGTTGTGTTAGTTTCTGCTGTACAGCAAAGTGAATCAGTTATACCTATATACACATCCACTCTTTTTTAGATTCTTTTCCCACATAGGTCATTACAGAGTATTGAGTAGAGTTCCCTGTGCTATACAGTAGATCCTTATTAGTTACCTATTTTATATACAGTAGTGTATATATGTCAACCACAATCTCCCAATTTATCTCTTCTCCCCTTTCCACCCTAGTAACCATAAGATTGTTTTCTACATCTGTGACTCTATTTCTTTTTTGTAAATAAGTTCATTTGTACAATTTTTTTAGATTTCACATATAAGCTGTATCATATGATATTTGTCTTTGTCTGACTTACTTCACTAAGTATGACAATCTCCAGGTCCATCCATGTTGTTGCAAATGGCATTATTTCATTCTTTTTTATGGCTAAGTAATATTCCATTGTGTATATATACCACATCTTCTTTATCCATTTATCTGTCAATGGACATTTAGGTTGCTTCTATGTCTTGGCTATTGTAAATAGTGTTGCAATGAACATTGGGGTGCATGTATCTTTTTGAATTATGGTTTTTCTCCAGGTATATGTCCAGGAGTGGGATTGCTGGATCATATGGTAGCTCTATTTTTAGTTTTTTAAGAAACCTCCATACTGTTCTCCATAGTGGTTGTACCAATTTACATCCCCACCAACAGTGTAGAAGGGTTTCCTTTCCTCCACACCCTCTCTAGCATTTATTATTTGTAGACTTTTTGATGATGGCCATTCTAACCAATGTGAGGTGATATCTCATTGTAGTTTTGACTTGCATTTCTCTAATTATTAGTGATGTTGAACGTCTTTTCATGTGCCCGTTGGCTATCTGTATGTCTTCTTTGGAGAAATGTCTATTTAGAAGGAAGTGACTGACAAGGGATTAATCTCCAAAATATACAAATAGTCCATGCAGCTCAATAACAAAAAAAGAAACAACCCAATAAAAAAATTGGGGAGCGTTTTGAAAGCAGATTTGTGTTTTGAAAAGTTCTCCCAGGCTGGCATGATCAGAGGGTGTGGCAAATACCGTTGATGTGCTGTGCCACATCCCCTTGAGCCACCTGACTTCAGCACAGCTACAGTGGACAGTTCCACACAGTGTTACCAGTGTGCCATATCATTTAGAGTGGAGGACAAAGGGAAGCCCATATTTAAGGGGAGGGGAATGAGATTCTACCTGTTAATTGGAGGAGTGTCAAAGAACTTGACATAGTAATATGCTTTGGGAGTGGACCCTATAAATGAATTCCTAGCTTTGTTTCATTTCCAATGTCAAGATACTCAAACGAGAGAACATAGTCTTGCCTGGAATGCTCCTGTGAGGGTCTGATATTTACTTAACACATCAATATACATGACTAAATCTGTCTCTCCAAGTTATTCCTGCTCATTATGGGGGAGATTCCTACTTGGTACTAAAGCAGTGAGGAGGTAGGCAAGAACTGAGACTGTTAGTCTATCCAAGAGTCATGGGTACCAGGGAAAGCAGCCAACTCCTTCCTTGTGATACAGGCTGCTTTAAGAGAAAGTAGAAGGAAAAGTATATTAATGACATATTCAAGTTTTTGAAATTGAACTTAGAAATAGCAAGGTTAATGATTTATTTTGCAATATTTGTATTGACTTCTTTAATCTCACAAATGTCAAGCCATTTATTCTATGGTTAAGGTGCTCATATTTTCAATGGACGTATTTCCTTTTAAATGTTAAGAGACATCAACCTTGAAATCAATTCATTTTCTCCTTTTGTAAAAATTATAATATCATAGCAGGACACAGTCTAATTGATGTTAACAGGGATCAGTGCAAAAAAGGAAACCCAAAGTCTTCTATCTGATTTTCCTTTTAAGACTAACAATAGAATAATAGTAGCTATTTTCAACTCATCTACGGTCATTGATCTAACTTGTCACAAATAAATCAATAGTCAATCAATATGCTCTCTGAACTAAACAATGAATTTGGGAACAGTTAATTCAAATCCTAACACCACCATGGTGACCCCACTCTAGCCACTTATCCTTAGTTAAACTGCTTTTCAGTTTAATCTGTCAACAATGGCACTGCTGTTTTTGCCATCACAAAAATAAGTTGATTCATAAAGTATAACTTCCAATGAATAGTTTTTGTCTCCTGAGACTCTGGGTCTGTAATTCCAGAAGCAGCTAAGAGGAAGAAAATTAGGGTAATGTAAATTCAACATGTAGATTTATTCTGAGTGTGAACACCGGATGTCTTAGATATAATATAGGCAGTTGGGACTTTTCCATAAAAAACCTTATCCATTATCCATTATTCATTTAAAGTAACATGAATTTTAAAATATTCTGGTTAATTCTTGCTGTGTAACAAACTACCCCAAAACTTAGTAGCTCAAAGCCATAATTTATTATTAGTACTATATACATCATGATTCTGTGGGTCAGGAATTCAGACAGAACAGTGAAAATGGCTCATCTCTGCTCTATGATGCCTGGGACCTCAGCTGGGATAACTCAGAAGAACAGGAGCTGGAAAGCTGTCAGGGTCTCTGTTTCTCTCTTTTTCCCCTCCACCTCCTGCCCTTCAAGATACACAACTTTCTCCACCTTCTCTCTCCATGTAGTTAGTTTGGGCTTGCTCACAGTATGGAAGCCTCAGGGTAGTCACATGTCTTACATGGCAACTGGGGGCTTTAAGAAAGAGTGTGCTCATGAACAGAAAACAGAAGATTTAAGTTCTCTTAAAATGTTGGCCCAGGGCTTCCCTGGTGGCACAGTGGTTGAGAGTCCGCCTGCCGATGCAGGGGACGCGGGTTCGTGCCCCGGTCTGGGAGGATCCCACATGACCCCACATGCCGTGGAGCGGCTAGGTCCGTGAGCCATGGCCGCTGAGCCTGCGTGTCCGGAGCCTGTGCTCCACAACGGGAGAGGCCACAACAGTGAAAGGCTCGTGTACCGCAAAAAAAAAAAAAAAAAAAAAAAAAAAATGGCCCAGGGGCTTCCATGGTGGCACAGTGGTTAAGAATCCACCTGCCAATGCAGGGGATGCAGGTTTGAGCCCTGGTCTGGGAAGATCCCACATGCCATGGAGCAACTAAGCCTGTGAGCCACAACTACTGAAGCCCACGTGCTCTAGGGCCTGCATACTGCAAGTACTGAGCCCCATGCTGCAACTACTGAAGCCCGCATGCCTAGGGCCCGTGCTCCGCAACAAGAGAAGCCACTGCAATGAGAAGCCTGCACACTGCAACGAAGAGTAGCCCCCACTTGCCACAACTAGAGAAAGCCCATGCCCATGCACAGCAACGAAGACACAACACAGCCACACACACAAAATATGTTGGCCCAAATTGGCACAATGCCACTTCTACCATATTCTGTTGGTCAAAAAAAGTCCACTCAGATTCAAGGGAAAGGAGCATAGATTCCATGTCTCAGTAGGAAGCATTTTGAAGAATCTAAGCCATCTTTAATCCACCACACTTAATTATCTCCTAGTATGCCTTATAATGTAACAGACATTCTAGCTTCTGATGATGGAAGAGAAGCCCCTATTGGGCCAACCCTCATAAAGATAACAACTATGAACACTGGACAAATATAAACAAACAGATATCTGAAGGCAGTGGAGAGCAAACAAAAGCAAACACTGAAAAGGAGCCAACAACTGGAAGAAAGAATGGCACTGGAAAAATTTTTCATTTTTTATGGCTTTTTACCTAAGGGCCCTAGCCAGTGCCAAGCAGGTCAGCTAACACTAGGATAGAAGGTCTAAAGTCTTACTGGCTTGAAGTAAAAGAGGAAAAAGTTCAGAGATAACACAGCAGCCTAAAAGTGAAGGGAGGATACCCTAAAAAAAGAGAGAGCCCCAAATTCTGCATATGAACTCTGCCCAAATCTCTGACCACTGAACTATTATATGTAGAGCAAACTCCAAGCAGCCCAGATAAGACTACAAGTGCTGAATGAGATATCAGCTGCTGTCCAGCCAAGTTAGCTGCCTGTTTTATGTTTTAATAACAAAACAATAACTTTCAGAAGGACAAAACAAAATCCAGAGTCTTAATACTGTATCATTCAATGTCCAGGATATAATCCAAATGTATAAATACATTTAAAAATGTGACCTAGACTCAAGAGAAAATGAAATCAATGAAGATCAACCCAAAGATGACTCACAAATTGAAATTAGTAGACAGGGAGTTTAAAACAGCTGTTATAATTATGTTCAAGGACATAAAAGAAAATATGCTTTTAATGAATGAACAAATAGGAAAGCTCAGCAGAGAAATGGAAACTATTTAAAAAAAGAATCAAATCGGAATCTTAGAAATGAAAAATAAAATAAAGATCCGCTGATTGGGCTTAGTAGAAGAATAGAGATGACAAAGAAAGAAGTCAGTGAACTTGAAGCTCATGCAACAGAAATTATTCATTCCAAAGAAAAGAAAGAAAAAACATTGAAAAACATGAACAGATCTCCAAGATTCTGTGGAACAATGTCAGAAGGTTTAACACATGTGAAGTCAGAGTCTCAAAAGTTGAGGAGGGGGAAATGAAGCAGAAAAAATATCTGAAGAAAGAATGACCAAAATTGCTAAAATCGATTGTAAGACATAAATCTATAGATTCAAGAAGTTAAGCAAACCACAAGATGAATAAATACAAAGAAAAACTACTTCTATGTACATCATAGTCAGAATTCTGAAAACCAAAGATAAAAAGAAAATCTTGAAAGTAGCTAGAGAAAAATAGTACATTACACACAGAGAAACAATGATAAGAATTAGGCTGACTTCTTGTCAGAAACAATGAAGTCCAGGAGAAATATTTAAAATGCTGAAAAAAAACCACCACTGTCAACCCAGAATTCTATATCCAGCAAAAATATTCTTCAAGAATGAAGACAAAATAAAGATGCTTTCAGATAAAAGTAACAGAACACCATGGAAAAATATACCTTGTTAACTCTACTTGAACTTACTAACAGTCACTGTTAATTTAAAATATAATCATATTTATGTAAATTAATTATACTTCAATAAAAATATATATATAAACAGATTTTTCTCTTTGTACTCCCAACTGTTCTGTTATTCTATTTCATTTTGGCTAGCTCGCCTCTGTACACAAATTCCCTATTTCTGCCTCCTTTTTTCTCCTATCAAAGAGTATTAAAAGCTTATTGACTGAACTGTAGTAAAGAGGTATAATTTTGAGCAAATACTCTGTGCCAGGATCCTTCTAAAGCTATTACATTTAATCCTTATTCTTATCAACAGTTGGGGCTGGTATTATCAGGACAAAATTACAGATGAGAAAATAGGCTGAAACTAATTATCAGTAATGTGTCCAAGGTCACAAAGCTAGTTAGTGTTAGAACCAGGTCCAGGTAGAGGTTCTTGATCTGCTTGAACAATATTTCATGGACACGTATATGTAGCTTGAAAATTGACTATGTCCCTTAAGGATCCCTTCTAAGATCTGTTTATACTATTTGAGTAACTAACTCCTTTTTTAACTTTAAAGGCAAAATTTCAGGCTAGCACTCTGATTGAGTCTGTTAGTTGCCTGGTAACTGCCTGCCCTCTCCCCTTCCCCACATTCTCCTCCCTTTAGCAATAGAGAACACCCCAATGACCCCCAAACACAACACTCTATCTCCCAGCCTCCCTTCAAGCTAGGTGTGGGCCATGTGACCAAGTTTGGGTAAATGGGATAGGAGTGGGTTTGAATATAACCAGAGTTCAACTTCTGGTCCAGTACTTAAAGAAAAAACATTTGCCTTAGACTCCCTATTCCCTGTTTCCTGAGGGCTGGAAAACACAAACATGGGCCCCTGCCTTGGACCTGGCAATGAAAGCTACATGTGAAAGGCAGCAGAGTCACCCTGTCTGCCAGTCTTCAAAGATGGCTCTGGGTGGCTGGACTGGGCATGGAATACCTTAAAACAATTTAAAGAAAACCAAAAGATTAAAAATTTAAAGGCATTTGTTGAAAACCTGGGTATGTGGTCATCTCTGTGAATCTGGCATTTTACTTAACCTCTCTAAGCTGTTATCCCATCTCAAAAATGGGGTGATTATTTTACTTTCCTCACAGGGCTGGTCTGAGGGGGGAATAAGATGATGTGTATAAACATTAACACGTGCCTGGCTCACACGTGTTACACGTATTATGTGTCACTGGGCTAGATGCTATGAAAGATTCTTCAAGTACTGAGTGCCCTCAGACTCTGCAAAGAACACCTGCTTAATGAACGCTACATGTGGAGATTAAGAACTTGCAGTTGCTAAGACAGGTGGTAATGATGTCAAAGGCTGTGTTTTCATTCTCATTTGACCCCCCTTCTTTCTCACCATTCTCAACTCATCTCATCTCTCTTAAAAGAATGTAGGGTGGTTTAAAAACATGGTCTTCTATAGTTCTGAAGGAGATTATACACACACACACACACACACACACACACACACTCCAGGTTAATTCTTAGAAAATTAATATCTCATTTTGAGGCCAGCTCATTATAGGATTACTAAGATGGTAAATTTCTTTCAATAAAAGAAATTATTATTTTCCTGCTGTATTCCTAGAGACTTCCCTCCCAGTCCTCCCCCAACTCCAATCTGAGCTTCTCTCAATTCTCCTTCAAAAGGATATGTGAGGGCTTCCCTGGTGGCACAGTGGTTGGGAGTCCGCCTGCCGATGCAGGGGACACGGATTCGTGCCCCGGTCTGGGAGGATCCCACATGCCGTGGAGCGGCTGGGCCCATGAGCCATGGCCGCTGAGCCTGCGCATCCGGAGGCTGTGCTCCACAGCGGGAGAGGCCACAACAGTGAGAGGCCCGCATACTGGAAAAAAAAAAAAAAAAAAGGATATGTGATACCCTGGGAAGGGGATAGCTTGGGATGACTGTTCAACATTCAATGCATGTCTTCAGCACCAACAGAGGAAAGATCAGAAACATAAGCACAGCCCCTTGTTTACTGCAATTTCACAGCCGTGGCAAATGCCACAGAACTCAGGGCTGGTGGCAGGAATTAGTGAAGACCTCATAGTAATGTTTTCTTTCCCCTCACTGTCTCCTCTCTTTTCAGGGTGGCTGCCAGTTAATGCTTCTAATAAGTTAATTTGTAAATAAGGAGTAAAGGAAGGCCGAGGAGAGGAGGCTATGAGGAGAGCTAGGGCAGGGAGGGGAGGGCCAGACTGGCAAAGGGGGAGGAAAAACCAGAGAGAAGGGGATGAGAACATGGGAGAGAAGGGAAAAGGGGGCAGAGGACAGAGCAAGGAACAGTTTGGGTAGAAGTGGAGTAGACTTTTATTTATTTATTTTTAATTTATTTTACTTTTTATTTATTTTTGGCTGCACTGGGTCTTAGTTGCTGCACGCAGGCTTTCTCTAGCTGCAGTGAGCAGGGGCTACTCTTTGTTGCGGTGCGCGAGCTTCTCATTGCAGTGGCTTCTCTTGTGGAGCACGGGCTCTAGGCTCACGGGCTTCAGTAGTTGTGGCACGTGGGCTCAGTAGTTGTGGCTCGCGGGCTCTAGAGTGCAGGCTCAGTAGTTGTGGCACACGGGCTTAGTTGCTCTGCGGCATGTGGGATCTTCCCAGACCAGGACTTGAACCCGTGTCCCCTGCATTGGCAGGCGGATTCTTAACCACTGACCACCAGGGAAGTCCCCAGAGTAGACTTTTAAAAGAAAAAGGGAGAAGAAAAAGTTGCACACATGAGGAAGAGCAGCCATTTCAATTTTCTCTCTCTAGCGACGATATAAGGATGATGGGGAAAAATATAGCGATAATCTCAAAACTAATGAAGGAGGCAAATCTGAGTCTAGACTCCCTTTTTTAGCACCTGGAAAATTTGAAAGAGCATGACTTGTATAAATTCTAAGGTAGTCATCTCCCTGCCTTGCCTCCAGTCCTGCTTCCGGTGATACATTATTGCCTCCATCTTTAAGTCTAGGAATAACTCAGAGGAGGACAGACTCCAACTCCCCAGGCCTAAATTCTAACCTCCACAAAGGGCTTGGCCACACTGGATTGGCCAGGACCTAGGAACGACTTAAGTAAGGGAGGTGCTGGGAGCCTAGGTGACATGTTGGCGGAAACCTCACGTTATGGGGTTCTGACATCCTTTAGAATAGGGCCTCCTGCCTTCTGGGTTCCCCCATGACCTGAGGTTGATATCCCATGCCTCTCCCCACCCAGGGGGCTTCTCAACTGCCACAGAAAAGCTGCACTGACTTGCCTCCCAATCTGCCATTCCATGGTGGGAGAAGGATAAAAGGGAAATGCAAAAATTGAGAGGAAAATGGACTAGAAAACTCAGGGATGAAAACAGGCTATGAAATTTGAACCCCAATTTCTAGGTATTTCCCCTACTAGTTCTGACTCAGCAATTATGAAGCAATTGACTTTAGAACAAACCATTTGTCTTTCAACAAATACACCAGGTTCAAGACCCAGAACAGGGTAGTTGAAGTAAGCACATCTGGCTCTGTATTATTTCCCGATTTAAAAGACTTGTGATTTTTGCAAAAGGTTCTGGATGAACAGCTTTGGGTAGAGCGTTGCTTTGCTTGTCACATGGAGGGCCAGGGTCCACGTTTGGGCTGCATGGCTTTATCCCTCCACCTTTCCAATGCCTTTCCTTTGAACTATTACCAGCCAGCCCCTTCTTCTGCTTCCCTCTCATGATCCAAATTCCCTCCACATTGGCAACCCCCTGAGAAAGCCAGGAGAACACCGCGTCTGCAGCCACAGCCCCAGCTCTGTCACCATAGGGAAGGCAAACCCAGAACCCTCCATCAGCCGTCTCCCTCCCACGGAAGACTGTCAGTCAGTGTCAGTGGGCCAAGAGCCTTTTACCAGCTCCAAACAATCCAGACTCATTCCCAAGAACCAAGGAAAATGCTCAATTCTCCATCAGTAGCTTGAAACTTTCAGTTCCGCTTGAGACAGATTTGAGTTGACTTGTCAAAATCTGAGATACAGTTTGCGGTTGAATTTGAAAGGAAAAAAAGGGGGAAAAAACCCCAAGTTGTCCTATATTTCCTCCATGTGTGTTGAGTTTTAAAAGTATTCCCTACTGTCTTTTTCTACCTGCTCCCAGTGTAAGTAATCGATAACTTGGATAACTTTGGAACACCAGTCACCAGGCTGAAATTGAGCAGGTGCCCGTGGAAAGAGCCCATTGGCCATGAGGGAGAGGGGACACTGGTTATAAGCACAAGGTCTGGAGCCAAACGTTTTGAGTTCAAATCTCACCTCCACTGTTTACTACTTCTGGGACCTTGGGAAGTATTTAATCTATGCCTCAGTTTCTTAAACTACAAAAAAGCAAGTGTTAAAAATGGTGTGAATTGAGTTGCTGTGAGGATTAAATAAGCTAACAACTGGCACACGGTAAGTACCCTACTTGTATTTATTCCTCCTCCTCCTCCTCCTCCACTACTACTGCTACTACGTGTTCTGTGGGACATACAGGGGGGTCCCTAGTATGGAACCAGTCTTCTCGGTTGCCCAGGAGGAAGAGCCCTGGGTAGGTGACCCCATCTTCTAACTGTATTTCTTTTCTTTTTAAAAAAATTTTATTGAAGTATAGTTGACTTACAATGTTGTGTGAATTTCTGCTGTAGAGCAAAGTGATTCCATTATACACATATATATTCTTTTTCATATTCTTTTCCATTATGGTTTATCACAGGATATTGAACATAGTTCCCTGTGCTATACAGTAGGACCTTGTTGTTCATCCACCCTACAGATAATAGTTTGCATCTAATTGTCTTTCAGCTGTGATTACTCACTATAATAAAGAGAACAGACTAGAGAAAAGATGGGCAAAAAAGTAAGGTGGTCCTTCCCAGCCCTGTTGATTAAACCTCCCCCACCCCAACTACAGACTCTAGGTTGATGGCTACAGATTAAGGGATTCCTAAGGGGGAGCACAAAAAAGGAGCTCACAAAATAGTTTTACTGATTATGTGACTATGAGTTTAAGGTTGTGTATGGTACCAGCTGTCCCCAAATGAAATATCTGAAGCTAGAATCACATTTATTAGCACAGAATTGATTTACAAAACTCAAGGAGGGCACGGAATTCCTATGAACTGTAAATTAGTAAATTGCTTTTTAATCTACCATAAAAGATCACTGAAAAGTCCTCTTAAAATCAAAGGGCTGCTAATTCAATCATAAACACATTTACCCAATGGTGCTCAAGGCAAGAGGAAACCTTCAAGGCTGCGCAATTACATTTAAAACATATAATTTAAGAAATGATTTGGGCTTCCCTGGTGGCGCAGTGGTTGAGAGTCCGCCTGCCGATACAGGGAACGTGGGTTCGTGCCCCGGTCCGGGAGGATCCCACATGCCGCGGAGCGGCTGGGCCCGTGAGCCATGGCCGCTGAGCCTGCGCGTCCGGAGCCTGTGCTCCGCAACGGGAGAGACCACAACAGTGAGAGGCCCGCGTACCGCAAAAAAAAAAAAAAAAAAAAATCCACCTGTCAATGTAGGGGATGTGGGTTTGATCCCTGGTCCGGGAAGATCCCACATGCCGCGGAGGAGCTAAGCCCAAGCGCCACAACTACTGAGCCTGTGCTCTAGAGCCCGTGAGCCATAGCTACTGAGCCCGTGTGCCACAACTACTGAAGCCTACGTGCCTAGAGCCTGTGCTCCGCAACAAGAGAAGCCACCGCAAGGAGAAGCCCACACAATGAAGAGCAGCCCCCGCTCGCCGCAACTAGAGAAAGCCCGCGCACAGCAAGGAAGACCCAACACAGCCAAAGATAAATAAATAAATAGTAAAAGTAAAGTTTAAAAAAAACCCCAAAGACATTCATTATAAAAAAAAAAAATAGCCTGAGGTCAGAAACTGGCTCAGCCTTACACTGGTTGTGGAGTCACAGAGCCTGCCCAGATTCAAGGGGAGGGGATGTGGACCCCAGCTCTCCGTGGGAGGAGAATTTGTGGCCATCTCTAACCTGCTTACTAACTGAACATAGGAAATGCTTAGAATTGTGAAGCACTTTTAGTCAATCTATGAGCAAAGAGCCAGGCTGTGAGGGCTAAACTGGAAGTAAAATCTGAGGTGAGAAAAAGAGAGACAGCTGGAAAAGACTTTACAGGAGAAGATGAGACTCAATGGACTTGGAAGTGTGAGTAGGGGCTAGACAAGCTGAAAGAAAGGGAAAGGACCTTCCAGAGGATTTTCTAGATCTTAGTAGCCTAAGGCTAGCTTTTTTGTCCCCGCTCCCACCCCCAGCCCCTCCCCTACCCCTGACTCTGGGCCTTAGGATAAGTGTGGTAGAATCCTACCACAGAACCAGTAGGTATCCTACCTTACAGGATACCACACTGTCCTCTTCCCATAGTTACCTCCATGTAAATCTGCAAAGCAGAAACAGCTTCTCAGATTAAGGTTTCCAAAGAAATCTGAAATGTCCCACAGGCTCACCACTCTCTTAAGCATTCAGAGAAAATCAGCAGCTTTGTACTATGTCACAGAGAGTGGTTTGCTCAAATCGGAGTCATTTCCTATCCAAAAAGGATAGATAATTCTAGGCCCTGATTTTCCTCTGCTCTAACTGGGAATATTATAGCCATCCTATAGGAAGCAACCCTTAGAATGACCCTTGGATCCAGAGAAGGAGCCAGAAATATATGTACAAATAAGTAATTTTTTAAAGGCAGGAAACTGGGACTTCTCTGGTGGTCCAGTGGTTAAGACCCCAAGCTTCCAATGCAGGTGGCATGGGTTTGATCCCTGGTCGGGGAACTAAGATCCCCACATGCCGAGCAGTGAGGCCAAAAAATAAAAAAAGCAGGAAACCGGGGCTTCCCTGGTGGCATAGTGGTTGAGAGTCCGCCTGCTGATGCAGGGGACATGGGTTCGTGCCCCGGTCCGGGAAGATCCCACATGCCACGAAGCAGCTAGGCCCGTGAGCCATGGCCGCTGAGCTTGCGCGTCCGGAGCTGTGCTCCGTAACGGGAGAGGCCACAACAGTGAGAGGCCCGTGTACAACAAAAAAAATTTTTTTTAAATAAATAAATACTAAACTCTGTATTGGGGCTTCCCTGGTGGTGCAGTGGTTGGGGGTCCGCCTGTCGATGCAGGGGACGTGGGTTCGTGCCCCGGTCTGGGAAGATCCCACGTGCCGCGGAGCGGCTGGGCCCGTGAGCCATGGCTGCTGAGCCTGAGCGTCCGGAAGCCTTTGCTCCGCAATGGGAGAGGCCACAACAGTGAGAGGCCCGCGTACCACAAAAAAAAAAAAAAAAAAAAAAAAAAAAAAAGCAGGAAACCAACTGAACATAAAATAGGGCCCCAATTATATAAAAAATAAATATAGATAAAATAGTGGAAGAAGAAATGACAACATGTTAACTGATTATTTCTGAGTTGTAAAAATTTGCATGACTTTTTCCTCTTCTCCATCTTTCAGTAAGTTTTCCACAATGAATAGTATTCTTTTCATAATCACAAAAGCCTATGTGGTCTAAAGATAAATTTTGATTTTCAAAGAAGATTCTAAGAACCCTCACACAGCAATGAATTCTTCAAAAACACAGATTTCACAGACCCTGTCACAAATCCTCCCAGAGACCTACATACAAGTATTTGCCCTGATAAACACCAGTTCTGTTCCTCAAGATTTACTTGTCAGGAAATCAAGACACACAGAATGAGTTATTTCAGAAGGAAATGTTCTGGGATTCTGGAAACAGATGATGCTTTCTTTCAGCCTGTTGTCATTCTTCTCCTTCATGAGATATTGTCGTCATCCCTCTGGATTTAACTCAGCTTGACAGTAGCCACATTTCTGTGTTGATCTTCATCTTCTCTTTTGGTAAAAGTCTGTAAATTGAGGCTCAGCTCACAGCTATTTCATACTAATCAGATGCTGGGACTAGATTAGAACTAAGAATAGACCAGAGGTGCGGTAATGTGAAGCCGACCGTCTCCCTGGCAGACACGTTATGCTCCGGACCTCATCCTCATGAATGCTGACCAGGCCATCTGCTCTCTCATTTATAGGCCAGAGGGCCATGGCTCTCCCTGCCTATCATAAACGAGTGGCAGCATAACCCTTCACTTGCTTTTCTTCTTTACTCCCAGTTTGCACTGCCGCTAAAATATTCTGCCTCTCAGCTGCCATTATCAGCGTCTAAATCACCCCTCGTCTAAGGCCCTAGTTTTCCGAGGGCAGAAACCACAGACTCAGCAGCTAGGATGTCATCAGCATACTCCAGACTACATCATCTCCTTCTGCCAACCTTAATACCACTATGGCAACCATCAACAGCAATACCCATGATTATTTCAGTAGAAATATTGAACAGATGTGACAGCCTTGTCAAATTCCTTTGCTGGCGTCCAACCACTCTGTTATACCTTTTGCAATTCTAAAATCTCTCTTCTGGCCATAACAGAGACAGCGTGCGCTGACCTCGCGAGCAGGAAACTATTCCTGTAGCATCAATTGGCGTATTGAATACCAACTACCAACACCAAACTTACACATCTGGTGCTTTACAGCCTGCTAATCATTTTCTCACGCATCCTCCTTTCGACTCTCGAGACAGCTGAGCCCACGATGGTATAACTTAAAAGAGCACGGACTTCTTGTTGGAAGTCTTAAGTTTCTGGGCTCCCTACTGCTTGTGAACCTTGAGCAAGTGCCTTTGCACTTGTTTCTTGTCAGTAAAATACTAAACCCAATTTGAAAACCAAATGAGATGGTGCACTTAAAAATAACCAATTATGAAAACAGGTATTCAAACAAATACTTAAACACAAATATTCCAAATATTCGTAGTAGTATTATTCATAATAGCCAAGAGGTGGAAATAATCCTAATGTCCATCTACAGATGAATGGTTAAACAAAAGGTGATATATGCATACGATGGAGTATTATTCAGCTGTAAAAAGCAATGAAGTACTGATAAGATACATCATGAAGGAACCTAGAAAACATTATGCGAAGTGAAAGAAGCCAGACATCAAAGGTCACACATTGCAATGATTCCTTTTATATGAAATACTCAGAATGGGTCAGTCCATAGAGACAGAAAACAGATTTGTGATTGTGAGGGGCTGAGGAGAGGTGGGAATAGGGAGTGACTGTTTAATGGGTATGGGCTTTCTTTTGGAGATATGGAAATGTTTTGGCACTGGATAGAGGTGGTGGCTGCACGACACTGTAATAAACACCACTGAGTTGCTCAGTTTAAAATTGTTAATTTTATGTTATATAAATTTTACCTAAATAAGAGAAATAAATTATAAAGCACACAAAAGTCCTAGTTAGTAGATCCCAGAGACTGAACAGTCTCCGAAAGATTAAGTGACATATGAAAGGACAAAAACTTAACAAACAAAAACAAGAAAATCAAAACAAAATAAAACAAAAAATCCACTCAGACTAGAATTTTCTGGTCTTCTTACAGGCCAGGTAGGTTTTCTTTGTGCCATTACTGCAATCCAGTTCTGTGTGTGGACATAGACACTTAAGTTTTTAAGACGTCACCATTTTCCACTTTGAACTTTTATATCGACTCCGATGGCCTGTTGCCTAATCCAGTCCACATAGTGCCATATTCAGCATCCTCTTCTCCTTATTCACTCACAAAGATACCAAGACAAAATGATAATCTAGCCTAAAGAATGGGGTCTTTGGAAAACCAGAAGAGCTTCCCTTTTTATCTTGTCTAAAGAAAGATCAAGTTCCTGAATGCTCAGTCGTAAGTTGAGAAGATAGTGAGATTTGTTAGAAATGCATTACCTTGGGCCCCATCCCAGTCCAGCTGGATCAGAATCTGAATTTTACCAAGATTCCCAGGTGATGTGTGTGTATATGAAAAGTTCAGACACATTGCTCTGGGGCTGTAGACTTGTAACAGAGCCATACTTACATAAAGTCTGAGGATGTTGGAGATGTAAACAACAAGCTGTGTTGAGCCTACTGGGCCATTTGTTCTGAGTAGAAAATATGTTCATTTCAATCATCTTCATCAACATTTACTGAAAAACTTGTGACCCGTGGAGAAAGCACTTGGGCTGTTCACTGAGTTATACCTAATTTCACAGATATGAGTAGCCTCCATGATTCTTCCGTACACTGGAAACAAAAATTTCACCTCTCTAGTTTTCTAGTAATACCCCCAGTTCACAGGAAATGTCTACAAAGGCATTATTAAGTTATCAAACGTCACAGTTTGACGTTCAAACAGTCCATGCAGAATTTAGAGGTCACCTGGCCAGTGGTTCCCAAATGCTATTCCATGGACCAGTTCTGAAATGAATACATCAGAATCACCTGGGAACATTTCAAAACAGCAGAGTCCTAGGATACAGAATCAGCTCCTTACATCTGGGAAGAGGCCCTGGAATGTGTGTTTTTATTTATTTATTAATTTTTTTTTTTTTTTAAAGTTTTTGGCTGTGTTGGGTCTTCATTGCTGCACGAAGGCTTTCTCTAGTTGCGATGAGCGGGGCTACTCTTCGTTGCAGTGGGCAGGCTTCTCATTGCGGTGGCTTCTCTTGTTGCAGAGCACAGGCTTTAGGTGCATGGGCTTCAGTAGTTGTGGCACATGGGTTCAGTAGTTGTGGCACACGGGCTCTACAGCACAGGCTCAGTAGTTGTGGCACATGTGCTTAGCTGCTCCGCAGCATGTGGGATTTCCCGGACCAGGACTCGAACCCATGTCCCCTGCGTTGGCAGGCGTATTCTTAAACACTGCGCCACCAGGGAAGTCCTGGAATGTGTGTTTTTAAAAAGCTCTCAGGTGATTCCAATGCAGTCAGGTTTGAAAACCACCTTTCTAGCTCAGGCCATGCATCCCCTCCACAGCTTCCCCACCAACTTGGCCTAAATACCTTCAGGGACAAATACATTTCATTTCTGATAGCTAATTGTTAGAAAATTCCTTCCAACACATTGAGTCAATACCTGCCTCCCTATACTTTTTACCTATAGGTTCTGTCCTTTTGAACCATACAAAATAATACGAGTGTGTTTCAGATGTAGAGTCTCTCTTCCATACCATGTGACAGCTCTTCACATGCCTGGCTCCAGGCCCTGTGTCCGTCTGTGTCTTCTCCCTAATAATACTTATTACCTTGAAGTCTATTTCATCCAGTAATAATTTAGTTACACACCTCCTTTTTCTATTCTTTTACTTTTAATCTGTAATAATTTACATGTATAAGAATATATCATTCTCTCATAAGACACATATAGCTAGATTTTTTTTAAGTCTAATAATTTCCTTAGTTTAGTCAAACATTACACATTTATTGTAACTACTAATCTAAAGGGAATTATTTCTATCATATTTTGTGCTTTCCTTTTACCCTGTTTTTTTTTCTCTTCTCTCTTTCTTCTTTCCTTTCCTAAATTCTACTGAATTGATTGAGTTTTCTTTATTACTTTCCTGCCATATTGCCCCCACTCCCACACTTCCCTGAATTTGGAAGTTGTACCAGCTTCAGTAGTAACTCTTTAGAGGTTTTTTTTTTTTTTTAATTACATAACAGGAATATCTAACAAAATATAAACTTAATCAACTTTAGTTGTTATTCTTAAAATTTTGTTATGAATACTTAACATAATCTAAAGTTAATCAACATCTATTCTGCCGGGCTTCCCTGGTGGCACAGTGGTTGAGAGTCGGCCTGCCGATGCAGGGGATGCGGGTTCGTGCCCCGGTCCGGGAAGATCCCACATGCCGCGGAGCGGCTGGGCCCGTGAGCCATGGCCGCTGAGCCTGCGCGTCCGGAGCCTGTGCTCCGCAACGGGAGAGGCCACGACAGTGAGAGGCCCGCGTACCGCGAAAAAAAACAAAACAAAAAAACAACACATCTATTCTGCCTCCTTAACAAATCAAGGAACTTAGAACACTTCAACTCTGAATAATCACCTCCCGCCTTCCATATACTTATTTCCAATATTTTAGATTTATCATGCTTTCATACCCCAAATAAATTACTGTTGTTTCGTGTCAATTCTTTTGTAGACTCACTCATATATTTGCTCCCCATTCTGTTCTTTATCTCAAGTTCTTCCTTCTGGGTTCAATTTCATCTTTCACTGATGATCTATTAGTAGAAAAATTTTTCGGTTTGTTGGAAAATGTTTTCATTTTCCCCTCACTCTTGTGTGATAAGTTAGCTGTATACATAGCTCTTGATTGGCAGTTATTTCCTCTCAGCACTTTGAATATATTATTCATTGTCTTATGGCTTTTGTTGTTGTAAACAAGTCAGAGACAGTCTAAATGTAGTTCCTTTATGGATTATCTATCTTTTTTCCTCTGAATGCATTAAGTATTTTCTCTTTGACTTTGGTGTTTGGCAGTTTTATTACAATGTGTCTAGATGTGAATTTTTTATGCCTCCTATTTGGGATGCATTATACTTCTTGAATATGAAGTCCTTTTATTAGTTCTGGAAAATTATTGCCATTATCTCTTCAAATATTGTCTCTTCCCCAGTTGCTCTGTAGTCTCTTTAGGAGAATCCTTTTAGACATATTTTTGACTTTCTTATTCTAAACTCCATGTCTCTAAATCTCTTTTTTATATTATATTTTTATCTCTTCATGCTGCATTCTAGATAATTTTTCCATTCACTAATGTCTTTTCAGCTATGTCTAATTTGCTGTATAGCTTGTCCCTTGGGTATACAATTTCAAAAGATACATTTTTCATTATGAAAAATTCTGTCTCTTTTTTCAGATTTTTCTTTTCTACTTTCCTGTCTTATTTTTATTCCTTCCTTTGTGCCTTCAATGCTTTTAACCAAACTTATTTTATAGTTTTTAATAGGTCTTTTTATTACCTGAACTCTTGAATGTCTAATCCTGCCATTGTTCTGTTTGTTGATTTTCATACATATTTTGTAATTTTGTATTGCGAGGTCATCTTCTGTAGGCTTTATCTGGGATGTTTTGCCTGGGTGAAGAGATGGTCCTTCCAAAGAGATTTTTGCTTTGGCTTTTGACAGTTGACTCAGAAATATCACCAATTCCAGACTACTTTTATGTTAATTTCTGACCTTAGGGGTACCTAGTAATGCAATTAATATAAATAAGCCCCAAATCTGCACAAGGAGCAGATCCATCCTTGGGGGAGACTTTTTTTTCCATCTCAAGCCCAGGTTGAGATAGAAGAGTTTTCTTGTATTGATGGACAGATATTTTTTTCTAGTGCGTTATTTTTCTGATGATCCTAGATTTATGAAGAGATCTTGGTTCTAACTCCTGCCTCATATAAAACACTTTTCCTTCTGTCTCTGTGGTGTTAACTGTTAAAATGCACAGCAAGTGTTAAAATGCATAGCAGCTCCAGTGTCAGCTCATAAACTTACTACTCTATTGTTTTGTTTTTGGCCCTGGGGTATTTCCCATTTTTTCTTGTGATGTCATCTATTCATTCAAAATGATTTTTAAAATATATTCAACCCCAAATTTCTAGGTGTTTGTGGCAGGAAGGCTTTCAATTCATCTACCCTGCAATATTGATGAAAATAAAAATACCCTAAGTGTTATCTGTATGCAATATTTTATTTTTATAATAACTAAATAATAATTCATCTCAGTACATTTTCTCAACTATATTCAACCATGCTCCAACATTAAAAGGTGTACTTCCAAAATTTCAGGCTATACTAATCTCAAAATATGTCCAATAAAAGCAATGCTTTGTTATACCTATAAAGTACCCAAATGCAAAGTGGGACTGTTAAATAATGAGACTGAGTCTATAAGCTAAATAATTACATATTTTTGTACAGACACTATCTGCATATGTTCTCCAGTAAGTGAAAACAGAACTCCAAAAGTGAATTTTCCTCTTATTTGGTTACTTATTTTTTGGATGTAAATAACTTTATTGCTATACTAGGCATCTTAATTTTTGAAAACAATAACAGCAACATAATCCTTTAATGAAAGTAATACAGAAGAAGAAATCAGAAACCTAAACACTAATCAAACAAATACTCTAAGTTTTGATATAGGGCAGAGAGTTAGCCAATATGGTTACTTCCTTCAGCTCCGTCATTAGATTACCGTGTAACCCAAAACAAGCTTTCACTTTCTTTCATGGCTCTGTCTCGTCATCTCTAATTTGTAATTTTACCACTGAATAACAGCGTAATCTAGGGAGAGTCTCCAAGGGCACAGGGCTCCTTTTCCTCTTCAATAGCAGGACTAACTAGTTCCACCTGGTTTTTAAGGTATCTCCATGTCTAAACCCCATGGTTCTAAATCCTGGGTAACAGACATCTGTAGAGTACACAAGTCTTTTTTTTTGGGGGGGGGGAATGTCTGTGTAAACTGAGTGGGGATATTTTGTGTGGAACCACTTTATTTATCTACAAGTATATTAATAACTACAAATATGACCACATGTAAAGATGTGATGGCAAAGAACAACACAAGAGCACAAAACAATGAATCAGAAAAGCTGGGCCTTAACAAGCCTTCTAAAAATTTCAGATGTAGCCTTCTATAAAAACACCAAAATGTGTTCTGTCTCTACTCAGTAAATATCATCTTCAAACCTCCCATGCTGTGAGAATGTACCTCTTGTTCTGTGGCTGCTACATTCCATATTAAACCCAAGGTCTTCTTGCCTTCAAAGCACTTTAACCTGCACTCAGTCTACATTTATCACTTTTCTTAAAGATATTGGTGACAAGACCTCAAAAGGATGTGAACTAAACGTCCACAAGTCCATACTGACATGAATAAATGATTAAGTAAATAAATAAGTAAATGGGAGAGACAAACTTCCTTACAGAAAAATTCCACATCATTTATAGATACTCCTCCCTCTAGGAGCATGGGTTGGACTTAGTGACTTGTTTCCAAAGAAGAGAGTATGGGAAGGGTAGGGGAGAGACTTGACAGTGGAGGAATCTGACAAACACAGCCTCAGCCAGGTGATCATGATAAAATTCATGGTGACAGCACATACCCCCCGATGTGATGTGATGGAAAGAGCATTTCTCCTCTATGGCATTCTCCCCCCAAACTCCAGTTTAATCATGAGAAAGCCATCAGATGAACACACAGTGGGGGACATTCTACAAAATACCTAACCAGTACTCCTCAAAGCTCTTAAGGTCATGAGAAACAATGAAAGACTGAGAAACTATTACAACCAGAGAAGACTAAGGACACGTGGTGACTGAACTCAATGTGGAACCCTGGAAGGGATGCTGGAATGAAAAATAACATTAGTGGAAAATCTAGGGAAATCCAAATAAAATCTGGAGTTTATAAATAACATGTACTAACGTTTTGGCAAATATACCACGAGTCTGTGAGATGTTACTATTAGGGGAAACTGGATGGTGGGAACTCTCTGCACTATCTTTGCAGCTTTTCTTTGAAACTAAAATTATCCAAAAGAGAAAAGTTTATTTTAAAAAAGAAACCAATATGACTCCAAAGAATTGAAAACTCAAACAAATACTCATACATAAATGGTCATAACAGCAGTATTCATAATAGCCAATAGGTAGAAACAACCCAAGTGTCTATCAATGTATAAACAAATTCTGGCATAGAATACAATGGAATATTATTTAGTCATAAAAAAGAATGAAATACTGACATTGTGGATAAACCTAGAAAACATGCTAAATAAAAGAAGCTAGATACAAAACATCACACACTGCAATGATTCTCTTTATATGAAATATCTCAAATATGTCAATCCACAGAGACAGAAAGCAGATAGGTGGTTGCCAGGGGCTGTGAAGATGGGAAAAGGAGAATAACTGCTCGATGGATATTGGTTCACTTTTGGGGAAATGGAAGTGCTTTGGAACTACATAGAGGTGGTGATTATACAACATTGTGAATGTACTAAACACCACTGAATTGCTCACTTTAAAACAGTTAATTTTATGTTATGTGAGTTTCACCTCAATAAAAAAAAGAAAGGGAATATAACCTAAATGTTGGGCTTGATGAGTTTCAGCCAAGAGACAGATAGGAGAAAACAGATCTAGAGTAACAAATGGACCAACCATCCTCCGGATGAATCCTTAGCAGGAAACTATGGAAAATGAGCAGGAGCTAGGAGTCTGCAGACAGGAAATGAAGAAGCTCTAACCTAGAAAAAGAGACATCAAAGAACTTAAGACTATTTTTCTAGGGAATGTTATATGGGTTATAATACCAAAAGAAAACTCTTATTTAAGTCAGGAACAATTCTTTATTTTTTATGCTCTTCAACTTTTCTCATGACATTTTCCCAATGATCAAGAACAGAATTCTCTATATCTAGAAGATAAATTCCACAAAGGAGACCATATCTATCTTTTCTGCACTGAATCCTTAGAGCCTGGCATGATGCATGGTACACCCTGGTAAACCCTCAAATAAAATTGATTAAATTTACAAATTTTTAAAAAATATGGGATATACTAACGGTAAAAATTAGTGGTAAAAGATTCTATTTTGGGGCTTCCCTGGTGGCGCAGTGGTTGAGAGTCTGCCTGCCGATGCAGGGGACGTGGGTTCGTGCCCTAGTCCGGGAATATCCCACACGCCGCGGAGCGGCTGGGCCCGTGAGCCATGGCCGCTGAGCCTGCGCGTCCGGAGCCTGTGCTCCACAACGGGAGAGGCCACAACAGCGAGAAGCCCGCGCACCGCAAAAAAAGAAAAAAAAAAATTCTATTTTGTTTTAGTTATTTTTTTAACAAATGTTGCCACTACAATAATTAATACACTATTGTTATTTTATATTATTGTTCATTAGTATGCATATTTTAACATCTCAGTAAACTCTTCTGATGCAATCACGAGCTTTTGATGAGAGTTTAAAAGACTAATATAAACCAAACTGTATGCTTTACTTAACTTAAGAATGGGCAGAATAATTTGTTTTTAAACTTGTTCATTAATACAGTTGAAATTTCCCACTTCTTGTCAGTATTCCTAGGTCTTTGCCCACATTTGCTGATCCAGTAACTAGAAGTTTTAAACATAAGCTCTTTGAGCTAAAAATGAGGATAGGGAACTATCCGATGTTAAGGATGCCATTTTCTATATTATAATTCTACTTGTAATCATTTATGTGACAGTGACTATGAACAGCCCAGTCATTCCCTTCAGTGATTTATAGAGTAACACTGCATCTAGAGGAGACAGGTTAAGCTAACCTGCAGAGTTTAAAAGTTAAACATATACAGGCTGAAACTTTCCTTTACGTAAGAGAATTTTGTAGAATAATGATGTACTTGAAAAGCAGGCTCTGCAGACAGACTGCCAGAGTTTGCACCTCTGCTCTGTCCACGACTGTGTGACCTCTGATGAAAAACTGATTCCTCTAGGTTCATGTCCTCAGCTGTCAAGAAGGGTGACAACAGTCAGCTTGTGAGGACTACTTAAGCTAATTTACCTAAAGATTGTAGAACAGGACTGTCAACTTACATCTGCCATTATTATTACTATCACCAACATGTAATATTGTGATAATAAAATGAAAAAGAGGTCTTTTAAAACTATTTCCTCAAAGAACAAAGATTTTCCTCAGAAAACAATAAGTTATTTAATACTAAGTTTTATTTTTGTACAAAGGATTTCCTGACGGGCTTATGCTTCTTTTCTATAAACAATCACATTGAGGATTTTAACAAGAAAGAGATACCAACACAGAAAGGAAAACTATGATGGTAGACGGGAGATATGCTTCATTTTTAAGCTTGGTAGCAGCCAAGTATTTCAGCTTCAGTAATTACTGACCCCAAAGGACATCAATTTTAAAACATTGCTCAAATATTATTCCATTTAGAGTTTTCAAAATACGAAGTTGGGGCCAGGGAACAAGCTGGTTTCTTTCTGAGATACATAAAAAATTAATTCCTAAATTACATGATCTCTTTAAGATTAATTTTAAAACATTCTCAGGAACATATGAGTCTATAGAAATATAATTGTTCACAGATAAATACTATACAAATCATTAAGCCAGTAACATAAGAATCTATAAAAATAATTGTTGTATTATGCAAGTGCCTTAGGAATAATAACCTGAAGAAGCTTCTGTCACCTGGAGGAATGGAATTTGCTAAGTGAGATCTAGAACTGGAAGCCAGTCAACAAGATTCCTTTCTCCAGTTCCACCATTTGCCATGCAGTCCAAGACAAGGCTCTCATTTTTGTTATGGCTCTGTATATCTGTCTCTAACATTTAAATAATATCTGCCACTTATCTCATTAACAGAGGTGCTGTGAGGATTCAAGAGATAATGTTAGTTAAGAATTCTGACATGCCCATAAACACAAAACATTATCCCTGATAAATATAATGGTTGCTGTGGCAGGCTCTGTTGAAGATGTATGGTGCTTGGCAATGGTGAGGGCGAGGATAAGCCATGTGAGAAGCTCCAAGATGACCTTGGTCCAGAGCTGGGAGTGGCTAGAGTGAGGTGGGCAGAGCCAGGTGGTGGCCCTATACATAGGGGTGCCTAAGGTCCTCTGTTAATAACAAAGCTTTAAGGTCACCTCTGTCTTCAGGTGCTGGGATAGTTGGAGGTCAGTACAAGGAAGATTTCTTCTGCACTGGACAGCTCCCAGCCCAACCCAGTCCACCTGGGAGGGAAGAATATCCTTCTCCCTCTCAACCTGTTCCAGGAGAGAGGAAGACTGTCAACAATGGCCTTTGTTCACTCTTTCAGAAGAGCAGAACTGAAACCGCACTAAGCACTTCAAATCCTTCTTAAATATTAAAAATAATAAAGAGAGCAGTGGAGACTGTGTTTTTAATCACCCACATGCAACCATTTAAAAACAATGACTTTTTTTTTTCTTAATCTAAATGTGCTTCTCCAGCGTTGTGCATGGAAAAAAAGAAAACTTTTCATTTTCTGTCTTTGCGTTTTGGTTTTACAGGGACAAAATGTGAAATAAACTTCCTTAATTTTCTCTTCAGTGTTTGCAGCTTAGGATTCCATTAATATATCCTTTCCCTGGGTTGTGCAGGGTCCTCGTTTGCAGTCAGTTCATTCTGCACTGATGTATATTTCATTGCCCAAGGCTTAATGTTGATTTATTGTCCGTCCATAAATTAGAAAAATATGCTCTGGAATTCCATCCTGCTGAAAAGCTGTGCCTGATGTCAGGGGACTGGGTGATATTTAAGATGTCAGAAATACATATTGGATTAGTGTGCTTTGTTTCCCCACAACAGCAGGTGTTTAATCATAGCTGATGGCTGAAGTTAAATGCATTAGGACAGCAGCAGCCAGGAAGACGGAGTTTTTCTAAACCACACAAACTCCAGGATAAATAACTCAAAACTAATTGTCTGTCCACATCGTAGATACATTTTTATTTACTTAATACATTAAACAATGAAAATAGCCTCTGGCACTTAACTTCGTGTTTAAGAGCCTGTACCAATATTTTATGTTAGTGAAGTGTTGGCTGTTTAAACAGAATTACTATTTCCCTTACTCGCCCTCTGGCGGCTTTATATAAAATATTTTGTAAAGCAGGAATGAATAAAGGCTGAAATGAGTAATTCAGGGATAAGGAATTTTTAGGGTTTGCTTTTTTCCTGAATATAATTTGAATGCTTCTATCTGTCTAAATGCTCACTTTGCCATAATCCAAATGATGCTCCCACATATCTACTGACCAGGCATTTTCCCTTCCTCTCTTTGTAAAGTACAGGTTCTCGTTGCCATTATGTTTATATTAATTAGAGGTCTATGTGAATAGAAAAATGATCAGGCTTGCTCTGGAGCAATTTAGCTGGAGGCTGGAGAGAAGACGCTTAGGAGAGCAAATATTTTCAAGGTGCAACCGGTGACCTGTAACAAGCTGGGGAGATTCATGGCGAGAATCGTATATTTTGACACAACAGTGATTTGATTAAAAGAGAAAGTAATGGGTTTAAACAGTCACTATGAGGATGTAGCCAGACTTTTGTAGCTTTTTGCAATTTGCTTTACAGACCAGCGATGGAGCAGGAGAGAAGACCTTTGCCACTGAAAAAAAAGGCCACTTGGATTTGGAAACAAACATAAACAACAACTGAGTGGTTGAAACTAGTTTTTTTCCCCCTGTCCTTTTTGTTTTGTTTTGTTTTTAACACACATCCATGGAGAGGGCAGGCTAATACTAAGGTAAAGAAAATATTGAGGTCACTTTGAGAATGGAATTAGATTTTATTTTTCTTGACTATTTTAAAAAGAATTATTTTTTGGAGTCAGACTCCACTGAATCAGCCTGAAAGGAAAAGGAAAAACATGTAATTCTCTGCATTTTGAGAAAAAGAAAAATTTATACTAGAAAACTGAAATAATTTATTTCACTTAGATAAGCAGTATGATCCCCAAGAACAGCTAACATACATAGGATCAGTGTAGCATCAAATTTAATTCTAATACAGTGGTTGAGAATAGTGCAGTGTGGTTTGAATTAAATAGGTTGAAAAGGGTATTAATAAAACATTAAGTAAAAAAGTGCAACTTACAAAACAACCTATATCGTATGATCCTATTAACGTGAGAACACAAGAGAAAAAAATTGAAAGACATCCCATGTATGTGCATAAGTCCAAGGATAACCATATCTCCCTTAGAAAAGGGTCTGAAAGCAAACAGAACAGTGGCTATCCCTGAGAAGGGAATTTTAACTTTTTACATTATATACTTTTGCATTGTTTGATTTTTATTTATAATGATAACATTTTGAGGTGTAACTTGTATAAATTAATTTCTAAAGAGTTCCTGTAAAGGTCTGTTTTTAAGGGAAAAAGAGGCTTATTCTCTATTTTGATGCATATATCCTGCCTTAATCAAGATCAGTTGTAATTATTCTCATCATAACTATGTGTTGAGCGAAATAGTCATTGAATGTTATTATAAGATAAATCGTTTGAAGAAAAAGTTTTAAAAATTGCAGTCCCAATTAGGTGTTCACGTCGCACAAACCTCATTAGTTCCTTAGTTTTCTCATTGGAAGCTCACTTGTTTTTCCTTTATCCCTCCATCCCCCTCAGCCTCAATGACCATGATCAGGTGGCTGCTTCAATCACTAAGCATTTATTATACAAGGCAATTCGCATCCCAAAAAAAGATACTAAAAACATCAAGGTCCTAACACTGCTCTTTGTCTCAGAATTTCTAATAATAACATTCTCCCTGGTAAAATATCTTGTTTTCCACAAGTCTGATTTTTAAAGTGATATTTTGGTGCTTTTGTTTTAAAAAAAAGAATTTTCTAAAATGCATTCCTCATTTGCTATAATCATTTTCATACATTTTAGTATCTTTTCCTGTTTTGCAACTGCTGTCCCAAAGTTCTTCAACTGTTTTAACCAAGGAGTGCCAGATGCTTAGGAAAAAAATTGATATGGGGACTTAAGGCCCTTGCTCTAAACTGTGTGCCATCCTTTCTAATATTTTTAGCCCAAGTATTGTTAAGTCGGGCTCCCCAGGAGCTACTGCCTCTGAGATGAAGAGGAAGATTTCTTGCAGGAGGCTTACTGGAGGGTGCTCTTGGAGTCACATTTGAAGAGGAGAGAAGGCAACAGGAATTGGTAGAAGTTGAGCTGCTATGCTTCCATCACAAAGGCCTCAGCTGACCCCACAGGGGTTCTGGAGCTGGGTGGTCCTGCAGAGGTTCTCCCCCTTGTACCTCACACTGACCAGTCCTTGGATGCAGGCTGACCCTGGAAGGGAGTGTAACTTTGGGCAAAGCAGATGACATCCCTTTAGCAGATGACAATTCCTGGCAAGCAATGTGACTGAGAGCCTTCAGCAACCAACACTCCCAGCAGCTTCGGTCTTAAAGGGGGGGCTCTGGGTAGTGCACCCTAAGTCCACAACATTCAGTCTGCAGGTTTTACTATCTTCATTTCCATCTACAAAGAACAATGTTCTTTAAACAGTGGCTAGAGCACCTCTCTAAAACAAAGGGGAAAAAGGAGAAACATTCCCTGTCGACAAACATGAGAGGACCATCAATCCAAGGCATTTTTGGTAAATGATGCTAAAAGTAGAAGCATGAAAAATATTCCATTGTTGTCACATAAGCAGTAAAGCAAGGAAAGAGAATGACTTAATGAGGGGCTCAGACTAAATATCTGAGATTTCGTTTCCAAATTTTCTTGATTCAATCATACTGCAGGACTAGTTCTCTGGCTTATTTCTTGCATTTGTATCACAGAAATAACTAACTACACATCCTATGAAGGGGTCTGGAGATGATTAACTAGAACATTCTATTATACATGGAATAGTATGGATCATACATGCATTACATCTAGTAGCTAATATTTTGGTCTGTAAGACAAAAGTGGAGGACATCAGGTACCCATGATTGTTTTCCCAGTTTTCTGTTCCAAAGAAACCTGGTTCCAAGAGGAGATGGTGCAAACGAAGTGGATTTGCAGAGCAAATGGGGAAAGTGGGCTTCATCAAATGCCCAGGGACCAAGGAGGACACAGTCTGGACCAGGAAGGGTGCTATCCTTGTCCCTGTCAGCATATGGCAACATGAACCCTGACTCTGCCTTGGCAGCCTGGAAATGGACTGGGCATATTTGGAAGCAAATGACATTAATTAAGATTTGCTTAGGTATGTGGGAAAGAGAAAACATAAATGTTTTAAAAAGATCGTTCACAGAGATGTTTATTCAAGCTCTGGTAGCCTAAGTAGAAAACACTTATGTCTGAAAAAGAAAAAGCTTGACATATTATGTTTGCCTAATACATTACCAAAAAAAAAAGAGAAAAAAAAAGAAAAAGATTCCACAAGCATTGCCCAAACAGTAGTCCTCCTCAGACAGAATCAGTTAAGGAAAATTCAAATCCTCCTTGTTCTAACACAGAAAAATGAAGGTACCTGAAAGAAATATCTGTTCCTAAACATCTCCACAGCATAACACCCCAGTCCATGTGTTTGTATTTACGTATATGGTTTGGCAAGGGCAATAGATTCACATACACTGAATGGCAAAAATAGTGGTGGTAAAATGCCTTGGGTCCTAGCAAGATCTAGGATTAGGTCCTGGGATCGCTCGTTCTTGGACTTGAGGTTTGGTCCCTCTCACTGGTTCCTTTAAAGTTTAACTCTTGAAGATAGCTTGTGTGATAAGAGTAAATGTGGAAGTAAGCAAGGACAGATGGGGGACAAAGAGGGGAATAAGCAAAAAAGCTATTACAGGAGCTTCCCTGGTGGCGCAGTGGTTGAGAGTCTGCCTGCTAATGCAGGGGACATGGGTTCGAGCCCTGGTCTGGGAGGATCCCACATGCCACGGAGCAACTAGGCCCGTGAGCCACAGCTACTCAGCCTGCGCGTCTGCTCCGCAACAAGAGAGGCCGCGACAGTGAGAGGCCCGCGCACCGCGATGAAGAGCGGCCCCCGCTTGCCACAACTGGAGAAGGCCCTCGCACGGAAACGAAGGCCCAACACAGCCAAAAACAAAACAAAACGAAACAAAAACACCACAAGTGCCACATGCTATAATTAAAAAAAAAAAAAAGCTATTACAACGAGGGGCCCTAATAATAGTCGTAAGAGCTAATATAGTAATATAGGTTGGGTGCTTTCTGAGACTTCCTTCTCCGAGGGTTACATACATTACCGTAATAAACATAGCAATAACCCTAAGGAGTTGGTACTGTCATCATCTCCATTTGTGCAGATGAGGAAACTGAGACTTGGAGAGGCTAAGCAGCCAAGTGGCACCGATGGGAGGTGGTACAAATGAAGCCATAGCTCAAGAAGGTGACTTCTGTGTAAGAGCTGCACCTCCCGTATATCTACAGACTCTCAGAGTTAGGGCTGCAAGAGACCTGTGAGATCCAGAGACCATCTTGCTCAAGCCTCTCCCACGGCAGGCAAGGAAACTGAGGCCAGATCAAGAGACAGGATAGCAATCTATTGCTTCTGTGGTCATGCATGTTATCTTCCAGAAAGATACGTAATTACATGATAAATGATATTGTGGTCTGCAATGTATCTATTTGCCCTGGTAATAAATCATCCTGGGTTTTGTGACCAGACCCACAGTCTCTTCTTTCATGTGGTTTGCAGAACTAAGCACACTGACCTAGCCTGCTAGAAGAAAACATTTTGGATCTTCAGATTCCCTTGAAAAGGGTTTCTGAGGATCCGCTGAACCACAGCCCAATTTGTCCTGGGGTTCTGATGTCGTCATATGACAGGACAGTGAGAGCAGCCGCTGCCATCTAGAACTGAGGAGACCTGGTAATGCCATAAAGTCTGCAGTTGATTTTCAGGAAGATCCTTGGTATTTCCAGGGACCACAGCAACAATGTGGCCTATGTTAGTATTGAATTCATGGGATTAGAGCTATCCAAGGGCAGGGACTCAGTTTACAGATGAGGCCACCCTCAAAAAGACCCTAGCCCATCATTTTTATTTCAGGAGCAGGGAACAGTTCAAAACTTACCATTTATTCAACCGTGGAACTGGGTTGCCTCTATATGCTACATAACGTTACCAAGATGTACCTTAAGCCAATGATTTCTGGTCTTGACAAGGATCATTCTTTGGTCAGAAAACATAAATGGCTTGATTACTTCTATTCAAAGGCTGAAAAGCATCTACATATGCTGAACAAGATCAGGTTTTCTTTTCTTCTCTCTTATAAGGAATTCTCAGCTGCTTCAAAGAATCACCATGTATTTATTCATCACACAGTGACGCAGCCAAAGGCTGGAGGAATTTACTTCAGTAACTGAATTATAGTCGCCTGGTGGTTTGGCGACAGATTCTGTGCTACCACTTATGGATTTTGAGTCTGACATTTTACATCCTGAAAATATGCCAAACCTGTCTCTTAAGCTTCGTTATTTTAGGATCACTCCCTGCTGCTACATTCTCAAGTCTCTGTCCTTCACTTGTTCAGGAACACTTTGTGCTTTATTCAGGAAGAAGTCATTGGGAGCAGCCACGCGAGACTTCCTGCTTTGGAGAAGCCCCGGGTCTCTCTGCTCACCTTCTCTTGTCTTCCTAAACGAGAGATAGAGCTTGGGGTCTGGTGATGTCATTTTATATTGCTCAAATTTATTTAGCTTTAAATGGACACAGAGTGTTATATAGTGAAACAACCCTGGGCTGTGAAAACCGGCCAACCTGTGTTTTGGATAAGACACTTAACCTCTCTGTGCATTTCTCATCTCCAAAACGAACATAATGATTCCTACCTCACTGTTAAGAAGTTTAATGATATAAGTGTACACTGCCTGGCATATACAAAATGACCAGCCACTGGTAGCCATCATTATTATTTCTAAAAGATAAGGATTATTCCTAGTGAAGATGTTCTATACAATACTTAGCATAAGAGGATAGAAGAGCAGGTATCAATTGTAAATCAAACTTAGTTGAGGCTTCCTCAGGCTGTGGACAAAGGACTGGAGCCACCCCACCTGGGTCCCCAGAAAAGATCTAATTAATCCAGAGGCAGCAACATCACGGGGACAGGAACAGAAGTAAAGAACTTCAGATGAGGAGGTGACTTCCCCAGCTGCCCCAGCACACTTTGCCCAGCGCCCTCCAAAGCCAGAGATGAAGCAAGATGGCCTCTCTATCACCTCCTCCACCCGCCTCGCCGGGCTCTCTAGCAGAACCCAAGCCACAAACCTCAGACTGAGGTCTCCCAAGCCAAAGTGCTCCAAATCACAATTTCAGGACCTTCTAAATCAGCAGTTCAAGGACCTGTCAACCACTTATGCTTCTGACTTATGCAGATGTATAAGGCTTGTTTTTAAAGTGAGCTGCTGAATTACTATGATAGTCCTACCTCACTGCTAGAGTGATAATTTTTTTAAGGCCTACAAAAGTTTTAGCTTGTCAGCCCACTTGGGCAAGGCTGTGTTGGAAACCTTTTGTTGCCTATTTTAATTCACTTTGCCTCAGAATAAATACAGGTTAAAACCCAGTCCTAACAGGGAACAAGAAAAGAGATGTAGAAAACTGAGCATGCAATATGTAAAGATCGGGACAAAAACTAGAAGATACAGAAAGGGACATGGAAAAATGAAAACCATTATATTAGAGTGGCAGGGTTGTGAGGAATTTCTTTCTTTTAAAAATTACTTTAATTTGGTATAATATTTTTAGAGTTTACAAAATCCCAGCATTGAGAGTGGGGAACACCAATCTTCTAGAAGATTCTTAACATTTGTGTCAAACCCTTCTTACAAAAAAAGAAAACAAATGAAGACACAAAACATTTTAAAGTCCATTTTCTTCTTCTTTCAGGCTTCATACATAGTGATGTATGCTCTCATATAATGGGGCTATTAATTCCCACACTGGAAAAGGCTAAATATTTAAACGGTATTATTACTGATGAAGCACTGGCAAAGGAGGCCTCTCTCCCAGTTTTTCTTTTCATAATAATTAATTCCAATATTTTGACATGCAGATGACACAAAACTAGAAGGGAAAGCTTATGGATTCAAAGAGAAAATTCATAACCAAAAACATCTAGACAGGCTGGAAAAAAGGATCCATTCCAGCAAGAAGGCATTTCACAGGTGTTAATGTAACACCCTACACTTAGATACAAAAAATTAACTGCCAAAGTATAGAGGTAGAACATCTTACCAAGAACAAGGAAACTAGTTTAGGGCTTTTATTGCTCACAAGTTCAGTAGAAGCAAACAGCGTGCTACAGCTGCCCTAAAGGCTAAGGTAATTTTAGGTCCACTCTCAGAGCAAGGAAGGCAACTATTCTGCAGAGTACCCAAATGACTCCAAAACTCGAATCTGGTAATCAGAAACTTGGATGAACTGCAGTCAAGGGATTCTCCCAGAGAGTCCAGGCAAAGTTCTTTCCAAGTCTATGATTCTAACTTCTCAATTCCCACTGTAGATCAAGGGTTCATAATCCAGAATTCATGGATTACAAGCAATACATGGAATACAGGGTTCATGAACGGGCTTCAAGAGATCTGAAAACCATCTAATGTCATACACAAAATGTCTGATTTCCATGGAATAGTTCAAGGAATTTTAAAACTAATGCTCTAGACCAGCATGTGTCACAGCGGGTAACGCCACCCCTCCAGAAGGCAATGCATTGCCCCCCAAAGAATTGACCGAGTTCCCTCAGAAAATATTCAAATGTTCCATTAGACACTACTTTTTCACCTACAGGTAGAAAAACCTTTAATAAATATCTTTAACCCCAGTTTACATGTAAACACAAAGTATTTTTATGGAGTTTTAACATATACTGAATTTTCCAGAAATACAAATACAACTACTGTACTATGTACAGTTTTATTGCAACTATACCAAGAGTCACTCACCACTCTGGAAAATTATGTCACTGACCACGGCACAGCTGGTGGGTTTGAAGTCTCCCTCACAACACCTTCAACAGTCCCCATGCACAGCCATCACCCTGGGATGATCCTACATATATGAGTAAATACACTTATTTGGGCCTATTTCAAGAAGTCAGTTATACCCAATAATCCCACTCCTGGGCATATACTCTGAGAAAACCATAATTCAAAAAGAGTCGTGTACCACAATGTTCATTGCAGCTCTATTTACAACAGCCAGGACGTGGAAGCAACCTAAGTGCCCATCAACAGATGAATGGATAAAGAAGATGTGGCACATATACACAATGGAATATTACTCAGCCATAAAAAGAAATGAAATTGAGTTATTTGTAGCAAGGTGGATGGATCTAGAGTCTGTCATACAGAGTGAAGTAACTCAGAAAGAGAAAAACAAATACCATATGCTAACACACATATATAGAATCTAAAAAAAAAAAAAAACTTCTGACAAACCTAGGGGCAGGACAGGAATAAAGACGCAGATGCAGAGAATGGACTTGAGGACACTGGGAGGGGGAAGGGTAAGCTGGGGCGAAGTGAGAGAGTGGCATGGACATATATACACTACCAAATGTAAAATAGATAGCTAGTGGGAATCAGCCGCATAGCACAGTGAGATCAGCTCAGTGCTTTGTGACCAGCTAGATGGGTGGGAGGGAGGGAGATGCAAGAGGGAGGGGATATGGAGATATATGTATATGTATAGCTGATTCACTTTGTTATAGAGCAGAAACTAACACACCATTGTAAAGCAATTATACTCCAATAAAGATATTTTTTAAAAGTCATTTATAAAGAAAAAGGGTCAACAACAACCAATTGAACATTTTCTCTGAAATTAAAATGTAAATGTTATAAAATGGTGTAAGCATTTGACAACTTTATTGCACAGCTCTCACGATGGAGAAATGCATATTTTCTTATAGTTTATCTGTTAGTTTTTTCCTTTACAGTCATGCCATCGTGTATTTCCTCCTTCCCTCCCTCCCTCTCCTTCTTCCCATCTGTTCTTTTGCTTGTTTGTTTTCTTTTTCTTTCTTTTTTAACGATGTGTTTCAGTAGGTGATATTATCCAACATTTTCACTGCAGGATGGTTAAAGAGGTATTACAACATGTTTATTATAAAAGGGGGGTTGTTGGCACCGAACACAGTTGAGAATCGCTGCTCCACACGTGTCCTCCACTATAACGTTTCCAAAATCTTCTAGAAAGTGTTTAACGTCACTTCGCTCTTAGAAAAAGGTCGGCACTGGTTTGTGTGCAGTGGTCTGAGTTCCTCCAGAACAAGATGTAAAAACACAAAAACCCGGCCTACCCCGGGGGACCAGGGTCCCTACACCTGAACTCTCCCCGCCTCCCACCCGCAGGTCGCTCCCGGGAGGCCCAGACAACTCCCCACACGCAGCGAGTCCGCTGAGATGCGAAGATGCGCGGCTGGAAAGCTTTGCCACCGTTGGGTCATACGTCAATCTTTGGCCCCAAACCCAGCCCCGGCGCCCTCCCCAGCCGTGCCCCATGATGAGCGCCGCTGTGGCCCCTGACTTTTTCTTATTAGTGTTTTTTAAAAGAAAAAGAAAGTAAACCATTACTCAGCTCAGCTCAGTCACCAGGCAAACTGGGTTTAATAAATTAGCTTAATCTATTCCGCAAGTGGTTTGTGAGTGCAGTGTTTCCTCCAGTTAAGGAAAACATTTATATTCTCTCTTGGCCCTACGTTCCTGGGCTCCCAGAGTCACTCCCTGGGGGCGGGCGCAGGGGGCGATCCAGAATGAGTGACTTTCCTCGGAGACGCCGCCTCGAGCCCCAGGGCGGGCGGCCGGAAGGGCAGTTGGTGGCTTTGTCCCCATCAGCCCCCCCCCACACCGGCAGTAGCCCGAGGCGCTGGTACCCACCTCGCTTCCTCGAGACCCGGCTCCCCACCTCCGCCCCCCTCCCCCCCAGCACATCCCAGTCCTCCAAAGGGGCCTCTTTAACTGCTCCCCATGAAATAATAATTCATTATGTCACCAGGAGGGAAGTAAGAGAGTGTAAGTGTCTTGATGGGATTAGAGGAAACCCCCGCAGAGATGATTTAGGGGCCGTGATAATTCATTTAATAGGGGCCTGGGGCAAATTGCTAGACAGGAAACTGGAACTGAACCAGCCTAGAAAGGGCGTCCGACAAGGCTGTGTGGGAGAGCTAGCTTCATTAGCAATATTTAAGAGATTTCATTTAAGAATGAGTCATAAAATGCGGTACTATTTTATCCACCTGGTTAGGTGGCCTTTAGCTTTTCTCTGCATGAATATTAAATTTGAAATGGCGCTACAGCAACACATTTTGGAAAGTGTTCTTTGGGCTGTTATTTGTATGGTTGGTTTAGTTTCTCGTTTGTTAACCTTTTAAAATGAATATCATTGAAAATGGATAACTGTACAACCAGAACTCGAAAAGATTAGGGGGAATATAATGCTTTAGAATAGGTTGTTACTAAACTGGGTAAAGGATTTAAGTTTTTATCGATCAAAACACAAAAGGCATAGCGAGTGAGTCAGTAAATGGCAAATTACTTTGACAATTCCCAATTTTCATGCAGATTTGGTGAAGCTGCCCCATTCAAAGACACCACCCACAGCTTGGATGAGACCACAAAGCAGTGAACACAGATGGGACTTGCCTACAGACACTCTGAAAAGTCAAACACACTTCAGGAAAATACTTCCAAAGAGTGTTTTCTTGAACAGATAATATTCCCTTTTGTTTCCAAGAGACAAAAGACAAACTCTAGTTTGATCATAAAACTATTTCCTTCAAATGTGGATTTTTATCTTTGGTTGGCGGTGGGGGCAGGTAGAAGTGGAGGTTGCTTGGAGTTTTACAAACCCAAGAAGTTTAAATGGGGAAATAGCGGTAGTGGTTCCAATTACAGCTATAAGGGGAAAAAAATTCTCTTTTGGTGTGCGTCTTCCTGTTTGGTGTCAATGACCACTTTACCGCACTAAATTGAGAGTCCTAGCTAGGAAACGTTTTAGCCAACACTCAGCCTTCACTCCACGGTGTCCTACACATTTGTGTAGCCTAATGCTCTTCCCTCCAAAAATCTTACATTTGCAAAATAAAACATTAACTTTGATCCCTCCCCTTTAAAAAATAAAAATAACTCTCCCAGATATGCTGCATCCTTTTTTTTTTTTTTTGCGGTACGCGGGCCTCTCACTGTTGTGGCCTCTCCCGTTGCGGAGCACAGGCTCCGGACGCGCAGGCTCAGCGGCCATGGCTCACGGGTCCAGGCACTACGCGGCATGTGGGATCTTCCCAGACCGGGGCACGAACCCGTGTCCCCTGCATCGGCAGGAGGACTCTCAACCACTACGCCACCACGGAAGCCCCCCCCTCCACTTTTTTTTTTTAATTACAGCTGCATTCTGTTATTTTAACAAAACAACTGGCAGGTCTCTATTCACAGAGCTGCTTTAGCCACATAGGATACATACGATGCATAATTAATATGTACTCTAAAAGACTTTCTTAATCAAAAAAGACATTAACTACATGTAAAAGTATTCACTTATGTATATTGGTTTGGGAAATTTTCCACAATGACAGTAGAATTGGTATCTAAATATATTTTTATATATGACAAAACTTAGCAAATGTCGTTTGTAAGGCGTGCATGGGTAGGGTAGTACTAATATTTGTGTTCCTCTTGTTTATATTCCAC
Source organism: Mesoplodon mirus (assembly GCF_964341445.2). Lineage (NCBI taxonomy): Eukaryota > Metazoa > Chordata > Mammalia > Artiodactyla > Ziphiidae > Mesoplodon > Mesoplodon mirus. Next base: position 122,561,648 of record NC_138980.1, on the reverse strand, counting down.
CATCTCCAGGTAAAGATGCTATATTTTATACAGGGTTGTAAACCACTTTGCAACATAGTGAAAGGATCTATTTCAAATAAAATAAAGGTGACTAATGTACTGTATAGTCAGTCTCTGGACAAAGGCAAGCATCCTTTAAGGCTGGTTAGTTCCCTCAGAGCCTCTTCCCTGGTCCTTAGACTTCACTTTTCTCGGAGCTTCCCTTTAGGGAGAAGCAGCCAGCACCTGCCAGTGACAGCCCTGGTCAATGCTGGGCCAAGTTCTGAAAAGGTAGCTAGCTTCTCTTTGACTTAAGAACTTTCATTCTTTCCTTTCTCCGGTGAAAAGTCATTCCAAGCCTAACCAAGGGAGTCCCCCCAAAAGAAATCTGTCTGCAACACCTATTTTTGCTTTTCAGAAATAGGATTTCATTGCCAGTTAGAAAGCCAGAAAGCAAAGAAGCTCCGAGAGATGGGTATGCACACATACCCAAACTGTTGAATCTTGGAGTAACTGACAGTGTTTAAATGACCTCACAGGTTTAAATGTTTCAAGCACAGTAAACACATCAGACGGGCTGTGTTGGGAGCCCAGTGTGCACAGACGCAGAAGCTACTAATGCAGGGACTGTTCTCTGCTTTCCCAGAGCCCAGCCTCCAACCACACAAAGCCACATCCTTGTCAACAGAAAGGACAGGAATATAGCATTATGCACATGGTCAAATATCTTAGAGGACTGAGGTACTGGTATATTGTAAAAATATTTTTTAATATTTTAAACCAACAAAGCTGGGAGTTGGATGGCCAAGGGAGTATAAATACTTTTATTTAAAGTCCCAGTTTTTCTAATAATAAATTCCAGGGTTTTTTTTTTCTACATGACAAAAAATAAAGGTGAAGAAAATGCATAGCCAAGTTGTCTTCTCTTTTAAAAAAAATATTTAAAATACTAAATACTATTTCTGAGGGCCACCTAATTTTTGAAAAGAAAAATACCTTCACAGAATGAACCCAGAAGAACTAGTGCTCGCAGACAGCACACAGGCCTCTGCAACACTTGCCTGCCCCCCATTCAAAGCAACTAGGGACACCAAGTCCATTACAAATCACAGGAGATCACTGCTTTGTAAATCTGCAACCACTGCGTTTCAATAATGTGGGCGAAATACATCAAATATCATTAAAGTAAGTTTATACTATAAATTGACCCAAGCTTTGTGAAAAGTACTTTCATAATATGTATCAAAAGCCTTAAAAATGTTCACTTCATTCAATCCAGTAATTCTGTCTCAGACTAACTCCTGGGGAGATCATCTGAAATGGAAACAAAGATGAGGTAAAGAGATGTTTATCTTTTACATCTATAATAGGAAAAAAGCAGAAACCACACAAACATCCAATAATAGAAAATAGTGAAGTAAATGATGGCATACTACAATGAAATTTAATAAATGCATATTCAATTTTATACATGTAGGATGCTCTGAACTGTGTCAAACAATACAGAGGAAAGAAAATGTTAACAGGATTATCTCTGGGTGGTAGGAATATGTGGGGTTTTTCTCAAAATTTTGTGAGTTTTCTATAATGAGGATGTATTACTTTTATAATATGCATCTTTTAATATATCATATATCAATTTTATATACACACATACATATATAAAATTAATTAATTCCTTCAGTATTTATGACAAGATAAGCTGACAGGCCAAACAGAAATCTCAGAGTCAAAATAAAACTGAAATCAGTTAATTAGATATTTTCCCCTTAAATAACCACATAAAAACAAATTAACATATATTTCTTTATTCATGTCAAGCAACACATATCTATACGTTTTCTTCTCTATCCAATAAATACATTTCATATTGTGATTTACTTTTGTGGGCATATGAAGGTAGAAAACATCCCATGTTTTAGTAGAAAAATCAGGTGATAAGTCCATATTCCATCACGATCACCTGCAGCTCACCCTTGGCACCCAGGGTACACATATTTATTTATTATTTACCCAAATAACAGCACATGGCAAATCTGCAAGGACAGCCCTGCTCTCAGGCCATTGCATTATCTACAAAAATCTGTTTTCAGCAGCAGACTATCTATATATTTGACCCTTAGCTCGCTCGCTCTCTCTCTTTTATTTTTTTAACTAGGTCAAGTGGCTGTCCCTGTAGCACCATCAGTATATTCAATAAAAATCAAGTATATCCTGTGTTTGAAACATACGTTATAAATAGATGTATAGATGGAGCAGATATTGAGAAAAGAAATGGTAAAGATTATGAATATTAAGATTTATATTAATCTATAAGCCTATTAAAGTACAGTAAAACCTGTCCTTCAGACCACCTTTTTAAAGATATCACCTCCCTGATGGGACCACTAAATTTCGGGCCAAATTATTTTCCCATAAAGAACAATGAAAAGAAAATGATTATATTAAGACTACTTCTACTATGGTTTCTTTTCATTGTTCCGCCCAAACTGATTCCAAACAGTAAAATAACATTGATTTTGACCTTGTTAATGAACTTGAAGAATTTCATGGAACACTCAAACACCGATTTCCATTTTTAACAGGAAAAAAAATGGACCCTCTGCCTCACATTGTCGACACCACCACCACATGTAGGGATCGTTTCATTGAAATTCGGTGGATGTAGCTTATCTTGATATCGCTAATGTTCCATAAGGTTTGTCATGTGGATTTTTCTTTGTGCCAAAAGCCGGAGATGATTGTGTGATTTGTAAAATATTGAAGAAGCCTTCAAACCGAGAGGTTCATTTCATTTCTTTTTGGTGACAAAGATTTTCACATACAATATTACTAAAGCGATTTTCAGTTTTCCAAAATGCCATGCTCTCCAAGGGAACAGCTTTCTCTCCTTTGGCCTTGCAAGGACTCCCCGTGGCTTTGATTGGCTTTTCTTCCAAACAAAACTGCCATGCGATCCACACTCCCCCGAGCCCCCCACCAGGTGGGGCCTGGTTCTCTTAATCAGGTTCTTCTTCAGCTCACTCACGTCAGCCAGAAACGCCAGAGGCCCTACCCATCCTCGTGTCGGACTCCAAAGCCTATTCCCTCACTGTTTAAGTCTCTGGAATTGCTTTTCTTTGCAGCCCCCCAGAATACAACACCATGTTTTTTTTTTTCAGGTCTCCTCAAAGTCTGTCTACTTAAATAGGACTTCTTTTTTCAATGGATATCAAGGATTAGTCAGGTGTAGATATTCTTTAAATTACTCATACATGTGCAAGGAACACATCTTAAAATTCTCCAATGAACGGGCTTCCCTGGTGGCGCAGTGGTTAAGAATCCGTCTGCCAATGCATGGTTCGAGCCCTGGTCTGGGAAGATCCCACATGCTGTGGAGCAACTAAGCCCGTGCGCCACAACTACTGAGCCTGCGCTCTAGAGCCCGCGAGCCACCACTACTGAGCCCGCGTGTTACAACTACTGAAGCCCAAGTGCCTAGAGCCCGTGCTCCACAACAAGAGAAGCCCCTGCTTGCAGCAACTAGAGAAACCCTGCGCACAGCAACGAAGACCCAACACAGTCAAAAATGAAAACAAATAAATTAATTAATTTAAAAAAAATCTCCAATGAAAGGTAAACACATGAGCAACGACTGCACAATGTTCAGGCCCCTTTGGGAGGCTTCACTCAACCCCACAGTCTTGGAGGGCAGGAACTATGTCCTGTGCGTGTACCTGAGCCCAGCTTGGAGCCCACTGCCTGCCATCATCAGCTCCCAGTAAGCCAGGGTGGATCTGAGCTGCCAGTCACGTCATTCCAGTCTTGTCACTGTTCTTTAGCTAGAGGTCACTGCACAGTCATCAGCCCAGAATCACAGAATCTTGGTGCTGAAAGGAGACTAGAGCACACTGGCCCAACCCAGGCTTTTCATCTCAGAGATAGAGTTACTGAGGTCTCCAGGGAAGGGATGCCTCAAGCGGTGTCAATACACAGCCACAAAACTTATGGATGAAAATCATGGGTGTTTGTTTCTGTTCCTAAAAAGAAGAGGCCCATGATTTTTTTAAAAAGTATATTTTAGCTGATAGCTTAGAGTAGTAAGCAGCCAGCTGTGTGGTTTGAGCTCAAAAATAAACTATAAACATTCACAACTTAATCCTTCAAATACCGGAATGTCACAACAATAAAATTTCTTTTTTTCAAGCAGGATTTATTTTTTTCAGTTGGAGATGGAGATAGCAAGGCATAGTGGACAGTGAGTGAGACACGGCATCTAGTAACCTGGGTTTGAATTCCAGCTCCACTGTTTGCTAGCTGTGTGACCATGGCCCAGTCACTGATCCTCTCTCTGGGCCTCAGCTTCCTCATCTGTAAAATGGGCATAGTAATACCATCAGCCTCCCATGGCCATTTGAAAAGCAAAGGAGATAATCCACATCAATACACTGTGTCAGGCAAAAGTAAGTGATTTGTTGGCTGGGGAATGAATTTCAAAGCTATGGCTGTGCGTATAAAGAAAAGAAAGCACAGATAAAGAGCAATGCACATACTCATTTTAACTTAGATATTTCCCTCTCTCTTTGGAGCAAGCTAACTGGATGACCAGACATGTGATGAAACAAAGACACCTGGGTGTAAACTCAGCTGGAGGCCCAGGGAACCCCTCACACAGAACAGGTCTGGCTTTCTCTTTTTCTCTCTTCCCCAGTATCTGCCCCCATCCCTAAAAGGGACACTAAGGAAGCTCAGGCCTTTGAAAATGTGGACCAAAACAGCCCAGATCCCTAAGGAGAACATTAAGGCTTTCTTTCTGTTCCTTCAATGAGAGTCTCCTTGCCACGCCCAGACCTACACGAGGTGGTATGGACGTCCTCTCCTTCCTCCCATTCATTTTACCTGAGGTTAACAGACCACAGTCCTCCCCCTGAGCCTAACATGTGTTCTTCTCACCTTGTCAGTTTCCTCCTTCTTCCCCCCCACCCCCCCGCAAAACCTGCAAGTGAAACATGCAGCTTTAGCTTCTTGCATCAGGAAGCAGGGTAGAAAAAGCCAAGGGCATTATTTTTGTCCCACTTTTGCTGTTTCTATGGGGACAAGGCTGTCTTAGTTTGCATGCTCACTGCAAAGATAGACAGTGCTCGGCTGTGAATACCCGTTATTCTGGACTGAAATTTGCCTTTCTCTGACACTGAAAAGACACTTTGGATTTTCACATATTCACTCAGCAAACATTAATTGAGGGGTGATTATGTGCTAAGCACTGTGTTAGAGCTAAAGTGTGCAAGGAGGCACTCTCCTTCTCAGGGGCAGCCCACTCTGTGCTTCTGGAGATGTCCTCTTGCTTTTTTTTGCACTCACCTAGTACTAACGGCTGCCAAAGAGTCTTCCCTCTCCAAAGCGGAGGCCTGACACAGCGCTGGGTACCTACTTGAGGCACAATTATTGCTCATGAAATCAGACATGATCTTAGAACTTCTGAATGGACAGGACCAATGAATCCCACCCCTGTATTGAACCACAGAAGAACGAAAGGCCTAGGGATTAAGTGGCTTGTGGAAGTCACCCGCAGTGGCCTGTCCCATCTGTCTTGAGTGGTTTAGGGCTGGTCAGAGGCCCAGGGATGTCTCAGAAGATGGCTAGATGGCCTTTCCAGTCTGGAGATTCCAGGCAGACCAGAAAGAACGGCGGTGACCTGGCCAAGCAGCCCTCTGGAGAGTTCAAGAATCTGAAGCAATGTGAGCTGCTGTAGGTTCGTGCCACCTCCAGTGTTTGCCTACGCCATCACTATCAGCATCAAACTCATTCACTGCTTTGTTAAGTGCTTTGGGATTTCTCAAGTATAAAAGGTGCTATAAAAAATCAATCACGGGAAACTCTGCTGCTGGCAGCTCAGAACAGCTATAGTAAGCCATGTCCACTCAATCAATAGTCCCTCACTGAGAAGGGGAAAGAATACCATTAAAAAGATGTGCTCCAGGGAGATCAGCTCGGTGCTTTGTGACCACCTAGAGGGGTGGGATAGGGAGGGTGGGAGGGAGACGCAAGAGGGAGGGGATATGGGGATATACGTGTGCATGTAGCTGATTCACTTTGTTATACAGCAGAAACTAACCCACCATTGTAAAGCAATTATACTCCAATAAAGATGTTAAAAAAAAAAAGGATGTGCTCTTAGAAAAACTTCCCTCAAGTAAGAAAAAAAAATATCCTACCTTACGAGAGTATACCAAAAGCACACAATATACTGTTCTTCCATGAGCAATATTAAACATGATGGAAGAAGTTGCTTACTGCTTGGTGCATACTTTGGCTTTCATTTTAACCAAGCAAGAACACAAATTGATACACATTGTGTCTGAGAAACCTTGTAGGCCCCATGCAGGAAATGCCTATTGGATTTTAAAATCCAGTTGTACCATGAAAATGGTATTAGCGCTCTGGCACCACAGTAGAAAAAAAAGTGATTTCTAAAAATTGCTTGCCAAAGGACAATATGCATGTTTGGAATCTAGTATACGTCATCTACCTTTAATTAATGTTTAAATATAAAGAAAATATTTAGATGTGTAACATTTTTATGATGTTACAGAAGTGGGCTCCTTGCACCATCCTGAAAGAATATTGATTTGGGATATTTTGAGTTTTCATTTTATTTCAGAAGGTGAAAATGGCAAATAAAATAAAATTATGCTACTATATATACGAACTCATGGTATTTCTCAAAGCTATGACATAGTAATTTAAGTAGGTGAGAAAATTAGGGAGAGACTATCTTACAGTATTTTTAGAACTCAAATTATTTTTTGTTACTTACTGTACTGTAATAGAGTGAGAACCTTAAAAGCAAACAGTAACTTTATATGGAGTATAATCTATAAAAATATTGAATCACTATGTTGTACACCTGAAACTAATATAATATTGTTAAGTCAACTACACTTCAATAAAAAATTAAATAAAAACAAAAATAAATACATTGAAAAAAAGAATAGAAGGCTGCTTTCATAACCTGAGAATATAAAAAAAACATAGGTTATTACTGTATTTAAAACGAAACACTGAAGGAAAAAAAAAGGCAAACAGTGATGGCCATTGAACTTCTCATGAACAAGTGCATTTAAGAAGAAAGCTGGGGCTTCCCTGGTGGCACAGTGGTTGAGAGTCCACCTGCCGATGCAGGGGACACGGGTTCGTGCCCCGGTCCAGGAAGATTCCACATGCTGCGGAGCAGCCGGGCCGTGAGCCATGGCCGCTGAGCCTGCGTGTCCGGAGGCCACAACAGTGAGAGGCCCGCGTACCTCAAATAAAAATAAAAAAAAAAAAAAAAGAAGAAGAAAGCTGTTCAAGAGTTTGCCTAATGAAGTACTCCTGTGTCAGTCATCAGTGTCTCTTCAAGTCTTTTCCTCAAACTGTAATATTAGAGTTCAAATTGCTAAAGCATAAGTGATTAAAACCCTCACATTTACAAGAAAATGTGTAGGTCCTTTAGTCCGAGCATTTTAAACTCCAGAGTGTATGAGAGCTCCCTGGGGGGTTGGCAGAGGGGCTTGCTGGATGCTGACTTGGAGGGCTCAGGACCTCACCTTGAGAAACTGGTGGCAGATTAGGAAACTGCAGTACGTGCCTGTTTGGTGGTGACTTGCCCAAGGCCCCCCGCTAGGTGGATGCAGGGCCTGGACCATCCATGACCCATGCCTCCCATGGGTTGCCCAGTACCACTCTTTCCCCTCAGCACCTGGTCCTGCTCTACGGAATAGTTTTGGATACTGTCAAAATGCTTCCTGAATTTTTCACCCAGAAAAAATGATGTTCCCTTCACGGAGATAATTCCAGAGGAGTCCCTCTTCCTTCCTTCCACAGATTTCTGTGTATTCATTTCAGCCTACGAAGGTGGAATCAAGTTTCATCAGTTTACTGCATGAAAGTGTCCAGTTATAGGCCTAGTAGTAGTTATTTGATGATGATTGGTTTTGAAATTCTCAGGAACTCAGGTCGGGGTGGGGTGGGTGCAGGGAAGGTGTATGGACTGGGTCAGTGTCCATCAAAGTTCAGACTCCAGGCTTACAGCTCCATCTGTGGTCCCCACCTTAGATTTCAGCAATTTCCTTAACGTGAGTATAATTCCCAGTGTCTGAACACACTATCAGAAATTACAGATTAGATCTAGATTTAAATAGTCACTTTCAAAATTCTGGGAGACTTGGTTTACTCACCTCTCTTATAACCTAGCCACACCAGTGGGGCAGAGGCTTAATAATTCAGACAAATCCTGAAGTTTAAACCCCAAAGGCAATCATTGAAACTCCAAGAGAGATTCATACACAAATAAGCCTAACTCTTCAGCAGAATTGCTTAAAAGCCTATCCAAATACTCCCTTTTCTTCTATAATCAAGGTTATTCCTGATTACCCATCATACTAGAAACAGGGGAGAGCCATGGCTAAGTATGAAAAACTACATTCTATCTGGAATTCTGTCCTATTTCCTCCATGAATTATCTCATCAAGTAATGATAAAATCAACTTCTTGGAGTCTTAGCTTCCTCCCTGTAGAGACTGAAGGAGAAGGTAAAAAGCCAAAAAGTGGAAAAAGCAGGCAATCAAGAAGGCAGAAAACTGGAAGAGGAATAATAAAATCTCAACTACAAGTAACTGAGATAAGCCAACTCTCAAATACTGAAAACTTCTTTAAAATTTTAATTGTTTCACAATTTCCAGATAAGTGAGCAAAGAATAACACCCATTTTCAATTACTTTAAATCAATAGTTTAAAAAAATCCATTTTTATGTGACAGAAAGGTTTTAATGTTTACATGTCCAAACAATATTGACAAGGTATGGCAAAAACATTTGATATTTTTCTCATATATTTACAATGTTTATGGTTTGGTTGGAATAATGATGTATATGAGGAATATTTGGGAGATTCCGTTGTGTGTGTAATATTGAACAAGACATTTAACCTTTCTGGGTCTCAGTTTTCCCATCTGCAAATAGGGCTGTTTAAAGGGTTTGATGGTCTCTAAACTTCCTTCCAGTTTTAGGCGTCTACAAGTAAGATTTACAATGTGTCTTCATTAGGATGAACAAAGTGTTTCCTGTGTGATTTTTCCTCAGAAAACTCAAAATCTACTTGTGACATTTTGGTTAAGTCTTGTTGTTCTAAGGAGGATCATTCACTTAAATTTTATGCTCTTGTCAGCAGCTTGGATGGACTTGGAGTTCTGCACCTGGATTAAAAATATATTGGATTCATCCAGCATGTTGTTCATAAAATGGAGTTGGGATTTCTCCATTGCAGATCCAAAGGAAATAGTGTTTGCAACTTCCAGAATAAGTTCTGCCATCCTTCTCTGCATACTTGAGGCAATGAATGGGCTTTCAGTGGCCAGTTATTGACATCTCCAACAGTGAAAATTTATTTCACTCTATTATCCCAATGTGCAGATAGCCAGATCACATTTTTTGAAAATGCATTAAATTGAGTGGTACAGCAGGCTGGCCCTGGTAGCAAAAAAGGCAATTTTGGACAGTTCAGGGAGACCTACAGTTAGGTCACAACTCTTTCATAGCTTCACTATGAAAAGCTGGGCTTTTTATAGTGGGAAGGCTCTCATGATGCAAAAGAAATAAGTAGGAGCTGCACCAAAGTACATTATATTGTGACACAAAAAGCATAAATCATGTGTGTATGAAAATCATAAGCCCTAAGCTTTAGAGAGAGTTGTGCAATTGACAATCAAATGGAGCTTAAAAGGAATTATGAGGTTTTCAACTAAAGTCTTGAAATAAAGAAATATTTTACAGCAAAAAATTGCAAATGTCAAGTGTAAATCATAAGACTTTGCACCATTGAGCTACTAGCTAGTTCTATAGCTTCTTCGACGCTTAACACAGGGAGAGACCAACTTTCACGCTCAATAAGACTTAGGAACTTTAGAAATACATTTAGGAAGATAATTCATGTATTTGTGACTTTTCCCTCCCAAAATGGCTAATTGTAGAAGAAAAGTGAGAAGGCATAAGAACTTCTTGGATGGTAACCTGTTCCACCATTTGCTTTTGACTGTTATGAGTTCTTGTGATTTTTAAATAGGGCTGTCACCAATTTGGTCATTTAAAGAAAAACGGGGTCTAGGGAATATGGATGGCGGTCCTCCTTTCCCGTTCGGTACAACTAACTCTTGCTCTGGAAAACCACAGAGCAAACTGAGCTCCCCGGCAGCCAACCAACCACCAACCCCGATGAAAAGCTGGAACCCAGCTGCCCAATTCGGTTGCTCCTGTCCAAAGCCAGACAGGTGGCAACCCAGACTGAATCTGTTGTTGTGGGAATGATTTGATTCACAAACAGGTTTATTAAATTTTATATGGAGACAGGCAAAAGTCACAAGATCCTGGAGAGAAAGACCTGAGTCACATAAATTTATCTTAATAGCTGGGAATTTGGGAGCATCAAGCAGAAAAAAAAAAAAAAAGTAATAATGGAAAAGCATTTCGCCTTCTCCGTCTGCCTGCTCTCCTCCAGTCCCCGGCACGTGATATGCCCTCCACACACATAGATCAACCACTGCCACGGCTCCATCCTGCCCTTCGCAGGAGGCGTCGACACATTGATCCGAGCCTGTTTTGACATATAAACTCCAATTTGGCCCCAAGTCACTGCGAGTGGACACTGCCACCAACGTCTCTGACACTAGGTTATTTGTTGTTGCTGTTCGCTGTCCCTGTTTGCACATTAATCCAGTGACAATTAGGTGTCAGCGAGCGTTGTTTCTGCTTAGCTGATAGCCTTGGGCTCTGCGCTTGAAGCCCTAATCAGGAGTGTAAACTCTGCTATATTTCAATTTGGAGAAGCGCTCTTCCGCTAAGAGGCCCCTGGCACTGCGATAAATAAAACGCCTATTTACTCTATTGCCACACTTAGACATCTAATGCACTTACTACCAGCCCCCTAATCATAGCCTACAGTTAACACCGCCTATAAATCACTCCGTTCTCATCCTGCGCATTAGTGAAGCCATTTTCCCCAAACCCCACAATGAGCACTGTTTCCTTTTCTTGTTAGTCAAAAGCTAGATGATTTTTATTAGGTTAAAGACAAGTTCACAGATGGTAAATCGCACGGAGAGAAATGAGCTGGAGAGTTACACCTAGTCAGCGTGGGACACCGCGCTGGGGCCGGGGCTGGGATCCAGTTTTGGAACCCAGGTGGCGGGACTCCCCAGCACAGCTGGATCCAAGTCCCCACCCCACCTGCACGCCTACGGGGCGTCGGGGCTCCGCAGCCTCGCCCCCCGGACACCCCTAGCACCCTGCGCCCCTGCGCGCCCAGCGCAGGCTGCGGCCTGGCCTGGGGACCCTGGGCAGGTGGGCTCGGCCCGGCATCCTCCTCCAAGGCTGCCAGCAACCCCTAAAAATGTAAAAATCGCCCCATCCCTCTTGATCTTGCCGCGCACGTTTCCCACCGACGCCGCTCAGAGGCGAGAGCCCGGGAGAGGCCCGGCGCTGCGCGGCCCCGGGGGACAGCGCGCAACAAAGGCCCGGCCCGCAGCCCCTGCTCCTCGCCTTCCTTTTCAATTCTCCCCCGATCTCAGGTGGAATTAGGAGGATTAAAGCGGCGAGTAAATGAGGCGAGTGTGCAAAATGACTCCTTTCTGAACCAAACGGCATGCTCCGTGCTGGGGAAATGAGATGCACATTTAAATCTCATCCATCCACCGCCTGCGGCCACCGCCATGTACCTGCCTACTTAGCCCAAGGGTTAATTAATTGAGGCTTCAATGCACTATTGCAAGAGCATTATTGCATTTGATACTCTACATCTGTGATTTAAAACTCTTTCAGTCCCTTGTCAGCAAGGGAGGGTTTTTAACTAGGAAATTAGCATTCAGATAAGGGAACGCTCTATTTGCTTCTGAAAGGAAGGAAGTATTAAGGATGCTGGTGCACAAACCGGGCTGTCATATCCTGTCCCATCCTGGAGGGAGCGCGAGGGCCCGGCCCCCCGCCCCGGGAGCCGCGGCGACTGGGGCCTCGGCCTCGTGCAACGGACGCCGGCGCCAGGGGCCGGCAAGAGGGGGTCGCGCGGCCAGCGGGACCCCTCTCCTCGCAGTCTCCTACCTGCTGCGGCGTGTTTGCCTCTGCAAAGCCAAGTAATATATTTTCTTCCCACTTCCTAGGAGCTGAGTCTTCTTAAAATGCATCGCCACGTTACTCAAACGTTGGCTTTCTGACTTCCCCTGGGTGGGAGGGGGCTCCGAACAGGAAGTAACCCAGTTTCTTGAGGAAGAATGAGCGGTAAACATCGCAACAGAATTTTAATGACGCTAAAACCAAATCAGGGACAAGACTGTAGTTAGTGGTCATTACCCTTACTATATTAAGTATTGGATTCAAGCGCTAAACACACTTAAACACACTTTTCCCACTTATAATTCTTCAGCAATTTTAGCAGAATTTCACTATCTGCCCACGTGTGTGTGTGTGTGTGTGTGTGTGTGTGTGTGTGTGTGGCCTGTGCAACGAACTAAAGAACAACAATAAAAATAGTGGTTCTGGGTCAGAAATTAGTTAGAATCCTGCCACCTAAGTATGCTATAACTTAGACATAGTTTTCACGCAAAATGGGTACATCTTTAAGTTCTGGACTCTCAGGCAAAAACTTCGAAAAAGGAAAACAAATCACAACAAAAAACCTTTGGCACTTGCTAACTAACTATAAGATGAACAAATTGCTGGTGGGAAGGAGAATGTTTCTTTTCTTGAGCGCCTCGTGGCCGGGTGAATCTGGAAAACGGGGAATCCTTCATTAACACTTTGCCAAGTGCAAGGAATTGTAATTTCTTCTCTGCTGAAGAACTTTAATTAGGTGAAATGGCATCACCTGCAGTGATGGGAGACCCAGGTCAACAATCTGATCTGAACAAAGTTCTTTGGGATTTCTATTAATCAGGCAAAAAGATTAGGGAGTGGATTTGATGGTGTCTGTGTGACATCAATCGTGTATTTCTTTCTAATAATGATCCATTTCTGTCTTTGGGTACTTCTTACTGAATGATTAGCTACCTCAGTAGTTTCCTTTGCAGATGCTAATCATCACCGACTTTGCTCAAATTCTACTTTCTACATCTTCTTAGCAGCATTTTTAAGAAATCAGAAAAAGCTGGTGATGACAACAAGGAGTAATAGTTTGACTATGTGTTTGCCTTACGGTTTCTTAGTTATTTCCATTCAAACCTTGAGTCACGATGCGAATTTATAAGTTGCTTTGGTCCATTTTGTTCCTAAGGGCCAAGTACTGTAACTTTGTCATGTACATAACATTTCAAGTGTTTTACAATACACCCAGTCCACATAACACTGTCTCATTGGTGGCCGTCACCTTTGTGCTACCACATGCAGAGACCAGATACTTTCCATTATTTTAAACCTGTTTGATATAATCCTTTAGAAGTAGGAAAACTAGAGCTTGCTTTTCTGTCAGCTTTGCACCACGTTTTCCCTACATTGCTCACACTGGTTCATTATAGGAAGGCTTTTTCCCCTGACTCCTGGGTGGCCTACGTTGGGGTCTTCCAGATAAAAGAGCACCACAGGAAGACACACGGTGTTTTGGAAGACAAGAAACACACAAGTAACTCAATAAGCTCTGAAAATTGATAAAATGAAATGGTGAAATTTTGAATCTACGTACTTGACAGCAATACTTTGGGGACATTCAGTGACATCAATCTCCTGAGATTACTTGCTTTCATAACAGAAGGAGCGATCTGCACGTTTGGAGTGGCTCAGAGGACCAACTGGATGCCACTTGGTATCCGGGAGGAAATATGGAGCTGTGTACGGAATGGCTTGATTATGATATACATAATTTAAGCATCTTTCGTGAGGATGGATCCAGCAAGCTGACACCATGAAACAGACTCTGTCCAAGATAAGAACATAATGAAACAGAAAACGAAAGTGACACTCTTGCTAGGAAATTGATACCCAGCAAAAGCTTTCTGCAATAAGGAATGTGAATATCGAGGGCTGCAGAGCATAAAATTGGCCACAAGGATTTCTCTACTTCACAAGCCTTTTCCTTGTTTCCCTACCCAAGTCCCCTCTAGCCCCGTCTCTCTTCCAGGTCCAGCTGGAACTTCCCTCGCTGGTTCCCAAACATAGTGCCGAATGACACCCTCAGCTTTGTACTTTGTAAGGTCAGAGGACAAAGGAAACATACTCCTCTTCCCCCAACACCATGACGTTCCTGATGGAAGCTAGGCCTGTGTGCCCTCTCGTAGCTCCCCCACTGCCCCTTCACCGAGCAATGCCCCAAACAGGCTCTGCACAAATAACTTGTTGGATCAACTGGTGAAATCCCACTATGACCCAAGGGACCATTCCAAATCCCTGGAATGCAGTTTTGTTGTACTGAAAAAAAAAAAAAAAAAAAACCTAAGCTAAAAAGAGAGCCAAAACCTAGGACTGAGAGATTTCAAGTGAGCCCTAATGTCTGTAGTGAGATTTGACCTGTAGCACTCCTGAGGGGCAGCCGGCAGAGAGGATGGATTGGAAGCCGCTTGGGGCTCCCGATTCTTAGAACCACAGGGAAGGTGGAGCCACAGACTTCTTCATGTGGAATCTGTTGAGCAATGTGATGATAAAAATAATGAGTAAAAAGCAACTAGCCCCGGGGTTTCTTTACATAGAAACACGGGCTTTTTGTTTGTGGGTCTTTGGGGTTCCGGTTTTTGTTTTTTGATGGAATTTATTTCTCCTGAAGAAGGCAAAATGGCTAGCCCAAAGAGCTGAGGGTGTTGTTCTGTACCTCATCAACTGTAGGGCTGCTCCAAAGCTGGTGCTTGATGAAGGAAGGGACGACGGTGCTGCCTGCCTGGGAACTGGTTCTGTGAACGTTTCCCTTTGAATCTGGGGCCTTGACTTCCTCTGACCTGGGATGTACCAGGTGAGACCATGGCATTTGCCAGCCAGGAGACACTAATGATGCCCTGCTTCTGCTAGCTGGATTGACAGCAGTGACCCGTTTCCCCCGTTCAGAACAGAAAGTATGGGTGAGGGATCCCAACTCATCTCACCCTTTCTTGGGTAGAAGGGAAATAATTCTAGCATCTCGTCCTTGGCTACAGATACATATGGGACAGGTAAACTCCAGGAGGCCAGCTCCTAGAAGGTCCATCAGTAAAAGCCAGGAGAAAATAAATGCAAGAGCCCACCTCACATTCCTCTGGAATTCAGTGGGAATGAAATAAAAATAATAAACAAAAGGTAATAGATAAGCAAGTATATAAACTTTTCCTGGAAGCAAAGGAACCCCATGGTGAAAGGTTTAAGGAATACTACTTTAAAAAAAGAGAGTTTGATTTTGGTAAACACTGACAGAAGGAGGTGTAAATAGTTTAAGTGAAGGTGATTTTTTCAGAGGTCAGAGGGCACTTTATTTGCTTTAAAAACAATAAAAATCGGGCTTCCCTGGTGGCGCAGTGGTTGAGAGTCCGCCTGCCGATGCAGGGGACACAGGTTCGTGCCCCGGTCCGGGAAGATCCCACATGCCGCGGAGCGGCTGGGCCCGTAAGCCATGGCCGCTGAGCCTGCGCGTCCGGAGCCTGTGCTCCACAACGGGAGAGGCCACAACAGTGAGAGGCCCGCATACCGCAAAAAAAAAAACAAAAGACAAAAAAACCCAAAAACAATAAAAATCAAGTCGAAAAGTGCCAGATTCTCAATGGAAAGGAAAAGAGCAGCCCTTCAACTCACGGTTTTCTTTTCCCTGGTAAAGGAAAGCCGGCTCACACAGAAGTGTTTGCAGGAGCGCCATGCTAAGCAGCACATAACAAAAGCAGCAGGCACCTTAGGGACTCAGGATCTCAAGGTTCTTACTGTTGAGATGATCTGGAAAGAGATGGTTTCATTAGCCACACCCCCAAAGTTGGCCCTGTTAGTAAGAATAATAGGACTTTTTTCAGTTTCATAAAATATCTTGATAACTGGAAAGTGCCAGTTAATGGTGACCTGTTCCAACTACGAATTTCACAAAGATTAATATAGCCCTTTAGGTTTCTTAAGAGTCTATCAGGAGGCCTCCCCCAGTCTTGGGTGTTTTACAATCTCTGTGGGCACGAAGCTCAACTGAAACTACCATTCAACAGCCTAACTGTCATCTTCATCTTCTCCTGGCATAAAAATACATATTTTTCCCATAATAAAGATTTTTTATAATAGCAATAAAGTAACTCCAGAGAACATGGTTGTCTTGAGATAGCTTAACTGTGTCTGGTATCTCATAACGCCCTGGGGATACAGCCGGACCATAATACTCCCTTTTGCTGCCATGTCTTTGCTTAATTAAGGAATAAAGCCAAAAGGTCAATGCTGGAGAAAAATGTAAATCTTCAAAACTTTTCATTCTTGACCCAAACTCTGTGTCATAAAACCTCAGTTATCTCTGTAAGAAGCAGCACACCTACCCAGTGAGCTAGGAGATACCAGAATATACATTACACCTTTAAAATATGCTTTTGACACCATGAAAATACATTCCTGACCTCTGGACTTGGACTTATGATTCTGCCTTCTTAGAGAGAGACCCTCACAAACTATCTGCTCATCCCCAGTGAATGGAAAGCACTAATAGCAGAAGCCATCTACTTCATCAAACATGATTTGCCACTGTGTTGCATTGCATCAAACATTGTGTTGACTCTCATACAGCTAGAAGGCTGTATGAGAAAGTCAAGTCTGTGTGTGTCGGGGAGAGGGGGAATGAGTATGTATATTCAGCTCTACGGTTTATTCGTTATTTCATTGTGCAAAATATGATTTCAGCTCCAATCATTTTATTAGTTCACTGATTACTGTCCATCATCATGAATGAGGTGGGTTAGGCATGGGTTTAGTTTACTAGAGCTGCAATCTTTTGTGATGGATGTTTACAGACTATATCATAGGCGCCACACTGAAAAAAATGGATATTTCTGACCAATGATATTCAGTTTAAACAGGAGACATTCGGTCCCTAAACTGATTTGTTAGAGCTGGTACAATGAAATAATAAATATCTACTCGCCTTCAAGAAATAGAACCTTCCTAGCACATTCAAGGCTATGCTAATTGGAGGGAAAGTGTTATTCCATTATGGAACTAATTATATGTCATCTGCTTCTCTCTCAGATGACTAAATGGACAGACAGATGCTATGCTGATCAATTAATGTTGTGATAGATCAATTAATTGATCTGGACTTAGATAATATATATTTATGGAAGACAGGGAATGATTTATTTATTTTTTCTAGCAAATATGAGAATCCAAATGTGACTTTATTGTACAGATGGGAGCAGATGAAGAGCAAAGAGGTGCCGTTGTATTCTTGCCGTGAAAAAGAATATTCATCCTTCTTCTTTTGCTTATATATTCAGCAGACATTATGGCTCAGTAAAAATGGGATGTTTAAATATTTGATAAACATGGGTAGAGCAATGCATTGTTAAAACTGCTAGAGTAGTCTGGCAGATTCTCATGGAAACATAAATTAGCCTGTATACAAATGGAACTGTTTGGTAATTCTGGCCTTAAAATTACCTCTTTCTCTCCTCCCTCTCAATTTTTTCTTTTCCATTTTTATCTGATAGGGCTTGGGTTTTTACTGGACGAGTTTCAAACTATGCAAACTGTCAGCTTCACTAACCAAGTTAAATGAATATCATACTAGTGCCTAGACATTTGCAGGCTTCTCTTAGCTATCATCCAGTGCAAGCAACCAGACAGGGGTCTAAGCTCTATTGATTTCGTATCACAGACACACTTCTTATATCAGTCTGAGAGTGAAGTGCAGTAAACTCATCACTAATACGGAAGCCTCCTCGGGTTGGTCTATACCTGAGGTCCATCTTCTGCAGTGAGGTCTGACCCCGCCATGCCCCAAGGAGGACGCTGGCCTGGTGCTAGGTTACAGGAGCCCCCCTGCCTTACCAACATGGACTTCACTTGGGCAGAGAGAAGTGGCATCTGGTGGACAGAGGGATGACAAAGAGGGAGGTGCATGGCTGTCCACAGGGGTTGCCAAATGCCAGCATTTTATCTAGATGGGCTCTGGACTTCATGGATAGAATACAGAAACAAAAAACAAAAAAGGCACCATTTCCCTGTGTGTGTGTGTGTGTGTGTGTGTGTGTGTATTTATATTTTGACAATCGTTTTGCCTGGCCTCCCTTTCATGATTTGGAAAGCCTATCCTCTGTCGGTGTTTCTGAAACCCAAAAAGAGTAAATGAAGCCATGGGATTTATAAAGTAAAATGGCTGACATACTTGGCCAAGATAGGCTCCTATACCAATGGCTTTTAGTAAAACTAGATTAAGAGTAGGATACTAGCAAGGATCACAGAATGTGGAATTCACTCAGCAAACATAGAGGCCATTGGAGAAGTTTGCATTTATGGACTCATCAAATAGATAAATAAATACACTTGCTGAGTACCTGCTACACATCAGACATGGAACAAGGTGTTCTACCTAAGAAAAAGAAGGAGTCATCGTACTGAATTTTGATTAAGGAAATAGAAAATGCTATCTATATTTGTTTTTTTTGGGGGGGGATTGTGGGTTCATTTTATTTCTTTTTTCTTGCTTATAATTTTAAAATGGATACATAATAACATAGTATCTCCTTTCTTACAAAAGAAGGTTGCTTTTTTATAAAGAAAAGGAGAGTAAATCAATATAATTTAAAATAAAGATTTAAAAAATCCTGAGTAAAATATTAGCTAAGAAATATTTTTAATAAAAGTTAACATTTACTGGGAACTTACTATTTGACAGACACTATTCTTACTGCTTTAAATGTATTAATATATTTATTCTTTATAACCACCAAAAAGGTAGATACTATTATTTTCATTTTACACTGAAGGAATCTAACACACAAAAAACGTTAAGCAAGTTGCCTGAGGTCACACAACTTGTAAGCGGTTGAGCTGGGCAAGGCTAACCGGTTATAGAACCCTGCTCTCAATTCTAGCATTAAATAGTGTTATCAACATTAACATTGTTAGCTAACATTTACTGGGCATCAACATACAATTCAATTCAGCTATTTATGGTGTACAGTTCAATAGCTTTTACTATATTCACAGACGTGTGCATCCTTCACCACAATTAACTCAGGAACATTTTCATTACCCCAAAAAGAAAATCCACACCCTTTAGTTGTCACCAGCCATCTCCACCAATCACCCTAGGCAAAATATTTTTTGGATGCCTAATCTACTGTATCCTTGCAATAGCCCTATACGGTTGGGACTAATACCACCCCCCCCACAGAGATAAGGAAACTGAGGCACAGAGTGGTTAAGTTTACACAACCAGCCAGCTGTGGAACTGGGACTTAAGTTTAGGCAGTCTGCCTCAAGAACACTTCTCTTAAAAAAACAAGAAAAAAAAAAGAAAGAAAGAAAGAAAGAAAGGAGGAAGGAAGGAAGAAGGAAGGAAGGAAAGAAAGGAAGGAAGAAAGAAAATAGAAAGAAAGAAAGAAAGAAAAGAAAGAAAGAAAGAAAGAAAGAAAATGCTATCTAGACCAGGGTTTCTCGAAGCTTGGAGCACGGAGGACATCAGCTTTAGACGCAGATGCAGTTGCCCAGGCTCTGCCCTCCTGTCTGAATCAGGTTGGTGGGGGTGGGGAGGTGAGGGGGAGGTGACATGGTGGCGGGGGGCGGGAAACACACCATCATAGAAAAGCATCTCAGATGCTTCTTACCCACACTGTAGTCTAAGGATGATGATCGAAGCCAGCAGGTCTCCCACTAAAAGACAGCAAGATCATCTCTTGCAATCTGTGTTCTAGTTTTGATTTGTTCCCTAGCGTGTTAGTTTCCTATGGCTGCTGTAACAAATTACCACAAATTTAGTGGCTTAAAACAAGACAATTTATTCTCTTACAGTTCTGGAGGTCAGAAGTTCAAAATCAGTTTCACTGGACTAGACTTGAAGTGTTGGCAGGGTTTGTATTCTGAAGGAAAATCTGTTCCTTGCCTTTTCCAGGGGCTAGAGCTGCATTCACTGTTGGTTCGTGGCCCCATCCTCCATCCTCAAACCCTCTATGACTCTGCTGCCCTCTGCTTCTGTCACATGGCCTTCTCTCTTATGTCAAATCTCCCTCTGCTTCCCTCTTATAAGGACACTTGCAATTGCATTCAGGTCCACTGGGATAATCCAGGATAATCTCCGCATCTCAAATCCCCAACTGAATCACATCTGCAAAGTCTCTTTTACCATACAATGCAACATTCACAGGTTCCAAGGATTAGAACCTGGGTATCTTTGGAGGCCATTTTCAGCCTACCATTAGCAGCCTAGTCTTGCCAATTTCTTTTTTAAAGTCACGTTTATTGAGGTATAATCTACACACAATAAAATTCACCCATTTAAGGTATACGGTTTGATGAGTTTTGACAAGAGTACTCAGCTATGTAACTACCACCACAATCACGATATAGAGCATTTCTATTACTTCCAAAAGTTCCCTTGTGCCTCTTTGTAGGGATTTCTTTTCTGTCCCTATAATTTTGCCCTTTCTAGAATGTCATATAAATGGAATCATACAGTATGTGGTCTTTTGTGTCTGGCTTCTTTTACTTTGTATGATGTTACTGAGATTCATCCATGTTGCTGTGTGTCAATTCATTCCTTTTTTTTAAAAAAAAATCTGTATTGGAGTATAATTGCTTTAAAAAAATAAATTTATTTATTTTTGGCTGTGTGGGTCTTCGTTGCTGCGCGTGGGCTTTCTCTAGTTGTGGCGAGCGGGGGCTAATCTTCGTTGCGGTGCATGGGCTTCTCATTGCAGTGGCTTCTCTTGTTGTGGAGTATGGGCTCTAGGCACGTGGGCTCAGTAGTTGTGGCTCACGGGCTCTAGAGCGCAGGCTCAGTAGTTGTGGCACAGGGGCTTAGTTGCTCCACGGCATGTGGGATCTTCCCGGACCAGGGCTCGAACCCGTGTTCCCTGCATTGGCAGGCAGATTCTTAACCACTGCGCCACCAGGGAAGTCCCTATTGGAGTATAATTGCTTTACAATGGTGTGTTAGTTTCTGCTTTATAACAAAGTGAATCAGCTATACATATACATATATCCCCTAATTCATTCTTTTTTATTGCTGAATCACATTCCGTTGAATGGATATACCACAATTCCTGTATCTGTTCACTAGTTAGTGACATTTGGGTTATTTTCTCATTGAAGCAATTCTGAATAAAGGTGCTATAAACATTTGCTTGTAGATCTTTGTGTGGACCTGTTTTCATGTCTCTTAAGTAAATTCCTAGGAGTGGCATTGATGGATTGTGTGATAAGTAGGTGGTTAGCATTTTAGGAAACTGATGATCTGTTTTCCAAAGTGGCTGTATGAGTTTGCATTCTTACTGGCAGGTATGAGAAAGTTCTAGTTCTTCTACATCCTCACCAACACTTGATATGGTCTTTCTTTTTAATTTTAGCAATCCTACTGGGTGTGTAGTGAGATCTCACTTTAGTTTTAATTTGCATTTCTCTGATACTCAATAGTGTTGAACACAGTCTCCTGAACTGATTGGCTATTTGTTTATCTTCTCTGGTGAAGTGTCTTTTCAATATTTTTTGCCCATTTTTAATAGTTGTGTTTTTTTGGTCTGTTT
Source organism: Mesoplodon mirus (assembly GCF_964341445.2). NCBI lineage: Eukaryota > Metazoa > Chordata > Mammalia > Artiodactyla > Ziphiidae > Mesoplodon > Mesoplodon mirus. The sequence continues at coordinate 122,540,017 of NC_138980.1, read as the reverse complement.
TGTTTTTTGGGGTTTTTTTTTTTGGCTGTGCCACACAGTATGTGGGATCTTAGTTCCCTGATGTGGGATCAAACCTGTGCCCCCTGCATTGGAAGCACGGAGCCATAACCACTGGAACACCAGAGAATTCCCCTTGTCTGATTATTGAATTGTCAGAGTTCTTTATATATTCTACATACAAGTCCTTTATCAGAGTGATAGGCAAATATTTCTCTTCATCTGTAGCTTATCTTTTCAATTATTAACAGCAACTATTTTTCAAGTCGGGAATTGGGGTTAAAAAAATCCACCTACACTAGACTCATAATACAAAACTTTAGACAAGAAAGTTTTTAAAAAGTAAAACTAAACTAACTTTTGCATACATATTTAGACCTCAAATTTGATCTTAAAATTAGTACTTGAGAAAGAAAGTCATCTGGATCCTAAGCTCCCAGACTCCCTTTTTTAATTTCCTGTTATATGACTGAAAAAATTCCATTTCTTCAGCTGTAATTTTCATGGAGCACAAAACAGCATTTGCTATTCTCTCAACATTTGGCTCTGTAGCAATTGTAAAATGCTAATCATGGTGCTGAGCTGACATTCCTTGGTGACATTGGTATACCGCAAAAGGGCGTTTGTCAGGGTCTGGGACTATACATATTGAAATTGTTTATTTTTGTTTAAGAAACAGACAGACAAGTTAATTTTACCTCCATTTAGGACACAGAAAAGAATCAATGTTTGCCAAATAGAAAAATACAAAATTGGTGAAGGGAAAAAAATTGTATTTTCAAGCTTCTACAATGGAATTAGAAGAGGGAGGGGGAAAAAGTTACACAAATGACTAGAGAGTGTCCCCTTAAAACTGCTTCATCCTTCTACTCGAAGTTCTTGCTTCTTGAACGGTTCCTGGCGGAAGATGCTGCCCCATATTAAGAGAAGAAACCAACTTCAAAATACCTGGCTGGCATTTTCAATGACTGGGCACTACTTTACAAACATTCTGTGACTTCAGAGTTGGGGTGAATACTGAAAATTGGAATGTACAAATTGCTTCCTGCTAGAAATACACCTTTGTGTGAAGAAGGTTTTACAGGGCAGAGCCTTATTTTAACAGCCTGAACTTCAACACTCTCAGTCTCCAGGGGGAGAAATGTGTAAGTAAAGTTCTGAGAACCGGAACCCAAATCCCTTAGGTCAAGGGCACCCGCATCAGGATGGGAGCGTTTCGGGGAGAGCGGGGAGCACAGCGCAAAGCCCTGCCCGAGGGCTGGTACCCAGCCCCTGCGGAAACGGTACCCTGGAGAGAAGTGTTATCAAAGCATCTAATTCCGCCCTCCTGTCAGCCTGACAGGGACTTAGAATGCACAACTGGCCCAGCGCTGATTACCTTCAGGTGCAGTTAGGCCGAGTTAAAAATTCCATTAGCAGTGCACAGGCGCCGGGAAGCCGCTTTCACAGGGGCGGCTGCTTCTAGTTAACGAGGAAGAAATGGCTTCTCATTTCACAGTGATCGCAGGGAGAGGCTTGTGGTTTGTTTACGCTCTGCAAAGGGGGAAGCACCTCGGCTCCACTGGCCTGGACGCAGAGGCCCGGAGTCAAAGAGGGACCACACTTTCCAGAGGGAAAGCAGGTGGCCGCCAGCCTCAGGCCAGGCAGCACGGGCTCCTCTCTGCAGCCTTGCCGCCACCCACGCTCCTTTCTCAACCTAATTGTTTTTCATTTTGTCGTAATAACCTTCCTCCCTCACCCTAAACCCAACACTGAAATGCCCTCTATTTACGAAGCTCCGAGGAGTGCAATAAAGGTGAGTGCTATTTGCTACTCTCTGCCTTGCTTTTAATTTTATTCTAGAAGAAAATCAATTAGACTGTCAGAGTCCCATCTTCCTTCTTGGAGGCTTTTGGGCTTGAATAGCTCATAGAAGTACTTCCCCTGGCCTCAGTATTTTAATAAATGCTTGATTGTAATGGTTTTTAAAGGAATTAAAAAAAAAAAGACAAGCAGGGAGGCAACTTCAGAACAAAACTAGGCATTTGAAAGGCCCTTTAGGTTGAGCTGTTCTTTCTGCTCAGGCAACCTCCTGTATTGCTGATATTGTTTTAGCATCAGGACTTACATTCCCTGCTTTTCTCCTGGTCCACACACTTAAGCTGTTCATTAGCTGAGAAAGGGACATCCTGGCAGAGCAAAGCACCAACAAAGCAGTCACTGGGCTGCTGAGAGAATAGCTCTTTCTCTCTTAGGCTCGTTGTCCTGGGCCTTCCTGGGAGCCCTGGCCTCTCTCCTTGTGTCTGGCACCTGTTTAAATGGAGGGTGAGGCCTCACAGGCCAGTCCGGAGGCCAGCTTGTGAGCATCTGAGGGAGAGGATGGAGGAGCTGGGGGCCCAAACAGGCACTGAGCAAACCCCCTCTGGGGCCTCCCACAGACCTCACAGTCAGCCTGGAACGCAGGCTTCCATCGATCTGCCAGATATTGGCATGATGGTTTGTGCACTTAGCTGCAACACGGATCAAAACGTGGCTGAGGAGCTGTGAAGGGTTCAAGTATATGGAGTGCCAAGACACGCGGGCAGAGCGTCAGCCGGGAGAGCTGAGCTTCACAGAGGCCCTGGAACACCCTTGGAAAAGGCCACGTGGGGCCCCACGGTGCAAGGCCTTGGTGCTGATGACTTAAAAAAAAAGTCAACCCACACAGTCAACCACCTTCGGGGATGTTCCCGGATAAGTGCCTATTTCTGTGTCATCTCCCCCCCCGCCCTGAGATGTGAGCCCCTGAGGTCGGGGCCCTTGCGCCCTCCTGGCTGCACATCTGGGCTAGAATACTCCTGTCTGCAGAAGGTGTTCAGCGCCTGCTGCAAGGACGAGAGAAGTGGTGGAGGAATGGGAGGAGGAGATGTTGGGAAGCCCTGCTCTGCGAGTGGAAGCAGGGCTTTTCGAGAACACTGAGCCATCTGCCGGGCTCTGCATAGAGGGCTGTTCCCACTGACCCCTGCAAAGGACAGGGGAGCGGCCTTGGGGTCTGAGAGGGTGAAGGGCAGGTAGCCCAGCCTGCTAGCTTGCCTTCAGGTTTGTTCCCGGCCTTCAGATGGCCGGCCTCCGGGGGCCACGGTGGAAGACACTGAGGAAGGTTCCTGGGCCTCTCCCTCTGCACTGCCCGCACCCCCAGCATTGCAAGGCCGGGCTGGGCAGTGTTTGGGCATTTGGCATGTTTTAATCCCCGGCAAGCAGAAGGGTCTCTATGATTTTAGGTGGTGATGTGTTAAAGGCCACATCCCTGGCCTTTAACTAACGGTGTGACACTCTCTTTTTCTATGGCTTCCTTTCTGTGGTCCACACGCCCACCTGGAATAAGATGTGGGGTTTATGAAGAATGTTTCTGGTTTTCATTTTCTTCTTGAATATGGGGCCTTATAAAGGAGGGTTCCTAGCACAGAGTGCCACAATTTCTGTGGGATAACTTCCCTCAGTGAGAGCCCTCCGGCCACCTCCTTTCTTCCCACTAGACACCCTCTCTCCTCCCCACATCTGTTTGCATCACAGCACCCACCCCCAACCCCCAAGTATAATTAACAGTCTACAAATGCTGCGCCGGCCAGTGTGGTCCACTTCGCTGCTACAAGCGTTGTGCAGTTGTGGTCACAGACAATCAGATTAAATGTCCTATCACCCAGCATTGATCAGATTAGCAACCTTGTGACTATTCATTAATTGTATTTTCTCTTGGAGCCCTATTCAACTCCATACCAAGTGCATTGTTGGTGGCATAAAAAGTAAATACAAAGAGGATGTTTGTTACATTTTTAAATGAATGATCTACTACTACCTTTTGAAAAGACAGTATAAGAGGATAGGTAGGTTAATGCAATGTTAATTTTCCTGGGGCAAAATAGTTAAGCTAGGATTTCCCAAGAGTCATTCTGTAAAAGGCCTTTTAGGGTTCCAGTTTCTCTGGTGTTTCAGGAAACTCCACTCTACCTTGATGGATTTGGCTGGGGTTCCCTGGGGTAGATGTCACAGAGGGCAGGAACAAACCCTTGAAGCCAAGGGGAAAAGAAATCAGGTTATTTCTGAACATGATGGCAGAAATCTCAAGAATTGCATGGGATTTAAACATGATAGGAAGAGAAAGAACTTACCGAGGGCACTTCTCTGCCTGGGATGTCCGAGGTCCAGAGGCTGGGTGATGCTCCAAGGGTGGGAGGCTATGTCGTGCTGAACAAAGCAGAGTCCAGCCAGTGGAAGAGGGACAGTAAGGGGACAGTCACTCTGTCTCTCTGAAGAAACTGAGGCTCTGGGCAGTCTGAGGCCTGACGGATGTCACTCACTGGGTGGTAAACCAAGTAAATGACACACCTTCCACTAACGTCACCGGCACCCATCTGAAATCTCCAGGGTCACAAGGAAACACGGGCGCTTCCCCATTTGTTCATTTTCAAGACTCACAGCGTTCCAGTGGAAAGAAATTTAGGGAAAAAAGTTGCTAAATAATTATCCATAAAGATTCCCTGACAGTGAGATCCATTAGTGACTGGAATAGTCTCCCTAGAGAAATGGTTAAGAATGTCATTACTTGATACTGTTCAAATGATATTAAATAAAGAACTGAGGAAACTGGGGAAGGGGAGACTCTTGGAAAAACCGATAAACTGAAGCCACATTCATGCCTGCCTTCCATCATGTACTTTTTATGAAAACATTTGCATCTTCCTTGTGCATGTGCTTGTATATATAACACTGCTCCTTTCCCAGTCCATGATGGAGAACACCCACTACTTGGGTCTTTTTACATAAAGTCAATAATTTAATGATGAATGAGCTCCAGGCATCATGCTGAGCATGTTATCTCAGTTAGTGACTTTTAGACTCCCTTCTCCCCCCCGCCCCATGGTTTTCCTACAGAGGATTTTCTTTTTTCTTTTTAAAATTAATTAATTAATTAATTAATTAATTATTTTTGGCTGCATTGGGTCTTTGTTGCTGCGCACAGGCTTTCTCTAGTTGCAGCGAGCGGGGGCTACTCATTGTTGTGGTGCGTGGGCTTCTCATTGCGGTGGCTTCTCTTGTTGCAGAGCACAGGCTCTAGGCATGCGGGCTTCAGTAATTGTAGCACTTTGGCTCAGTAGTTGTGGCTCGCGGGCTCTAGAGCACAGGCTCAGTAGTTGTGGCTCACGGGCTTAGTTGCTCTGCAGCGTGAGGGATCTTCCCGGACCAGGGCTCAAACCTGTGTCCCCTGCATTGGCAGGTGGATTCTTAACCACTGCGCCAGCAGGGAAGCCCTGTGGAGGATTTTCTTACATCAGCTTGGCTCGGGGACCAGGCAGGTCCCGGCCCAGGCTTCCCATCTCCAGCTGTAGGGCTGAGCAAGGGGCTAGGTGCTCTGAGTACCAGTTTCCTCATCTGTGAAATGTGGATGAAGACAGCCCCTCACAAACCTGGCTATTGTGAGGATAAAAAGAGAAAATATCGGTTAAAGATTGATTAGCCTAAGACCAAGCATAGGAAGTCCCCTATTCATGACAGATATCATTTAAAACAATGGTTATCATCAGTGTGAATCTACAGTTTTCCTTTCCCACTGAGCTATTTTCCATGTATCTTTATCATTTACTCCTGATAGCCTGTGAATCTCACAGCAGCACAGATCCTCTCCAAAGCAGATTTAATTGGGGGTAAAAAGGCAGGAATCCTATGAAAAAGATATCCCTGTGGCCATGTAAATGTAAGGGGTAAATATTTCACTGACAGAAAGGCTCCAGTGCTTGTTATTCCATGGAAATCTGCCTATAAACCACGATAATACCTCAATAGGTTAGGTTAAATTCACCCTTAGAGAAATTTTAATTTCAATGTTACTATTGTTATAATCTGGCGGTGTCTCCCAAGATGGAAATGTCAGTAGAAAAATAGGGGCCCATCTGAGAAACTCATCTAACAGGCAATTTGGGGGCAAATATATATATATATATATATATATATATATATATATATATACACATACACACACACACACACACACACACACATATTCTGCTTTATATAGTTTAGCACTAAAATGTATTTGAGTAATACCTAAGAACATGTCTATTTAATTTTAACCAGTGGGTTATGGGAATCATCAAAAATCAAACACAATAAAAAGGAACAATATTTATGGCATTTTAAAGCCTATTCTATTATTGGTTAGTGCTCCCCTCAATTGTTTAACTGCAATTGGTTCCACTTTCTCAGTGTGGATGATTTTTATACATCTGAGTTAAAAAATAATGCTGCTTGCAAGTGAAAAGTTAAAGACCAAGACAAGGCCTATTAGAATAACATTACACTTTTTTATTCCCTGCACTTATTTTGTCAATTACTAATTATTTCCCTTTTCCTATGCAACAAAATAGAAGTCATAAAATCTTTGATTTAATGAGAACTTCCTTACCAAATAGATACTCCAACTCTGCTGAAGGCTTATAGGTAATTTATCTACCTCAGTAGGCAGTGACCTTTTGTGAATCGCAAGTCATTCCTCACTCCTAATGAGATGGACCCAGATGCCTTCCCACCTCTGCACGGCCCCTCCTTCCTCCCTCGGACGGAGCCCGCACCGCTCCTGCGCTCTGTCCCCCCAGCTTCCCGCAAGTGGGCTGTGATTAGTCCCTGCGCGGTGCGCCTGCTCCCGGTTCGGGGGGCGGGGGGGAAGCCCCTCCTCCTCCTCGTGCGCCTTCGTTAAGCTGGCTGAACACCGAGTGTGCTTGTCTCAACGGCCCGAGGAAGAAAGGGTGGGGTTGGCAGAGGCCGAGATGAGTCTCATGATTGTCTGGGAAGTAGAAATAACTTCCTGGCGCCTTGAGAGGCCTCGCTGCCCACTCTTTCCAAACCACAGCCGTGGAGAAAAGGAGCGGGTGCTCAGAAGGCTGGGTAAGGCCCAGAATCTTAGCAGCGCAGGGCGGTCCTGCGGGCTCCAGGCGGTTTGGATTGAGCTGGCTCCAGTGTGTACATTTATTTGTAAATTGCCTACCTGTATTGCTGACTATATATTATATTCATGTATTATATTATAAACATGTATAACTACTTATATTACTCATTTATACATGGGACATTAATTATATCTATTACTGTACATGTATAGGTATTACTGTCCTGTTCCAATATACTCAGGGCATTATAAAACTAATACAGAAAATGGAAGAAGCATGAGGTCAGTAATAAAGATGAATATAGGTTTTAATATTTTCTCCCTGTTCACTTCTGGATCTTCTTATAAATCATCCTTTCTGGGGGTCCAAAGAGAGCCTGACATATGTGCTTGTTTTGGTCCAAAGTAGATCACTACGTGGCCATAAGGAATGGTGTTAGGGGCTGGGGCCACATGACCTCCCTGTATCACACCGTCCTCCATCTGGGGTGAAAGTCGGGGAGGTTAGTAACTGAAAGATCAAATTGTTCACCGCCCCCCCCTCCCGGGCCCCCCACCTCTCCCCATTCCTGCAACATGTTTTTCATGCTGTGCTTTCCATTGGCCAGAGTGGCTGCTGCGGGAGAGTGAAAATATTTGCAGACAAAAAGCTCTGGAATTCCTTCCAGAGAGTTTGATGGATCTATCTTCAAAGTAGGTGGGCAATGGTGGAAGTTTTGGAAATGCAGCTGCAGGCTTTGTTGGTGTTGGCACAGGCCTTTCAGGAGGCGGATGCTGGCAACTCCAGCCTGGCCCATAGGGTGCAGCCTGTGAATTCCAGACTGCCCAGGGCCTGGGGTCCACACCAGGGAGGACTTGTCCTTTCTCCCTAAAAGGTCAGAAAGGAATCAGAAGTGGTCTTTCACTGCTGCCTTCACCAGAGGAACACCCACCTGAAGGGAAAAGATACCCACCAGAAGGGAAAAGATGCGCACCTTGCAAATGCAGAAGTAGCTAGAATGCGTGGAGTGACCTTGGAGTAACCTCAGCCTGAGCATCTCTGTGCCTGATTTTGATTGCTTATTGCTGCCACGTCTGTAGAGCATAAGAAAGAGTTGAAAATAACTGGCAAATCGAAGTGCATAAAAAATCCAATCTTTGAAATGTTTATTCAAGTGCTTTTTAATTAATATATATATTCACAAAACTAAATGAGGCTACCTTTAAATTAGTTTGAATGCCCGAGGTTGAATAAAATAGACTCTACATACAAGTCTTACAGATAATACTACATTTTTTTTTTCTGGAGAAAAATAAGAAACCTAATTCCTTCGTATAGGATATTTCTTCGTAAGACCTAGATATTCTTATTTAAATGCCAATAAAATAAAGATAGTCATGGGCAGAGAAATTGTAGGGTTTTGAAAATAATTTATTCATAAAAGAATAGAAGTCCTTGATGACTTGCTGCATTTGAAATGAGTAGCTCTCAAGACTGCTAAATGCTTGAACCTATGTCTTAGAGATAATTTTCTTAAAAAGTAAAACAAAAAGGAAAAGCCCCTACCAATGCACAGTTTCTTTCTAGGTCAATGGTTTTGCTTTATTCACATGTCTGGGTGAGGCTGGCTAGTGCGACCTGCCAATGGAAGCCACTGGATTTGACACATTTCAGTGTCAGATGTGGGATTCCTGCCTTAAATCTGTCAGGATGGCCCTGTGGCCACTTCTGCAAAAACCCTTGGGGACAAAATTTATTGTTATACCTCAATAGCTTTTTGTTCACCTCCAAAATAGGGGTCTGGGGTCATACTAACGATTGTGGAGAGACAAAGTGCTCTCTCTATATTTTATTAAACAGATCTCTTAATAATTAATCAAACGTGAAAATTATTTTCCATCACTCTGACACTAAGCCTAAAGCACTGGGATTTTTGTTCTCAGCCTGTTTCTGTTCCTTTTAAATTGCCCTCGGTGGAGTCCCTCAGCTCCAAAGCAAGTGAGTAGAGAAAGCCCAATTTACCAACTGGCTTTTTAAACCATTATCACCTCTCCGGGCTTCTACTGGTGAAGGGTTGGGGGGCTTTGTACGTTGTCAGATAAACACCTGAGAAAATCTGTTCTCGGATCGCCCAAGTCCATAGAGGGGCCAAGATACCACGGATACGAACAACTCCATGGACGTCCACCCTGTGCCAGACCATCGCATGGTGCCTCTACTAGGGACAGGAAGACACGGCTCCTTCTCTCAAAGAGTTTCTGTGTTTCAGGGAAAAAAACAGCTCGGTAAAGTGAGAGCTACCCTGTTCATCTCTGGCTGGGGTAAGAAGAGAACGCTGCACTGCTGAGGTATTAGCCCGGAGTTCCATTTCCAGGCATCCAGCAGTGGCGCTGGCACCATTTTCAGCCTCCACCCAGGCCGGTTTAGAAGATGGGTGGTGTCTTAGGGCCCGAGTCACTGACAGATTAATACCAGATAAGGGACACTGCCAGGGAAATGCACAGCAAGCAGTTCTTCTGACCTTTCCTTACTAAAAGGTCACAGAGAAATTAGAAGTGGTCTTTCATTGCTGCCTTCATCTAGGAACATTCCATCTGAACGTAGAAGACGTGAGTCTTGCAAACATAGGACTAGGTGGTGTATTTGGGGGTGGAGGTGAGGGATAAGGATTTGGGCTCATATTGGGAGAGGGGGTTCTTGGGAGTGTGTGCGAGGTATGTGTGTGAATATGTGTGTAAGAGTGTGTGTGTGCACAACTAGGTAATGTGAAAGCCAAGTGGGCAACAGGAGCAGGTGAGAAACGTACAGAAGAGCAATGGCTGCTGGCAGCAGCGTCAATATCCTCCCTCTGAGCACTAATTACATTATTAAGCAAACAGACCAACACAGGGTGTGAGGGACGGAAACATGTATTTAGGATCCAGTCACTCTCCACTTGGCCGTAAATACTCACGTGCGGTACACAGTTCTTTCCAGCAAGTGACTATTTAGGCAGTTTCCTTAACTTCTCTTTAATTTACTAAGCTTGAGAAAGAGGAGGGTTGTTTTCCATGCCAGCCACTCTTGGAGAAGTCAGGTTCTCTACTTCGGTGCCACAAGCTTTATCAGGTGTTTCTGAGAGTGGTGGCCAGAGCAGCCACTGTCTCCCCAGAGGACATGCAGGAATCAGGAGGCACAGGAAATAGGCTCTGAGAGTGACAGCGTGCATTTTCTGGGCTGCAAACAGCATGCACTTGCTAATTTGACCTTTGCAACGCACAAGAACCCCAATCTCCTTTGATCTAGCTAAATCCAGCCTAAAGAGGTGGATACAAACACAGGACTGGAAGAAACCAGGAACAACATGGAAAGGATTTGTATGCGTTGCGAATAAATCTGTTTTTTAAAAAAGTCTAAGAGGGGCTTGCAGAAGGAAATCTGCAGCAGGCTGAGCCAGCCGGGTGAATGGCAGAGAGAATAGAGGCTATTTGAATACTGATGTGGCCCTCACTTTCTTCCATTTCCATTAATGACATGCTCATCAAGGGCAAACAATGGGACCGGCTGCCGGCGCCTGTCACAGTGTGTGGGTGCTGGGATGCCAGCCTGTCATCCCCGGGCTGCATTTAGAGACCTGCACACTAATAAGAAGTGCTCTGTGCCGTCAATGCAGACAGGTGCTTCCGTGGCTGGGACATGCTCCATTCCCTTCCCCCTGAAACCCTCCTCTCCCAGCCCCCCTGACAGACACCATGAAATGCACAAATTAACAGCCCCATCATGTTGGGCTGCTGCTGCCTGCGGTGAAAGCAGAAAATCAAGTTGTCACCCAGGGTGCAGTGATAAAGCCACAGACTCATTTCTCTGTTGGTGCCCTATAATAGCAAATGCCAGACAGCTGGATGGATGGGAGGCTTTAGATTAAGGCCTTGATGCACTCTGGCCAGAGAATTAGTAGTTGCTGTTTCCATGTGGATGTTCTGTTCAAAACAAACATCTGGAGAAAGCAAAGTTTCCTAGAGCAGAAATGCCCTTTGCTTTCTTCTGGAATCAAAGAACACAGCCAAAAGAGAGTGGAGTTTCCTTTCCAGAAAACCCCATAAGATTTCAACTCTAAATTTGCTTGCGACTTTACCAAGGACTTAGAGCTATGTGAAGGTTAAGTTAGTAAAGTGTCAATGCCACCACCAATCTTGATGCAGGGAACAGTTCCTGGGTCCACAGAGCCTGGAGCTACTGACACCCCATCCAGCAAATCCTCCTCCTGCTGATGAAAAGGACTCTTTCTTCAGAATTTTAAAGAACCCCTCGAGCAGTCTGCCTAAAGCTGTCCCTCCACCCCAGACCTCCTCGCTACACATCTTCATAGACTGAAGCTGCTTCTCGTGAAATAACAGATACAAACAGCCCTGCCCTCTTGGCACCATGGCCAGCTGGCTCTAAGCGTCTAGTGGTCCGGCCAGCCTGGGCTGACAGGGCCAAGTGCACACAGGCAAGAAATGGAGGGACCTGAGCCCTTCAGACTCCAAGGAGTTTAATGACATAGTGGCCAGAGAACTTCAACATAAAACAGGAAGAGCAACTAACGAAACTTACAACATAAAACCCCCCTCCTGTCATTTTTATAGTAACAGTAAAACACTTTATTGAATTTATGAGCTACCTAATGACTATGAAGAATGTAACTTGAATTAGAACCAACTCGGAAGTATAATATCAACTATAAACCCTTTTCTATTACCCCATCCCTTCAGCTTTTCCTATCCTCTTCCTTTTAACCAAGGGACATTGCCTTCCTCTGACTTTTGCCCAAGACAGAGTTCACAACTTGTTAATAAATCTTGACTTCCTCCAAAGCTCCCCAGCTGACAAGCCTTCAGGGGTAAGACATTCTCCGGGGTGACCATTCCCATTCAAAGCCTCAGAGCCATTAAAATGCATCTTAGCAAAGAAACCAGTTCGTCTTTTCTTTGCATAAAGCCTGTTAAATTGAGAGGGTCTCTGGAGACATATATCAGGTGTTTCAATATCTGTAACTCCACATTGTAATAGCCTTTCCTAAATAGAAACTATAATCCCTCAGAAGTTTATGAAAAGCGTCCTCAGCCAAGGACTTGGTGTGTGGGTCAAGTTCCTAGTGACGGGATGGGGGAACACAGATCACCGAGCTAAGCAGAGTGCTAGGCTGTGTTTTCTGTTTCCATTTCACTCCTTAAGTCTTTCTGTTCCCCAGGGCTTTTCTGGAGGGGTAATAAAATAAAATGGGTGAAACAAAGCCATAAGCCAGTTAAGTCTGAAAGACATGTCATCTCATCTAAAAGGAAGAAACGGACCATTTCCATGCCTAAGGCTGACAGCAACGCCTGAGCTGGCAATAGCGCTATTCCATTTGATTTATAGAATAATGGGGTGACAAATGATGACAAAAATAAACTTTTACTGCACTGAACTGCTCCTTTATTTATGAAATTTGGCCAAGTAGTGAAATCTTTTATCTGCAAGTTGTAACATGAGTGGGAGCGAGCGATTATGGTGTGGTAATGGTAATCCAGCAATGGAGGCTGAGTCAGTTGGAAATGGATTGAGGTAAAATAACTACCGCGCCATGATAAATGTGAACAGCGCTTTGCTGACAGATGATCTAACAGGTGTTCATAACAACTATATAAGAGGATTTATTTATGACCAGCCACAGCTGCAGCACTGTAAATCAACTCCAGCAGCTGTACACCGCTGAAACCAAGTCCCTGATGGAGGACCGGTACAAGAGCCCAAAGAACACAATTCACTCCAGAATCTTAATCATCAAATAACATTTTTTTAGGCAATTATACCACAGCACAGAAATCATAATTACTTTCAATTAGAAAACAGAGCTGCCCATGACTTTTTTTTTACAAAATATTTGTATTTAGGCCCTACGGTTTTGATGAGGCCCGAGCAACATGGAGGCTCTGGGGTCCAGGAGAGAGCACCCTTGGTGATGGTGACTTTGGTGTGATGCCAGCAAGAGGCCCTCTCACGGCGGCTTCATTTTTGAAGGCTCAAAAAAGCAAACCTTCGGTTGGGAGGATGCTTATTTCCCCCCCCCCCCAAACTTCTGTATTAGCCTTCCCTTGGCAGCATGTTTGAGCTCACACTTTACCCTAAGTTTATTACAAAAGGGAATAAGCATATAATGGTGAACCCTTTAGAAAGAGGGGTTTACGTTTAGGTGAGGGGCCCACCTACTTACAACCTATCTTAACTACTTTGCAAAGGCAGAATTTAACCTTTTTCTTTTTGTAGGTCATGGTCTTAACAATTCCTCACTGTTACCCAGAGATGGTTGACCTTACCGTGAAACAAGAGTCCTCATTCACATCCCATTGATTTAAAAAAGAAGTTGGTTCTTACATGGTTTGAGAAGATGCTCTTCTAGGAGGGAAAAAAGAATCAGAATCTTGGTTGGGGTACAGGTTGAGAGAGCTGATCTCCCTTCCCTCCCTCCCTCCCTCCCATATTCTGATTCCTTCCCCTTGGTACCCACTACCCCACCCCCGCCAGTTAATGAGAAGGGTGGGCAAGGTGAGGCTTCCTGGTTCTAAGCACCTCTGTAGCATGCACAGTCTGTATTCATGTCAGTCTTCTCTGATGTGAATGAGCCCAGAATTACCTACTGGTTAGGTTTCCTAAACATCTCTAGGTCTCAGAATTAAGATTCTTCTACACTTAAGCCTGATCTCTGGCCCTCTAGGTTGTAAATGAGAAACCAGTGTCTCAGAATGTCACTGAAGAAGACAGGTTTAGTCCATTGTAGTAAGTCCCCATTTGAGTTGAGGGTTTGGGGTCTTCAGCGTGCATAATGAACCAGCTAGGAATTACATGTTCATGTGACTATGTACATAAAACTGGCTCCAGAGAAAGACAAACATGAGGGGAGATTAGGAATTTTAGCATCACTTCAACTCAAAATCACTTAACCAGGAAAGAGATACCAATGGAACTTAATATTCTTTAGCTACGTTTAAGTTTGAAAAGACTCATTTTGGAACCTGCAATGGCACAGGAAACAATCCCCAAGGAAATATCTAAAACTGACCTGCAAGCTGGAGATTACAACCAACCAACAAAGCCTGTTTCTCCTGATCTCTAGCTCGACAGTTCCTACCTTTCTTCCTGCCTCTGTGCAGTTCACAAGCTCAGCATAGCCCCATCTTTAACATCTCGGTCCTTCATTTCTTCTTTAAACTGCTGCAGACCACTGAGGTGGAGGCTTGAGGAGTGGCTCCAGGAGAGAGAGACTTTGTGACAGGGGCAAGAGGAGAAATGAGGGCAAGGAAAGGAAGGGGACAGACACATCACTTCTTGGTGTGTGGTCAATGCTGCTTTCTGTACAAAGGTATTTTAGAAGATTCTAAGATACAGCCTCAGCTGAGAACAACGCTTTCTCCCTTCTCTCACTCCTGGAAACACTTTTCTAAATGCCGCTCCACTTTTAAGAGCTAGCTTCATTGCCTTAGTCAAACCTTCTCAGATCCCTCTACCCCAGGGATCCCTTCTTCCCCTAAACCCAATAGCTCTTACTGGTGGCAATTTGACAATCATGCCACTGCTTTACAGTCTTTCCCGGAAACCATTTCAGCTTCCAAACAGTGGTGTCCCAAGTTTCTTGGTCAAGTGATCATGTGGACTCTAACACGTTTTAGATTTTAAACATTTTGCACATTATTTACAAAAAACAATTACATACGGTGGTCAACTTTCTAGGTCAGATCTTTAAATTCTATTTACTCATAACAGTTGAAAAGTGGTGGAAAAAAACAAAGAGTAATGTTACCAAAATAGGAGGAGAGTAAAGCACCCATTTAATCGTATCAGATGCTATTTGTTGGGGAGTCGTATAAAGAAAGGAGGTAGTCTGTGAAGACTCAGAAAAGAATCTTCTGGTCCATCGAAGGGCATACTTTTCTATTAAACACAATTTCCATTCATCTAAGACAACAACACTATCACAAACGTGATTTGTTTGTTTCTCTGAAATCTTGAGAAGAGAGTGAAAGCGATCATGAAAACTTCCTGAGGTAACTGGCCAAGTTGGAAGGTAGTGGGGAAGGACAAATATTTAAAAAAATAAGCAAGCACAGGGTGGGAAAGTAATTGTCTTTCAGTTAACTGACCTCCTGTTGACGGAGGAACAAAGTGTGCACCCTCTCTGGTCGGGTCATCTGGGAGAGGAGAGATGAGGATATGGGCTCAGCAGGCCTCGGGGGCTGACTTGGCACCTGGAGCGAGTAGGGGTCGGGGAGGAGTTGAGCCTGTATTAGTACATAAGCGAGACTTGTTTACAAACTAGGGCTCACTAACTTAGCCACGTCCACACTGCCATTTCTTCATTTATGGACAACTGGACTGTAGGTTTCTTGGTGGACAGAGCACGTCTTCTGTTTTCCCACATCCCTGACAAGGGTTACTGCAGTTTGTCATGCTCCATGGTGGACGGGGTCTTTAAATAGAAAGGTAATAGTAAGGCTCGTTAATTTTGTGTTATAACATACGGCTTTTTTTTTCTCCCCTCCCATTATGCAAAAGAGTTTTCCCCTTTAAACAAAGTTTTCTATAAGGTCAGAGAGATTACAGAGAGGGAACAAAGAAGGTGAAAGATCTTAGGTTTTCCTTTAGCTGTTCCAACTTTTTTTCAAGCCTCCCTTTATGTTATTTGTCATTCTGGATTCTTGTCTTCTCTAATATTAACAATTTTAAAAAAATATCTTTTAAAAAATTTTACTTTTGGTGGAGTTGGGTCTTTGTTGCTGCGCGCAGGCTTTCTCTGGTTGCGGTGAGCGGGGGCTACTCTTCGTTGTGGGGCGCGGGGCTTCTCCTTGCGGTGGCTTCTCTTGTTGCGGAGTACAGGCTGTAGGCGTGCGGGCTTCAGTAGTTGTAGCATGCGGGCCCTAGAGCACGTGGGCTTCAGTAGTTGTGGCGCATGGGCTTAGCTGCTCCGCAACATGTGGGATCTTCCCAGACCAGGGCTCAAACCCGTGTCCCCTGCGTTGGCAGGCGGATTCTTAACCACTGTGCCACCAGGGAAGTCTCAACATTAAAAATTTTAACCACAGAAACACAAGTTACAAGGGCAAACTTTTCATAAGCTTACTATAAATTTATTCAAATGTTTGCAAATAGTTATTGGGAAGGGCAAGTATCCAGTCTTTTAATTTGATAAGTTCATTATTATAGTCTTTTCAGAATAAAAACATTCTCCTTTTCTTATAATAAAGCAGATGTATTGTGATACCAAAAATGAGGCTCAGTCTGAAATATACTATGAGAGCCATTCTTCAAGATTGGTATACATATAATGTCCCATTAAGTGGACATTAAAATGAAAAAATATAGCTGGAATTAAGAATGCAACATTGACTAACCTGACTCAATGGAACAATTTAAAAGATAATCATGGATTATGATAAAGTTAAAGGAAACATAAGGCCAGGAACTCTGAATCACTGTACCAAAGAAAGGTAAAAAACAACAAAAAAACCCTAACCCTTAAACTTGGGACTATGGTCATTTCTCTAATTTCACTTATGTGAAAAAATATTTTAATGATAGTAAGCTACTGATATTCAAGTGGTATCAACTGTTAGCATACCACAACATATTAATATACATTTTAAATCTAAAAATTAGCAGTCAAAATTACTATCTTATTCAAAGGTAAAATCCTACTGAAATTTTCTTAGTTTTAAAAAACAGACAAATGCGTGATCTATTTTCAAAGATGAGTGCCCCAATTTAAGGAAAATAAAAATCTCTACATCACAACATGCATTTTCCCCTCTGCTTTGATGACAGCAAGTCCAAATACGTTTTTCAGAAAATAAGTATTTAGCCTGTCAAATTCTTTACAGTGTTTCAAAAAGTTATTGACTTAAAAATCCAAAGTTGTAAAACCCTAAGAAATAGGGTTAATAATGGAAATGCCAAAGGGCTGCAATTACAGAGGTGCTTCTTGGCGTGAGTACTATCCCAGTATACGTGTCTCCAGAGTGAAGAACATGTGTCTGCCTCAGTAATACCTCCTGCAGAGTAACTGCTGCATTTCAGGAGCAGGAAATTTTAACAAGCTTGTTTGCTCTCTCCAGCTCACAAACTTAAAAATCTAAATAATTTTTTACAGCCCGAATGTTCCAAGAGTGTTTTTTTCTGCTTTTCTTTACTCTTTATATATGTTCTACAATGTTTCAATCAATGTACCTTTTCTTTTTTACTTTCAAAAAATCATTATGTGGCTCTATACAAAGGGAACTGTCTTAGAGCCTATTATTAGCTTGTATCAGAAAGGTAAATACAATTTCAACTTTTAAAAGTATTAGGAAGAAGTTTTCTGATTATAGAACAATCAATAAAAACAGTACGTTGCCTAAGTTAGCAATAAAATACTCTAGGGCAAAGTGCTAAAAAGTTGATCATATAACTAGTTTTTAAGATTTCTATCATTTGGTTTATATTAGTTAGTTTCCAAAGGCATCAGTCAGTCCATCAAAGCTGGGCATCGAGATTTGTAAAGAAACAATGAGATTCAAAGAACTTCTTCAGTAGTTGTAATAGGCCTTGTAATCAGATCTCTACTAAGAGATCAAAATTGTACATAAAGAGACATGAAGATTTTAATTTTTGTTATTAAACATATCAACTTTTTTCTTGAAGTTAACTATGACATACGTAGAAAATCTACCTGGTTTGAAAGTAGTTTTTCTTTCACTAACTAAACACCATTGTTTCTCTGCATAATATAACACTCAAAATATTTATTTTAAGGAAACCTCAGCACATGAACTTAAGGAATATAAACAATTTCTCATTAAAAATGTAAAGACAAATGTTATTCAGGTGTTGGTTTATTTATCTTATTATTCAGAGATAATTTCATGATGACAGTTGTCAATAATCAGTTACAACACCAGGGAATTCACAGAACAAAATTTTACAGATAAATCGTTGTTTTTGAATTTAATTCTAAAAAAGTATGCTATCCCATTTTCACATACCAAGCTGAGAGGCCATGTATACTATTTCTAGGCTAATCTTTGCTTCCTGCGAGAGGGAAGATGATTTACAATGAACTTTAAGTATCTAATTCATGTCCATCATTGCTGAAAAAGAGAAGGGAGCCGAGAAGGCCAGGAGTAGCAGGACAGAGAGAATGCCACATGGATTTAGGAGTTGAGATCACTGACAGTAAAATATATGTTCTTTGGTTAGCAAAGCGAAAAGGGGGAAAGTACTGCATACATGATAGATACACACTAGCATTCTAAAGCAGGAGACAAGAATGTCGAGAGTGTATTCTTCCCCCACTGCCAGATGGAAGGGCTATTATTATAAATGAAAGGCAGCAGTAGTGGATGCCAGGCACTTTTGTTGTGTGCCAGATTCTGAAGTCCAGATGTGAGCAGGTTACCCCTGGGACAGGACAGGCTTCAGCTCCCGCAGCAGAAGAGAACCAATCACAGTTTTCTCAGTGTTTATGATAAGCTGGGCTGTAGAGCCTTCCTTCAGTTCCACCGTGACTAGCATCAATGACCCACTGTGCACAGTTTTAGCTGCAAACCTGGAAGAAAAAAAAAAGAGAGAGACCTTTTATCATGAGGGGAAAGAAGGAGACAGCATACATTCAAATAGGTTTAAAATAACTCGTTTTTTCCAATAATTTATTACAGGTTCCCTACTGCCAAAAACCCAAAGCCAAGCATTCTTCTGAAAAATCAATAAACTGCCCAGCACCATGCTTACCACAAGCAGGTAATTTCAGTGTATCTTTGGAACAGAACAGAAAAAGGAGTTCTATTTTACTTATTCGTTTGAACAATAGATGCATGTGAATAATTCTCTATTACTACATATTTGGGAGTCATTTATTCATTTGATATTTAACATTTCACCATGCATAGCGCCATTTAAAATAAACCACTCTATTTTTATCTTTAAAACGTGTTAAGAAAAAGGTACCTTTCTCAAAGAGCTTGAACTTTTAATTCCTCATATCTGAAAATGATTATGCAAGACATTAATTTTGTGTGCGTTATAAACTCTTCATAAGTTTCAATGAATTCAGACATGTTAAATATTCAACTTCAATCTCTAATGTTGATGACATGTAACAAAATCACGTGATAGCCAAGTGCAACACCCTGCTCCCTCCGCTTGTATTTTTTTTAACGTTCAGAACGTTAGATCTTCTTTCTGCTTTAGAATGTAAAAGAGGAAACTTGAGGTCTAAGGCTCCATTACTAAATTCCGAGACACGAAGAACCTACTAATTACATGAAATTAAAAGCAAAACTAGCCTTTTAAGCACTGCAATTGACTGCAAAGCCGTTGGAGGCACAATGAACTTCTGTCAATCCTGCTAATTCATTCTGCCTGCACAGTTGAGCCCCAGAGACGGGAAGAGGGAGGTCCCCTCCTAGGCCTCCATTTTCCACGTAGAGCATGTTCCACACTTTTGGGGGATGGGTGGGGGGAGGGGGTTTGCTTGCAGGGATGACTGGAGAAAAACAAAGTTGCTGCGCATGAGCTTTTGAAAACACTAGCAAGTGTAGAGCAGGTCTGTGACCTGCTGTGACCCCACTCTGCAGGGCCGATCCCCTTTCCCCTTTCTGGAGGACACGTGTCTGAATCTGAGCCATCTGCCTCAATCTGCACAACATCTTCAGCCACAATGGCACCCAGTTAGCCCTGACAGCAGCTCACAATACATAAAAATCAGACTGCTGCGCTGACAGCGCTCTGTGGCCTATTCAAGAGCCAACCAACTGGTCAGTGTCTCATGTCTGACAATTAGCATGGGCCTTGCACAGAGCCCACGGCGTCCTCGGGGATCTGTTTAATTACCATCAACATAAAAGAGGGAGTTTATCAGGAGACACTCAGAAAAACTTCACTCCTGACTTAATTAAAATATTAGCCACTTAAGCAGGAAGCAGATTCTCTTTAAATGAAAAGTAATTTCTTTTTTGAGTTTTTTTTTAAAAAAAAGACATCAAAATCTCATAACATATTAGATTCTTGCTTTCTCTTTTGTGTGTGTGTGGGGGGGGACCTAACAAGCCATTTTTGGCCTAAATAGAATCATGAAAATCAATTTTCCAACAATAATTAGAATAATGCATCAAAAGCAAGACAAATATGCTAATTTTACTAAGATGAAAATATTATCAACACTTTTAAGTCGTGTTTTAAAATGTTAGCTAATGGGTGGTAGACAAAGTATGTTAGAAACCTTCATAGACATTTATTTGTGTACTCTCTCCAAACATGCTGAAGACTTGTAAGGAATCCGACAGAGCAGTTTTTCCACCGAGAGAAGCAACTGTAAGTAGAGCCAGTTTAGGAACAGAAATCATACCAATGTTTTTAAAGAGGTTTTATAAAGCTCTGGACATACATACCCATTTGCTCTTTAGACGCCCATACACGAGATTGGGAACTGGGCAACTCAGCTGCCTCTTTGAGAGAACACAAGATCACCAGCCCTGAAATGACCTCTCTTTTCTATCACCCCTTGCAGGTTCCTGCATTTCTTTTGTCCAAATTTTCGAGGTTCTTCTGCTTCATAGGAGAACCCTGTTTCTGTATTTCTGTTAAACCATGTCACCAGATGATAGATACTAGGTGGCTCTGTTGTTTCATCCATTTATGCAACTTTCCCCACAGATGTGGTCATCACCAAATCTTCATTCAACAAGTATTTCAGCAGAGGTCCCTATTTCTGACAGGGTTATCATTATGTCAATGATAGTCTTTATTTACTTAACACTTGTGCCTTGGGAACACAGAGAAGAAGACTGTGTCTGAAAAGGAACGCAAAAGTTCCTACTGACTGTTGACTGTCAGGGTTGCACAGCCCCAAGGCACATTTTATCTCTTTTCTATTAAAACTTAGGGTTGATGTTATAATAATATAAACTCAGCAGAGACAAATGTCAATTTTGATGTCAGTATGTTTACAGAGATTAAAACTAGTGTCTTGTACCTGTTTTAAAAATCCTAATACCACAAAATGCTCAATACTGGAAAGAATAGGGGCACATAAGAGGCATTTGCTTACACTGCAGTGGAAACACGCTAAGCGAATCATCCTAGCAATAAAATCTGTTACCTGGTGTGAAAGCCTACTGCCTTTTAAATAGGTCTGTATGTTTTAATGGGCACAAATGATAGAAGCAATGTTTTAAAGCAGAAGACCAGAAGATCAGATGTTCTGACATTCTCATTTCACAGTTCAAAAAGGATGTATTTAATTGGAACACAGCATGATTACAATTGGTTTGTTTTGGTCCATGAAAGCAGAAGCCACCCCCTCCCCCCAACATTTATTAATCATTTAACTCCCAAACAGGCTATGCTTTAACATACGTTTAAAAGATAGTGATGGAAAGAGTACTAGTTAGTAAATAACAAATAGCTAGCTTTGGGATATAAGAAACACTGATTATAAAGACAGCTTGGGTCAAATACCTGCATACTAAATTTAATGGCTGACATAAGAACCTTTGTACTTGGCCTCAAACTAAGATCACACTGTGACAATTTTTTTCCCAGAAAACCTGTGAAGTTTTTGATCACTGTAATGATAATAGCAGCTATCATTTATTAAGTGCTGTGTGCACTGGGTACTAAGTACTTCACTTGCATTATTTCATTTGATTCTGAGTCAGATCAATTTGTAGGTGAGGAAACTGAGGCCCAAAGACATTGAGAAACTCGCCCAGGGACACATAGCTAGTGAATGGTTGAGGAGGAATTTGAACCCAAGCTTTCTGATTCTAGATCACACACATTCTCTTAATACATGCAAAATGCCCTCTTAATATTTGTTTTTTATCTCTCCACATGTAAATTAAGGTTTTTCTTATTTACCTAATATGCATATAACCTATTATTGTTCCAGAAACTTTAAGAAGGAAGATTTTTCTCTTCAAAAGTTGTGTACCGGGCTTCCCTGGTGGCGCAGTGGTTGAAAGTCCACCTGCCAATGCAGGGGACATGGGTTCGTGCCCCAGTCCGGGAAGATCCCACATGCCGCGGAGCGGCTGGGCCCATGAGCCATGGCTGCTGAGCCTGCACGTCCAGAGCCTGTGCTCCACATCGGGAGAGGCCACAACAGTTGGAGGCCCGCGTACCGCAAAAAAAAAAAAAAAAAAAAAAAAGTTGTGTACCTGATTGGTAATATTCTGTAATTCAAAGCATCTTGACTTGATGCTTTGTCACAACACATTTTAAAGTTCTGCCTTTAAAGATTAAAAAAAATAAAGAAACATTCCCCACCCCCACTCCTTCAAAAGAGACACCAGCAATGAAAAATACAAAACCTTGAATGGAGCTGTAATGTAGGGAGGGACGACTGGGAGACCAACCAACCTCAAACACCAGTAACACCACAAATGAGAACAAATAAGTGGATGACAGTTAAAGAGGTATTGCCTATGTAAGATCGGCTCCATGTTATTAGAAGGATACCAACTAGGTATTTTTCATTTTCATTCTACCACCAAGCACTCACTGTTTCTAATCACCAACTGAGAAGGTAAAACTGTTTGGATATATTTGTATTTCATCTTGTTAAATGTCTTTTTGTCTATTATCTCTAGCAATTGACATTTAATCTTTCAAGTCCATAAGAATTCCTAAGAATTAAAGAAAAAGATGAAATAAGGTGGTTGCCAAACCTAAATCAAAGTATGTACTACTCTTCTAAAAAAGTTAATTTGTTTTAACTACTGACAAAATTATGAAACAGGTCAAATAATATATTTGTTCAAATGTATTTAAACAAATATATTCTTTATGATGCACGGACTTACTCCTTCATGCACTTAAACCATACTTTTTTTAGATTTGTAGGAAAATGCCTATGGACCTTAAATGCTCTTTGTTGGAAGGAAAAGAATCCTACAACTCAATTGTTTTAATAACTCAAATGTTGATAGAACAACATGAATTGAAAAATATTTATCTGAGAGGCTGCATCAATCTCCAGGGTATTCACAAACATAAAACTTTTTTACGCAGAATCATATTTGCTACACTTAACGCAACAGCTCAAAGACATGCTTTTTCTTCTCTTGGATAGTCTTCCTGGTTTCTGATTTTTCTATTCTGAGTTCAATTTTCTTGTGTTTTCTGTTCTACTGGTTACCAGGAGCTGTGACAATGGCCCACTCAGGCTAAAACTTTTTTTTTCTCACTCTGTACATGAAGCCTTCAATTACTGTCTGCTGAAGCAGACAGAATCCTATTAGTAAGAAAGACGATCACAAGATGCAGTGCCCTGCCCTAGCTATATAAAAATAATTAGTCCAAAGTTGACAAATGTGTAATGAAGTTGCACAATGCTTATACGTAAGAAATACTGGTTTGAATAAGCCTCCTAACATCGAATACCAAAGCATGTTGATTTGGAGTATTATTTTCCAAAGGATTTAAAATGATAAACCCTTATATTTTGAGTTACTATAGCATAACATTTTTAAAAGGCAGAGAATTTGTACGTTGTAAAAAAAAGTCCCATTTTTTGACTGTAAAAATGTATTTTGGGGGCCTCCCTGGTGGCGCAGTGGTTGAGAGTCCGCCTGCCGATGCAGGGGATACGGGTTCGTGCCCCGGTCTGGGAGGATCCCATATGCCGCGGAGCGGCTGGGCCCGTGAGCCATGGCCGCTGGGCCTGCGCGTCCGGAGCCTGTGCTCCGCAGCGGGGGAGGCCACAACAGTGAGAGGCCCGCATACCGAAAAAAAAAAAAAAAAAAAAAAATGTATTTTGAAGTTAAGCCCATTACACTATTGAATTAATATTGAGAAAAAATTTACATGTGATTCAAGTTTAGAGAATTTATCTAAAGCAATGTATTTTTCCCTATTATTTTTAAAAAAGCCAGCAATATTGTAGTTTTTTCCTTTAACATTCTGATGAGAATAGTTAAAACAAAAAATAAGCTACCATCAGAATTTAGGACTCTCTATTTTCTATTCTAATCTTTAGAATTGGTATAAAAAGTGATGCCCCACACTATCCTGTCAACGATGCATTCTCTTTATACAGGAAAGCTAAGAAAATCTAAGTGCACTTTCTCAAAGGAGATACGAAACATTCCAGTTATTCCAGAGCATTTTTGGTTTGTCTGTTTGGTGGGGGTGGGGTGGATGGGACTTAACAGAAAACCAGAAAGTAAAACAAATAAATTCTTACCCCATTCTCTTTGATTCCTTATAAAATTGTCAACCCAGAAGGAAAATCATCAAGAATACCTTTCTTTCATTTTTACATGAAAACATTTATATATTCCTATTTGTAAAATTGTTGCAGTGTAGAATATTACTTCACAAACAATGAAATTAAATAAAATTTAAATATACAATGTTTTAAAGCAAAAGTCAACTGCAGTTTGGTTATTTCTGAAATATCCAAGTACGCCGCCTTCTATGTAAAAATTAACTGAGGTCCACATTTGCTTTTCAATGAATTGCTTGCTCACAGAGCCTGCAGAGAGCAAAGCAGTCAGATAAAAAAGCAGTGCTGCCCTCTAGTGGACAACCACCAACGTGAGAAAAACTCTGATTACGAAATAGGTTCCACAAATCTTAGTCCTGGTTTGAGATGCCAATTTGTTTTTTGTCTGTTTGTTTTTTTTTAATTTTTTTTTTAGCGGTATGTGGGCCTCTCACTGTTGTGGCCTCTCCCGTTGCGGAATACAGGCTCCGGACGCGCAGGCTCAGCGGCCATGGCTTACGGACCCAGCCGCTCCTCGGCATGTGGGATCTTCCCGGACCGGGGCACGAACCCGTGTCCCCTGAATCGGCAGGCGGACTCTCAACCACTACGCCACCAGGGAAGCCCTATTTGTTTGTTTGTTTTTTGGCTGTGCCACGTGGCTTGTGGGGATCTTAGTTCCCTTACCAGGGATTGAACCCCGGGCCCTCTGCAGTGAAAGTGCCAAGTCCTAACCACTGGACCACTGGAAATTCTCTCCAATTTGTCATATTATAGAAAAGACTGAAGCCTGGCATCTTTATATTAACAACTGTTTGTACAAAATTTGGTTTTAAGACAGATGAAGTATGGTGACTATAGTATCAGGCTTATAAAATTAGGGCACCAAGCCATCAAATGTCATTCTTGTCCATTATGGTCCTTCAAAATTACCCAGTATTTAAATATTCCATAGTTACCAGGGGAAAAGAAATAAAACAACTAGCAAACAAAAACAATAACCCAAAGGTTGATCAACCTAAGAACCAAAAAAAGGAAAATATCAAAGACCCCCACCAAGAAGTAACTATGTCGTTCATGTTTGTAACCCCAGCAGCAACAAAATCTGTCACAAAGGTCTTCAAAAAATATTGAATGAAGGAGTTATACAATATAGATATTTTAGGATACAAACAATGTATATACCAGTATTTCCCCTATTAATAACCATAAACATGTATACAACAGTGATTCACTGGATGAGTTTAAGAACCAGAAATGAAATAAGTTGTTCTTTACAATTACTTTAAGTAAAAAAAGTTTCATTTTAATCCTAAAACAATAAACTGTCTTTAAGTGTGTTGATAAATTAAAAAGTTGGCTACTAGGTTGCCATGGATTCACAGTTCCATTCACAACACCAGATTTTTCTAATAGTTAAGGACCTAAGTAACAACAGTAAAACAGTTATTCTATAAGGACTGTAATTATTCACAGGTTGTATATGTTCAAAATTTTCAAATTAAAGAAGTGACAGGGTAAACAAAATCCAAACCATAGATTACGATATACAGGGGGAAAAAAAGAACGTAAGTACTGAATACAAGTTAATGAAAGCTGTCCTAAGGTCTTACTGAATAAGCTAAGAACTAAAATAGAATCGTGGCAGAGACATGGCTTTCTGTTTTCACTCAAATATCACCCCTTATAAGGTCAATTTGTTGTTCACGAAAGGGAAAAATGAGTAGGTTGTATGACAACTGTTTTTTAACAATACTACTGTATATGAATGTCAGAATTCCTGAAACTGGGTTAAAATGTAAAATGTTGAGACTGCTGAAAGACAAACTTTTACTTATGGTCTAAGACTGTTTCACAGCGACCACTGTAATGTGCTACTCTAGTTAACAACAGACTTTCTTGGCTGGAACACACTGGATAAAAAGCAGAAAAACCTAAATCAAACATCTTGTCTACTGATGTTCCTTAATGACTAATCTGTAAAAAAGAAACATAAACACAGAAAAATATATTTTAAAATATGCCATGTGGCTAGCATTAACTATGAACTTTTGGAACATTTATCTGCAACCACTTGGAATATTGGGTCCTGTCCCAGCCGTCCTGAATCTGAGTTTTTGGGTGTGGGTCCCAGGAATCTGAGTTTTACACAAACTCCCACATGGTTCTTTTATACAGAACAACGTTAGAGATTTTGAAGGTATAGATTTTTTGGCTTTCTGCATTTTGGTCATTTTTATTCATTAGTTTATCAGAGGATAAGCAATGTAATTAAAGCAAATGCACCTCAGTTTCTACACTACTGAATACGAATCTCCTTCACAAACACTTACTTAATTTCTTTCTTGGAGGGACACAAGAAATTTTTTCTGGCCCGGGATAAACCTAGGATTTCCAATGCTAGTCTCTCTAACCTCCCCTAAAACACATAAAATCTTCACCTTTTAACTTTTCAGTGTATTCATATACTGGTTTACTGTTGTTCATTCTGCCCTTTGTATATACCCTATTAGTATTGTTTTAAATAATGTGTTTTAAGACTTTCACAGTGTCTCACATTCTTATATATGAGTATCTAACATAGGACATGAAGATGTTCAGCTATATATTTAATAAATGCTTTTTATGACTTTTTTGATTCTGACTTCTCTATTACCCCTTATCATGTGGTAACTGTAATTTGGAAAACAGCAGATTGGCACAATGACCATAAGTCTGTAGATCTCAATAAGATGGTTTTGTTCTCAAAGAGCAGCTTCTTCAACCAGTAAGTACATACCACAGAAATGAAGATAAAATTAAGTCTTTCAGTAGTATACTGGTTGGCTTTCTGATTCTATGGCTCATTTAGAAAATCAAAACTCAATGTCACATAATCTGAAAGTAGTTCTACTTTCTCAACTGATCTTTGAAACTGGTTAACTATGCTGAAAATGCTCCTGGTTTTTGAACTGAATTCCATAAAACTTGTGCTCCTTTTTTTTTTTTTTTTGCTGTACGCGGGCCTCTCACTGTTGTGGCCTCTCCTGTTGCGGAGTGCAGGCTCAGCGGCCATGGCTCACAGGCCTAGCCACTCCGCGGCATGTGGGATCCTCCCGGACTGGGGCACGAACCCATGTCCCCTGCATCGGCAGGCAGACTCTCAACCACTGCGCCACCAGGGAAGCCCTGTGCTCCTTTAATTGACTTTTTCTTAATGGAGGTATTTGCTGCTAATGTGTTAGGAACCATTTTCTCTTACGTGTTCAATTAAAATTTCTACTTTATATTGTTACACACTTCTACATATTAATGAAGATTCACTTTTTCTTAGCTAATTCTTATGTTAAATACTTTTTAACTCGGTATTTAATGTAAAAAATATTCAAATTGTAAAGAGTAGTAGGAATAAATTATCCTAAAACTAGACAATGGGAACTTAATTCATTGAATGGTCAGAAAGAATATTCTAATGCTAATTAAAAAGTCCTCTCAGAAATGAAAGATCCTGAAAAATTAAATAGAACATAGGTAGGCCAGCCAAGAATAATTTATTGTACTGAAAATTTTAATTTCTTAAAATACTAATGGTCAAAATGCTTTTCAAGCTTGTTGTTTTTTATTAAAAGTGATTACCATTAATAAATACAAGAATGGTTTTGGTCCTATTTTTCATAAACTCAAAAAAGCAACTATCACAGAAGAATAGAGAAGCCATTCAAAAATCTCATAGAGATTTCAATTTTATTACTAACACTTAAATAATATAAAGGCTTAGATATATAAACTCATTCATCCCACAGGGTAATCCCCTACTGAACACTGTCAAAAACATTAATACAATTCAATAAAGTGGTAAACTGTTAATTTGTTATTATAAACAGTAATTGCTATTTCATTTTAAATGAAATTAAGAAAGCCATTGGTACAGACTGTACTAACAACTGTTTATTTCAGTCTTAACTTACTGAGCATAAAAGAATGGCAACAACCTAAGTGTCCATCATCGGATGAATGGGTAAAGAAGATGTGGCACATATATACAATGGAATATTACTCAGCCATAAAAAGAAACGAAATTGAGCTATTTGTAATGAGGTGGATGGACCTAGAGCCTGTCATACAGAGTGAAGTAACTCAGAAAGAGAAAGACAAATACTGTATGCTGACACATATATATGGAATTTAAGAAAAAAAAATGTCATGAAGAACATAGGGGTAAGACAGGAATAAAGACACAGACCTACTAGAGAATGGACTTGAGGATATGGGGAGGGGGTAGGGTAAGCTGTGACAAAGTGAAAGAGCAGCATGGACATATATACACTACCAAACGTAAGGTAGATAGCTAGTGGGAAGCAGCCGCATAGCACAGGGAGATCAGCTCGGTGCTTTGTGACCGCCTGGAGGGGTGGGATAGGGAGGGTGGGAGGGAGACGCAAAAGGGAGGGGATATGGGAACATATGTATATGTATAACTGATTAAATTTGTTATAAAGCAAAAAAAAAAAAATAAAGATTGAAAAAGTAAATAAATAAATAAATAAAAATTAAAAAAAAAGAATGGCAAAAAATGTTACATTTGTGGGATAGTAATTTTTGTCAATATCTGTATGAAAACTACAAATAATTCTAGGTATTTATTGGAAGCCTTCTAAAATTTAAAACATTATTATAGCCATACCTTACTATAAAAAAAGCAAATGTAAAACATTTTCAATAAGTACAATGAGACGTGTGAGGCAAGTTAAGATAGCATAGCCTATTTAGAATTATATATAGGCCTTTTATTCACTTTTGGCTCTGTAGTAACTTGGGCTCCTCCACCAAGTTACAGAGCCAAATACCAGGCCACTGTGATAAGGCTGGACTGGAAAAGTGTCAACACATTGCAGAAGTGTATGAGGACCATGGCCATTAAGTATAAGTGCAAACTCTGCACTCCAAAGCCAGATAGAAATGGTTCCTAGTTGTGTGTCTCCCCTGCACTGGTATGGATAATTGAGAATTGACTGTAACTTAATCCTGTGAACAGGCATTAAGTTCTAAACCACCAAGACAAGTTATAGGCAAACTTTATGCTTTAATAAGAATTATACAACTGTGCTAAGTGTCTTACTTAGTCTGTTTCCCAATAGGAAAATGGCTTTCATATTAGTTGGCTTTGAGAAGGCAATCTGGCTATTTTCTTCTAAGAAACAAAAACCTGGAACACTGTCACTGCTTTCAGAAAAGTTAAAAACCCGCATACAAAGCAAAACAAAAACTTAATTAGAAGTTCCAACATAAACAAGGGTTACCTTATGTTGTTTTGTCTACTACAAAGGAACATATTAAAATAAGACTGAAGTATTGCTGGATACTAGATGTGTCAGGTAAAATTTCATACAGCATAAGCTAAAAGTTACTGTTGATGTACAATATTTTGGTATTTTTAGTAATTTCAATAATTCAAAGGATCCATAAATAAAACAGAACAACTTCTGCTGAAGAAAATCACTCAGGATAGTGAAAAAAAGTACTTAAAGCAGAAAACAAAACAAGGAAGACTTAGAACCAAAAATTTTACTAAAAGCCTTCTTTTTGTTCATTTTTTCCCCTATTGACCAACGCTAACTGATAGATAAGGTGTATTTGCATGGCGGTACCAATATGATGACCTTATATCCATTTTATTATTTTATCACCACCCTATGTGAGATAGATAGGGCTTATCAAAAATTAAGAAATGGAAGCATCAGATCTCTTGAGCAACTTACTTAAGGACCTCCTCTTCACAAAAAAAAAAAAAAAAAGGCACAAGGCAAATTTGAGTTTTGACTAGTACATGCAGTTTTCATTCTGTCATGATTAGTAGATGAAGTTAGGCAACTCTGTAATGGTAGATCAAGACTTGAACTCAGCTCTTCTGATGTCAAGTCCAACGTTCTTCCATAGATAACAGAATTTCATTTCAATCACCTTCTTTCCCTGTCATCAATTTCCAAACAGATGAGGAACTTAAAGCCCATAAGGAGAAGTTATAAAGCCCAATAATGGCAGAACTGAGTCTAAAAAAATCCAGACCACCCACAGAACTCTTTATATGGGGCCTCTCTTGCCCCTGTATTAATTTAAAAATACATTTTTAAAGGGTTGAAGGCGTTCTCTTTGATTTTCAATTTATTTCCGAAATGTAATGGTGGAAGTATGCCATTGGCAGTAGAATGGCAGAGGAATTAAAGATAGTTTGCAATGAATTCCTTTAAACTCACAGAGGACTAAGTAACAACTGCATGTTTATTTAAGGAGTAATTATTTTACTTTCATTTCAAGCCACTAGCATTCATAAGAATACAAAGAAGGCACATACTAATCACATTTTATGCTACCTTTAAGGACAAATAACTTGGACCTCATGTTTTAGATGGTTGGTGGTGAAGATATTTCCTGGCCTAAGAAACAGAAGCTGCATTTGGCCCCATGCTGGTTGTCTAGCAGCTCCTTACTACTGGAAGCAGCCTTAGGGAATTGCTGTCAAAAGGAAATCTATACCCAAACTTCCCCCTTTTCAAGTAAAAAAGTCCAAATCCATTGCTTTATAAAACAGTTCTTCCTGGAATTCACTGAAACTGGTGAGATAAGAAATTCTCAGCCATATCTCACACAAGGTACTTTGACAAATCACCAAGCTACTATAAAATGCAGGTATACTATCTCTATCTTTCAGGAAAGCCCTATCTGTGTACTAAGGATTGTATGAAATAGGGAAGAGGGCCTTAATCCAAACCAATCAATCAAATGTATCATCATAAAAAAGGAGGGGCACATATATGTTTAGGGGTTATTATTTTCAAGGAAAATTATGAATTGAAAAGTATATATTTATACATGTAGACAAGTTACCTCCACATCACGTGTCAGTGAACCTACCTGTGTATGTTATCTTGGCCAGAAGGGACTACACCTACGTTGGCTACGTTTACAACCTTCTGAAGGATCACAGAGGAAGTGAAATTCTGCGGTGCAGCAATAATTACAGTAGAAGTTTCATTCATTCCCGTTAGCGTTCCTGTAAGAGCAAAAGGCAGCTCCCTTTTACTAATTTCTTTATGAAAATTACATTAAACAATTTAAAATTCATAGCCAAAACTTAAAAACTTTTTTAAGAGAAGAAATACCACTTCAGAATGTAATTTACAAGATAATTATCATAAAATTAAAATGAACTGCAACTGATTAAAAAATTTTTTTTAATCCTCGTTGTGTTGAAAAATGTGTAAAAATGCAGTCGAACATCACTCTTAATAACCTGATTTTAAATACTAAGATTGATAAAAGCATAGAATCACAAAGATAAAATTCCAATTTCAGTCCCTTTAAAATATACGCAATTAATTTGGGCTTTATAAACTATTAAGTTTTTACTTTTTAAGAGCTTGGTTTTTTTTCATTCTCCTTTCCATTCAAAGACCTCTCTTACCAAATGCTGCTTGAGAACAAATCAAAGTGTTTCTGGAATAACTAGCAGCATTACGCAATGAACGGTCTCAATATAATGGATCAAAGTTATCTCAACAGTGACTGAAAGTCACCGAACAGTTACGTGGTTCTAAAACATGGACAAGTATCTAAGCTACACTTAGTGATAACAGTATTTGCGCCTAGTAAGTGGAACTATGGTTACTGACAAAAACAACTGAAATTTCTGAAGCAAAAACATTTGAGAACAAAAGAAACAATGTAAATTGGAAAAACTTAAATCCCAGAGACATTTCAAATATTTAAGAAAGAAACTAAGTTAAGCAAAATCATGAACAAAAACCATATAGAATTAACACAAGGCATGCCATTAATATCAGAATCTTACGTACAAATGTTCAAAGGACAAATTCAATAACATACCAAACTCTTGGAACAAATACTGAAATTAAGTACCTGGTTAAAAAAAACCAAAATAGTTATAATAAATGCCATCTATCTGGATCTGTGATGTAAGTCATTGACTCCTAACGGTTATCTACTAAAAATGATTATCTTTTGAGACACAATATGTGTACAATAGTTTATAAAATTTATGAAAATGGTAAAAGCTGATTTTATATTTTCAAAAGGCCCTCCACCTTTAGAATTATGTATTTAATTTTGTTATTTATTGCAAATACAACAGAAAAAAATTTAAATCCCTATGATTTAGCAGCATGAAGACTAAAGCCTAACACTGTAAAAAGACTTACTTAGCTTTTAACAAAGAACAGTTTTTACTAACCACTTTCAAACTCGGGGACACTATGTTCTGTCTTAGACTGTATAACTTCAATATTAGGCAAAAGCTTTAAAAACCACACACGCTAACACTGCTTTTAAGTAAAGCACAGTGGCTGCTGACATAACACTGCTGAGAGATGTGTGTACTCATTTAGGATTTAAACCTTCTCCATTAAGCTCTATTGAAGAGCAACTTCTGAATAAATGAATGCAACTATGTTTATGTTAAAAGCCTGTTTCCCTCGGCCTGTAATTAAAGGAAATGTTGTACAAAGCCAGTACTTTTGTCAAGCTCCTGTAAATGGAAAGATGGATAGCACTCAGAGAAGTGAATGCATTGCTTCATATTTAACCTTAACACTCTTGTCATTAATGGTTTGTCTAACTTGGTCTATAAGAGACAAGGTATTGCTCCACTGAAGTAAAATTAAAAAAAATCAACTAAACCATGCTTTTCAGAACAGAAGATTCATTATCGCCAGCTAATGTATTGGCATAAAGCAAAGTAACATGCTATCAAGTAAGGCACACATTCAATCTGCCTTCCCACCCCCCTTTATTTTTAACTCATGCTGTTTTATTGTTATAGGCAATTTGTACCACTCAGCATGACAGTGTAAACTGAATCAAGATTAATTTACATGCAAAAGAACACTTAGGAGAGCAGCATGGTAAGCAAATGTATTGTCTCGATTGCTGAGGTGGAAAAAGAACCTGGAAAGAAAAAAAGGTGCTCTAATTAAGGGGCATCAAATATGATTGCCTGCGGTGGTTAAGGGCCAGAAAATAGTGAATGTCTGGCCATTTAAAGAATTAGCATCTTGCTAGCTAGCAACCCAGAAGATGGAGGTATAAATCATAATGAAATTAAGTAGCCATTCTAGGTTTCTTAAACCAGAGATTTTTTCTAAATGAAAATATATCAGGTATTCTTAAATTAACGAGAAAGAAAAATATGCCAAGATATCATTAAAAGTTTCTTCTACAAAAACAGACTTCAAACACTATACAGCCTGCTCATGCATAATAAAGGTAAAGTTACTGGAGAAATATTTTAAAATTCTCAGACTACACAATTTGTTGCTTCATTAGAATTTACCTAATTTTGGTGAGGCACTGGACAGCACTTAATTTAGGTTAATCAGCTGTATAATTAACTGCTAACATGTAAATACAATAAGAAAAGAAGATTTTAAAAATTTCTTGTAAGTTTTAGATTTCCAATTTAATTCGTAAGAAGAAAATGAATAAGAGGAGGAAATTTGGAATAAGCGGTTGGCTTGGGTCTCTTACAATTAAAACTGCTTCAAGAAACGCAATTACATTTTTAAAAGTAAAACAGAGATCTCTATTGATAGTACTGAAATCATCCCAGAGCTAGATCATGAACTAACTTTGCAAGGC
The DNA here is from genome assembly GCF_964341445.2 of Mesoplodon mirus. Taxonomy (NCBI): domain Eukaryota; kingdom Metazoa; phylum Chordata; class Mammalia; order Artiodactyla; family Ziphiidae; genus Mesoplodon; species Mesoplodon mirus. The sequence continues at coordinate 122,506,279 of NC_138980.1, read as the reverse complement.
TCAAAACTCATAATAATGAAAAAAATATGGCTTCTGATTAAGGCTCATAATACGAATACTCTGGATAACTTCAAAATATACGATAAACCAATCTTTTGTTTAGCACTTTGACTACCAACCTTATAAAAATGCATGTTTGGTCATGAACTCTAAATGCAACAACTGAGAAAAAGTGATAGAGCAGGCTGCATATTAGGAAGAAAACATTTCCATTTAAAAAAATATTAATCTAATATGTACAACCTGTTAGAAGTATTCTTATTTAATATTATATACACTTTTCAAATATGAACATCTGTATAAAATTAGAACCATATTGCTCATGTTTTTAATTATAATTTCTTCAGTCAAATCCTAGTTAATACATTTAATACATTTCTTGAGTCTTGAAATATATGCCTTGTGAAATGCGATATTAAGTGTGTAAATTCATTTTATTTAAAGTAGAAAAACAAGTTAAAGCTAGCATGTAATGATGCACAGACATTTCTTAAATTTATTGGCATTTTAACTTCCCAAAGTTTGCACTGATAAAATCTGAGGAAAGCGATTTTTATTCTGATTTAGAATTTTCAGTTAATGAGTCATTTCTAGGTATCTTCTGAAAAATAAGCTAAGCTCTTCCTAGAGTAGTATAACAAATAAATACATGTGTAAAGTTGAGAATTGAGACCTCTATTACCAAAGCAGCTGAAATCTAGAACTAAAAGGATGCTATTGAAGACTCTTTAAACCTGCGGTAAATTTGTCAGCATCAAGTCCCACATCAAAGAATGAACTCAGGAGGACAGAAAGCATGATACAGAAATGCCAAGAGACTTGCAAGGATTTACAAATACTTCATATAAACAAATTTTCAAATAGCTTTATTCAGAGTAGCCTTTCTGCTCTATTAAACATAGCAAACAGCTGCCAGATTTATTCAGACAAATAATCAACAACCATAGAAGTAAAATGGCAGAAGAAAAAGGAATTTTGGCAACATCTCCACAGAGGACCACAGCTGTTCTCCAAGCGCTCCTCTCTCACGTGATTACGGTTCTGTATGGCTAGTCAGGGGAAAAAATCCCTCAGTCACAGCAGAGCACAAAAACTTGATCAAAATATCAAGTACATAATTCTAAACCAAAGCTGAGGAAGAGAAAAGATATACAATAATCTGCTGCTTTAGAAATACTTTAGCTGCACTTTTCAAAAAAGGAATATCTCCTTAACAATAAATGTGCCAAGGCTTTATTCAGTCCCTATGTGCCACTCACCTGGGTTTGCTGAGCAGGTGTAAAGCAGAGAGGCAGGCTTTAGCCAGCAAAGGGTAAGAATAGCAAATGTAAGAATCAATTCAATTGGTCAATAGAAAAATAAAATCACAGGTATGACTTTCTTCTATAGCAATAATCAACATCCAAGAAAAGTAAACTTAGTCATTCTTTTTTATCACTTAAAATAAGGCAGAAGAATAAAAGGTTACTATTAATTTACAGTCGTGTATGAGATTTTATTTGTGAGCTTCTTCTACAACAGGTCCTTCTGACATTGTGAATTGCAAAGGTTCATAGTTTAAAAAAAAAAAAAAAGTCTCTGGCACTACATGATAGAATGCCAGAAAGCAAGCCCTTCTCTTTAGGTGTAGATATTTGTGTTTGCCTGTACTTTGTGAAAGCTTGACAGGTATGATTTAACGACCTCAAGATGAAGGGAATCTTTGATAACCCCCTCCAAAGAAAACAATAGCCTAGATTCACATAAACTTTAAAACATTGCTGACTATACTATTTAAATATGTCCTAGTTTTTATAAATGCAATTCTTAATTAAACACATAAAATGAGACAGTTGTTTTCCCTTATTCATACAAGACAAAAATTGTTTTTATTAGAAAGTATGCTTAACTCTAGGGCAAGCCTAAGATATTAATGCTTTCATTATGCTGAAAATATTTTTTTTTGGTGCTTATTTTAAAATGTTTCAGCTCTGATATAGCCTGACAGCATAGCATTTCTTCAATACAGAATAAGGTCAAAAGAAAATGGAGGTATTTTAATGCTATAATTAGGATTTTATTTTGAAGGGTAGGGCACTCTAATGTGTACAGGGAAAAATATATTAGTAGAACACAAAAAACAGTTCTTAGTGAAAGGAAATACAGAAACATAACATGTATAGTGATGAGACTTTGCTAAGTCTCAAATTCCTGACATTTTCACCAATACAAAACACATGAATACATCATTAGATTGACAAACCAAAACTCCAAGAATTGAAAAGTTAATTAAGAATCAATTTATTAGTTAAAAGACATATTAATCAATTTGCAAGTATGCCAGGAATGTAGACAAACATATACCTTTAAGGTTATTTTATAAACGCAAAGCATTAGCAAAAATTGGAAAACTGTGCGTTGACATCTGTTAATGGCTATGTACATATGGTAATTTATTTTAGAGACCAGCCAGAGGAATGAGCACATGTTATTTGGGATGCCAATTTCTAGTAAATTGTAATAATCTCTCACCTTGCTCTTTCTTAAAATCTTTCTCTGACATGGCCACAGGTAAAAGCAGTTCTCCAACAGGAGGCTGAATATTAACACTGAAGCAATCATCCTTGGTACTAAGGAAAAAACACATTAAAGCTGACTAAATGCTTAATAAATAAACATTCTTCTTAATACTATGCAGTTAAATAGGTGCAATTAAAGCATACAGAAATCTGCTTGGCTTAAATATCACAGCTAAAAAAGGCTTGAAATATTTCTCAATACTATTTGCAGAGAAATACATCTGTTACCTGAACTAAAAGACATATATATATATATATATATATATATATATATTTACAAAAATATGCAGTTATGGTAAATACACCATTTGACATAGAACTTTTAAAAATAGGTAAGCAGCAAGGGTATATATCCATTACTATCAGAGGAACACTTAATGCAGCTTATCTAGTAGAGAATATCTTATCTTCAACTTTGTAGTAAAAGTGTAGAAAATGGAGTGGCTTAGTCTTAGTTAAGGTATGTCTTTTAAGATATTAATTTTTAAATAAAGAATAAAATGGAGTGACCATACTGTGTTAAGATATGTGTGAATAAAATAATACCTCATCTGCAAACTTGCTTTCTTAAAACAAAACCCCTCATTTTCTAGTAGCATTATTCACTGACATTATTGAACATGTGGTGAAAGTTTTTCAAATTACAGGATATGAAGAATTTAGGAAAGGCAACTTTCTATTTTCATCATACAGAAAAACAATACTGAGTGCATTTATTTCATTTAAATCTTATGAAACTACCATCTTCATAAAAAAATTACTAAAACTGCTTTAAAATGTTTTAAAATTAAAGTTTGAAGTTAGGTTGATGAGTGTATCAGTTCGCAATGTGTTTGGCTGCAAAGAAGCAGAAAGTCCAACTGACAATTTCTTGAGAGATGGGTGCTTATTGTTCAGTGTATAAGTAATCCTGTAAGTTACCAGTCAAAGGCTGGTTCAATGGCTTAAAGATGCTGTTAGGAACCCAGGTTTCTCTAGCTTTCAACTCCACTAGCCCTAGTGTGTTGGTTCTTATCCTCATGGTTGCCAGATGGCTGCTGTATCTTTAGGTACCACTTTAACATTCCACTGAAGAAGGAAGAGTGATGATGGAAGAGTAGTGAATAATTGAGCCAACTGACAACTAACTACATGATTTTTCCTACAATACATTCTTATGAAGACTGATCACATGGCTAAGATTCCTATTTCTGTACTACTTATTCTCATGTACTTCCTTGAAATAAATTTCCTATTAATTGAGGTAACAATACTGTAATATGCAGCATGACTATAAGCTGATCTCTTAAGGTGCAAAAGCTGATTATAAAAAGCCATGTGAGGTAACCAGAATTCAATCAGATAGCATTTTAAATGTAGATAGAATTATATGATGCTGAGAATTTGAAATTGTGCAGAATTCTGTCAAGTTCAAAAGTCTTTAAGCTTTTAGACAGGTATAAGGAGCAAAATAAATGCAGAATCCAATCAAGTATTAAAAAAAAATTGAGCCAACTGAATCTGTTCCTTTTTATCAGGAAAGCAAAAGCTTTACTGAAAGTCCCAAGAAGGAATTCTAGTTTTGTGTTAGAACTGGGTGTCATGGCCAGTGGGAAGATGGCTAGGGAGATGGGAATTGTGGATAAGAAACACCAAACATTAGGTTAAGAAAAATACTTTCTTGAAGGGTGGGTTAGGGACAAATATTAAAATATAAAGAAAGAAAAGAAAATCCACTTTGATTTTATGTTATTATATACTATAATCTTTTAAGCTGCCTTATTTTTTAAAATGGAACAAGGTACAGACTAGACTAAAAAAACACAAAGAATGTTTTGAATTATTCACACATGGATTGCCCAAGGCAAATCAATAAATCCAATTTATTTATTAATTCAGTAAACATTTACTGAATACAAACTTGATCCCATGTACTGTGTGAGTGTCTGGGGATTTAAAGACAAGTAAGATTGGCCCTTGAAGTTCACAAGTTTAGTGAGAGAGAAAGAGTTCAATTATGTTTATAACAGAAAGGTAAGTGCTATGTTAGAGACATGTGGAAAGTATCATAGTCCAAGGAAGAGGGGCTGATTAATTCTGCAGGAGAGAGGTAGAGATAAGTTTACTTCCAAAAGGAGGGAGAGGAGCATTCTAGGGATTCTACACCTATGTTTTGGGAATGGTGAGCAGTGTGGTGTCAAAAGATGGGATTGGGGGCACACTGTAAAGAACAGCATACACAGCATGACCATTAGTCCCAGTTCTCCCATGGCAGTTGTCCTGGAATCTTGTTCAGTTAATGTCTCCTTTCACTCTCTGAAGTGTCCTGATTTGTATGACAAAGTGTATGATTTCTTTACTCTTATAACTCAGACAAAGGTGCTCAAAGTTTCCTGGAAAAAAAAAAAAGGAAACTACCAGAGACTCCTGACATATGAAAATAAATGACCCCATATGTATTTTATAAACTCTGCTGGCAGTGTGTAAAGGTGGAGTACAGGAGAAACCCAAGGCAGGTAAATCAGGAAGGAATCTAATTAACAGTCTAGGCAGGGGTTTTTAGCACTGACTGTGTGTTTTACTTTAGTACATCCCAACAACGATCCAAACAGGTAGCTTCTGTTACCCCTAATTTATTAAGAGAAGTTAAACAACATGCTCAAGGTCACACAGCTAGTATGAAGATCTGAACACAGCAGCACTGGGATTTGAACCCAGGTCTATCCTACTCCAAAGTCAGCTATATAATGTTTGCTGCCATATATATATATTTTATTCCACTATACAAGGTTGCTTCCCTAGGGTGGGTAGCACTGAGAATGGGGGAGGTGCGGTATTTTATAGTTAAAAGGGACAGATCTGGTGACAGATGGGAGGAAGAGACTTTGAACCATCTAAGGTGAATGACTGGGAGGATGACTTCCTCCACTGAAGAGGAGTTTTGGGGATTAAGCAAAATGATTTGGATTTAATCATGTTTTATTTTGAGTATCACTGAGTTACCCAGGAAGAGATATTTAGCAGATAATCGGAAATACAGGTCATGAATCAGAAAAGAGGTCAGGGCAGTATATATGAGTTTGGAAGTAACCAGAATGGTACAGGGAAGGGCTGAAGCCTTGTAAGTAGATAAGATCATGTAGGAAAAAAAGATATACCAAGAAGGATAAGGTGGAAACCTGGGGAAGCCCTGCATGTAAGTAAAAACAGAAGTGGTGCAACTTGCAGAAGAGCCTGGAAAAGAGTGGCTGGGGAGAAAAGGTGCGTGTCAAATACTGCAGGGAGGAATAAAAAGCAGCACGTGTAAAAGCTGGAGGAAGGGGGCTTCCCTGGTGGCACAGTGGTTGAGAGTCCACCTGCCAGTGCAGGGGACACGGGTTCGTGCCCCGGTCCGGAAAGATCCCACATGCCGCGGAGCAGCTAGGCCCGTGAGCCATGGCTGCTGAGCCTGCGTGTCCGGAGCCTGTGCTCCGCAACGGGAGAGGCCACAACAGGGAGACGCCCGCGTACCACAAAAAAAAAAAAAAAAAAAAAAGCTGGAGGAAGAATGCAGAACGCAGTGAGTTGAAGGTGAATGGAAAAACTGGCAGGGAAAAAGATGGGACAGAAAGCAGCAGAAGCTTCATAAGGACATAGAGGCAAAAGAAAAATGCTTAAAGAGACGAGCATAATTAAAGGCTGGTGCAACACAAAGAAATAGATAGGGTAAGGTCTTAAAGGAGGTAAACGAGGTTGGGATTAAGAGCATAAGAACTAGGTGAATGGGTCAGCCCTGGAATGAAGGAGGATATTTCTTCCAAAAACAGCATAAAAGCAGCTATTAAGATAGAAGTGTTGAGGGTAGGACACTTGAAGGATAAGACCAGGCTGATGTAATGGAAGGCTAAGTCACATTAAGAGAAATGTAAAGGCTGATAAAGGAGTAAACGGATAGGTATATATATCATGAACTGATTTAGTGTTAAATATAAAATTTTGGCTTCAAATAACTGGATAAATCAGTGTTCTCCAAAGTGGGAAAGGACAAGGCACTCCCCTGAGGTAGAAAATCCACTGATGAAAAAAAACCCTATCAATTATATTTATTTTTTTCTCATTCTATCTGAAGTTCTATTTTTGTCTGTACATAATATCTTAGTACATACATAATACGTTAGCACAGTGAGACACACACAATACATATAGGGAGTGTGTAGTATAAATATTTTACTAAGACGTATACAATTTTAAAAGTTAGGGACCACTGGGTTAAATTACACATACTACACTATCTCTACTTGTGTTTTCTTTTAGATTACAGGTGAAATGACCAGTCTTCTCCTTTCCAACACTCCTGAAAAGGATCCCATTTACCCCTTGGTTAAAGGTAGCTCTACAGCACTGATGACCAGGGAGAAGGGTGTGAGAGTGGAGAAAAGAAGGGAAAGTAGTCTTGCCTTCTAAGGCATATATGAAAATCAAGGTGGATAAGCAGAAGGCTTAAGTTTGGGGGAAAAAGGTGACCCTGAAATGTCCCCACAGGCAACAACCCATGTGTTAGAGACAAATTTATACTATTCAACTTGACTGGGTATGTTTCACTTTTGTTACTTTTGGGTAATGCATGTTTTATTTTCTGTGGTTAGTGAAATGATTAACATGTAATTCTGTATGAAAAGCTAAGGATATAAGTTCATCCAAAATGGGTCTTATGAGACAAATGTAATAAAACTGGAACATTGCTGTGGCAGACACTACTTGTTGCTTACTCAGTATTTTTTTTTTTTCCTTTTTCTTCTTTCCTGATATAATCCTGATTTTGTTCAGGTAGACAATGTGCCCACCAGAACACTCTCCTCAGCCTCCTGTAGCTAAGACTGATCAAGTGACCCGGTTATGACCAATGAAGCCTGAACAGAAGTCTGCTGGGGACTCCTGGGAAAGTTTTGCTTTTCTACATCCATAATAGGGATGTATCATAATTTATTTAAGCATTCCCCCATCAATTCTCATTTGCAAATTTTCTCTATTACAAACAATGTTTACTTAATAACCTTGGATAGATCTATTTCTTCAGCACAAGCACCAATATCTCCCCAAGCTTGACACCCTAAAAATGAAATCACTAAGTTGAAGAGTATGAATAATCAGCATTGGATAAATACTGCCAAACTGACCTAAAAAAAGTGGTGCCAACAAGTTCCACAAACAGTAAATAAGAATACATGTTTTTCTGTACCTTCCATGTCAGATATTAAAATTATTTTAAAATTTTGCAAATCTGATGGATAAAAATTTTTTTAATTTCCCTGTCTATTACCAGTGTTGGATATGTTATTGTTATGGATCATTCGCATTTCTTTTCTTGTAAATGAACTATTCTCAACCTTTCTCCACTTTTATATTAGATTCCTTTTTATTGATTGCAAGAGTTCTTTATATATTCTGGTTACTAAACTTCTGTCTCCTAAATATGCTGTAATACTTTCTATCTCTCACCTGTTATGGTATCTATTTTTTTCTTCTTTGTAGAGAAGTTTAAAATTTTTAATAATCAAGCCTGTCAATTTTTCACTATATCTTTCTGGATATTGTGTCTTGCTTGACTTTTGCCCCCAAAGAGTATAAAAATATTTGTCTATATTATTTCTAAACACTTTTATAGTTTCTATAATTAAACCATAAATCCATCTGGAATTTATTTTGGAGTAATCTGTGGGAGGAAGGTATCTTTGGTTTTTTCCCGATAACAGTTCTCACATCATTTACTGACTGGTCCATTCTTCCCTCAGTGATATGAAATGTCAGCTTTATGATATACAAAATTTCTAAATTCTCTGTTTTGTTTTACTGATTCCTTTGCCAATAGCCAATTACATTGAATAAAAATATTCTTGCGACTTTGAAGAATATTTTGAAGTTATTATTGAAAAAGGCTTTTCTCATTAAATTTTTGTTTTGACTTTTCTTGGACATTCTTTTTTCCAGTTGAATTTTAGAAATTTGTCAAGTTCCTTGAAAAGGCTTACTGGAATTTAGCATTGAATCAAACTGAATTTGAAGATTAACCTGAGGGAGCGTACTCCCTCCCATTTAGAAACATAGTATACTTATTACGTTAATTATATCTTCTTTTTATGGCCTTCAGGAAAGTTTCAGGTATTTATTTATTTGTTTGTTTGTTTGTTTGTTTGTTTGTTTGCGGTACGCGGGCTTCTCACTGTTGTGGCCTCTCTTGTTGCGGAGCACAGGCTCCGGACGCGCAGACTCAGTGGCCATGGCTCACGGGCCCAGTCGCTCCGCGGCATGTGGGATCCTCCTGGACCAGGGCACGAACCCGTGTCCCCTGCATCGGCAGGTGGACTCTTAACCACTGTGCCACCAGGGAAGCCCAGTTTCATGTTTTTTTAAAAAAAATTCCCACATAGGTATCATACATTTGTTAATTTATTCCTTTCGTTGTTCTTGTAAAAAGAATAATTTTATTCATAATGTCTTAAAATTGGTCATTCCTACCATACAGAAATGTTAATGATTTTCACATAATGATCTGTTCCTAAACAGTATCCTATTTATTAGCTTAAATAAAAATGTGAAATAGTGTTGAAAGAGGGTAACCTTGTCTTGCTTTTCTGACTTAAAAGAGAATGCTTCTGATATTTCATGTGGTGATAGGTAACTTGTATGTCTGATAATAAACACACACACACACACAAATTTTATTTTTTAATTCTCAATTTTTCTGTGCCATCCTCTTTAAGGTGGAGTTCTTATAAATAGTATATACTGAATTGTGCTTTTTACATGTTCAGTATCACTGGAATTTAACTTATTGACATGAATTCTGATAACTAGTATGTGTGGCCCCTTCTAGTCATCTTGTTTTGTTTTCTATTTACCATGCTTTTCTTCCTTTTCCTGCTGTGTTAAACTGGTCAAGTTTTAAGCACTCCGTTACTTCTTCCCTTTAGTCATTTGGAGGTTATAATACATCATATTTCCCTTAATTTAGAGGTTAGCTTTAACATTTTAAACCATATTTAAACTCCTTTTAGCCATCAATCAATCCTCTTGCCATGCATGACAAGAACACCATCATTCCTCATACTTGTCCACATCAAGATTTTGGTTCCAGATTATTAAAATTTATTTTTTACATTAGGGGTGAACAATTATTTTTACACATTGATGGATTTTACAGGTTGAATTATCTGTCTACTTTTTATTCTGTTTTTCTCTGTCACAAAATAAAAAAAATTTTTTTTTACTATAGTATATCTTTGAGTAATCCTTTCAAGAAAGGGTCACTGGGGGGTAAACTGATGGAATCTTTGCTTGTCTGAAATATGTCTATTTCATTTCCACCAAATTTTAAAGGTTACGTCCCTTGCCTTCTGGCCACCAGAACTGATGACAGTACTGATAAGGAATCTGATTCCACTCACATTCTTGTTCATTTTTAGGTAAGCTGCTTTTCTTCACCTCTCTGGAAGATACTAGAGTAGTTTTCTCCTTATTAAAAATTCTACCAGAAGCAACAAATAACCTACAAGAGAATCCCCATTAGGTTGTCAGCTGATTTTTCAGCAGAAACTTTGCAGGCCAGAAGCGAATGGCAGGACATATTTAAAGTGATGAAAGGGAAAAACTTACAACCAAGATTACTCTACCCAGCAAGGATCTCATTCAGAATCCACGGAGAAATCAAAAGCTTCACAGACAAGCAAAAGCTAAGAGAATTCAGAACCACCAAACCATCATTACAGTAAATGCTAAAGGAGCTTCCTCAGGTGGGAAACACAAGAAAAGAAAAAGACCTACAAGAACAAACCCAATACAATTAAGAAAATGGTAATAAGAACATACATATCTATAATTATCTTAAATGTGAATGGATTAAATGCTCCAACCAAAAGACACAGACTGGCTAATGGATACAAAAACAAGACCCGTAAATATGATGTCTACAAGAGACCCACTTCAGACCTAGGGACACATACAGAGTGAAAGTGAGGGGATGGAAAAAGATATTCCATGAAAATGGGAATCAAAAGAAAGCTGGAGTAGCAATACTCATATCAGACAAGACAGACTTTAAAATAAAGACTATTGCAAGAGACAAGGAAGGACACTACATAATGATCAAGGGATCGATCCAAGAAGAAGATAAAACAATTGTAAGTATCTATGCACCCAACATAGGAGCACCTCAATACATAAGGCAAATATTAACAGCCATAAAAGGAGAAATCGACAGTAGCACAATAACAGTGGGGGACTTTAACACCCCACTTACACCAATGGACAGATCATCCAAAATGAAAATAAAAAAGGAAACACAAGCTTTAAATGACAGAACAGACCAAACAGACTTAATTGGTATTTATAGGACATTCCACCCAAAAGTGGCAGAATACACTTTCTTCTCAAGTGCTCATGGAACATTCTCCAGGGTAGATCACATCTTGGGTCACAAATCAAGCCTCCGTAAATGTAAGAAAACTGAAATCGTAGCAAGCATCTTTTCCGATCACAATGCTACGAGATTAGAAATCAATTACAGGAAAAAAACTGTAAAAATACAAACACATGGAGGCTAAACAATACACTACTTAATAACCAAGAGATCACTGAAGAAATCAAAGAGGAAATCAAAAAATACCTAGAAACAAATGACAATGAAAACATGATGACCCAAAACCTAAGGGATGTAGCAAAAGCCATTCTAAGATGGAAGTTTATAGCAATACAATCCTACCTCAAAGAAACAAGAAACATCTCAAATGAACAACCTAATGTTAAACCTAAAGCAACCAGAGAAAGAAGAAAAAACAAAACCCTAAGTCAGTAGGAGGAAAAAAATCATAAAAGATCAGAGCAGAAATAAATGAAACAGAAACAAAGAAAACAATGGCAATAATCAATAAAACTAGAAGCTGGTTCTTTGAGAAGATAAACAAAATTGATAAACCTTTAGCCAGACCCATCAAAAATAAAAGGGAGAGAACTCAAATCAGTAACATTAGAAATGAAAAAGGAGAAGTTACAACTGACATCACAGAAATACAAAGGATCATGAGTACTACAAGCAACTATATGCCAATAAAATGGACAACCTCGATGAGACGGATAAATTCTTAGAAAAGTACAACCTTCCAAGGCTGGATCAAGAAGAAATAGAAAATATGAACAGATCAATTTCAAGTAATGAAATTGAAACTGTGATTAAAATCTTCCAACAAACAGAAGTCCAGGACCAGATGGCTTCACAGGTGAACTCTATCAAATATTTAGAGAACAGCTAACACCCATCCTTCTCAAACTCTTCCAAAAAATTGCAGAGGATGGAACACTCTCAAACTCATTCTACGAGGCTACCATCACCCTGATACCAAAAACAGACAAAGATATCACAAAAAAAGAAAATTACACACCAATATCACTGATGAACATAGATGCAAAAATCCTCAACAAAATACTAGCAAACAGAATCCAACAACACATTAAAAGGATCATACACCATGATCAAGTGGGATTTATCCCAGGGATGCAAGGATTCTTCAATACACACAAATCAATCAATGTGATATACCATATTAACAAGTGGAAGAATAAAACCCATACAATCATCTCAAGAGATGCAGAAGAAGCTTTTGACAAAATTTAAGTTTTATGACAAAAACTCTCCAGAAAGTGGGCATAGAGGGAACCTAATAAAGGCCATATACGACAAACCCACAGCAAAAATCATTCTCAATGGTGAAAAACTGAAAGCATTTCCTCTAAGATCAGGAACAAGACAAGGATGTCTTCTCTCGCCACTATTATTCAACAGAGTTTTGGAAGTCCTAGCCACAGCAATCAGAGAAGAAAAAGATATAAAAGGAATACAAATTGGAAAAGAAGAAGTAAAACTGTCACTGTTGGCAGATGATATAATACTATATACAGATAATCCTAAAGATGTCACCAGAGAATTACTTGAGCTAATTAATGAATTTGGTAAAGTTGCAGGATACAAAATTAATGCACAGAAATCTCTTGCATTCCTATACATTAACAACAAAAGATCAGAAAGAGAAATTAAGGAAACAATCCCATTCACCATTGCAACAAAAAGAATAAAATACCTAGGAATAAACCTGCCTAAGGAGGCAAAAGCCCTGTACTCAGAAAACTATAAGACACTGATGAAAGAAATCAAAGATGACAGAAACAGATGGAGAGAAATACCATGTTCTTGGATTGGAAGAATCAATATTGTGAAAATGACTATACTACCCAAAGCAATCTATAGATTCAATGCAATCCCTATCAAACTACCAATGGCATTTTTTACAGAGTTAGAACAAAAAATCCGAAAATTTGTATGGAGACACAAAAGACCCCGAATAGCCAAAGCAATCTTGAGGGGAAAAAAATGGAGCTGGAGGAATCAGACTCCCTGACTTCAGACTATACTGTAAAGCTACAGTAATCAAGACAATATGGTACTGGCACAAAAACAGAAATATAGATCAATGGAACAGGATAGAGAGCCCAAAGATAAACCCACACACCTATGGTCACCTAATCTATGACAAAGGAGGCAAAAATATAGAATGCAGAAAAGACAGCCTCTTCAATAAGTGGCGCTGGGGAAACTGGACAGCTACATGTAGAAGAATGAAATTAGAACATTCCCTAATACCATACACAAAAATAAACTCAAAATGGATTAAAGACCTAAATATAAGACCAGACTCTATAAAACTCTTAGAGGAAAACACAGGCAGAACACTCTTTGACATAAATCACAGCAACATCTTTTTTGATCCACCTCCTAAAGTAATGAAAATTAAAACAAAAATAAAGAAATGGGACCTAATGAAACTTAAAAGCTTTTGCACAGCTAAGGAAACCATAAACAAGACGAAAAGACAACCCTCAGAATGGGAGAAAATATCTGCAAACGAAGCAACTGACAAAGGATTAATTTCCAAAATGTACAAGCAGCTCATAAGCTCAATATCAAAAAAACAAACAACCCAATCCAAAAATGGGCAGAAGACCTAAACAGATATTTCTCCAAAGAAGATATACAGATTGCTCACAAACACATGAAAAGATGCTCAACATCACTAATCATTAGAGAAATGCAAATCAAAACTACAATGAGGTATCACCTCACACCGGTCAGAATGGCCATCATCAAAAAATCTGTGAACAATAAATGCTGGAGAGGGTGTGGAGAAAAGGGAACCCTCAAACATTGTTGGTGGGAATGTAAGTTGATACAGCCACTACGGAAAACAGCATGGAGGTTCCTTAAAAAACTAAAACCAGAACTACCATATGACCCAACAATCCCATTACTGGGCATATACCCAGAGAAAACCATAATTCAAAAAAACACATGCATGCCAATGTTCATAGCAGCACTATTTACAATAGCCAGGACATGGAAGCAACCTAAATGTCCATCAACAGAGGAATAGATAAAGAAGATGTGGTACATATATATAATGGAATATTACTCAGCCATTAAAAGGAACTAAATGGGGTCATTTGTAGAGACATGGATGGACCTAGAGAGTGTCATACAGAGTGAGTCAGTAAGTCAGAAAGAGTAAAGCAATTATTGTATAATAATGCATATATGTGGAATCCAGAAAAATGGTATAGATGATCTTATATTCAAAGCAGAAATAGAGACACAGATGTAGAGAACAAATGTACTGATACCAAGGGGGAAAGGGGTGGGGTGGAATTGTGAGACTGGGATTGACACATATACATTACTGATACTATGTATAAAATAGACAACTGATGGGAACATACTGTATAGCACAGAGAACTCTACCTAATGCACTGTGGTAACCTAAATGGGAGGGAAGTCCAAAAGGGAGGGGATAATAACTGTATGTGTATGGCTGATTCATTTTGTTGTGCACTGAAGGCTAACACAACATTGTAAAGCAACCATACTCCAATAAAAATTACTTTAAAAAAATGCAAAAATTAAAAAAAATATTAAAAAACAATAAAAATTCTACCAGGATGTGGCCTTTTTGCTAGTTGTTCACATTTACTCTGTTTGGCCTTTGATGGGTCCTTTCAATCTGAAGGCGTGTACATTTCTTTTGCTTGGGAAAATTTTCTCCTATAATTTATTTAATTATTTTTCTCCATTGTCTCTTTTCTTTCCTTCTAGATCTTCTATTAGAGGAATTGATTCTTTTTTTTTTTTTAAAGAGGAAGCATCATTTTAAAAAATTAATTAATTAGTTAATTAATTTCTGGCTGCATTGGGTCTTCGTTGCTGCATGCGGGCTTTCTCTAGTTGCGGTGAGCAGGGGCTACTCTTCATTGCGGTACGTGGGCTTCTCATTGCGGTGGCTTCTCTTGTTGTGGAGCATGGGCTCTAGGCACATGGGCTTCAGTAGTTGTGGCACACGGGCTAAGTAGTTGTGGCTTGTGGGCTCTAGAGCGTAGGCTCAGTAGTTGTGGTCCACGGGCTTAGTTGCTCTGCGGCATGGGGGATCCTCCCGGACCAGGGATTGAACCCATGCCCCCTGCATTGGCAGGCGTATTATTAACCACTGCGCCACCAGGGAAGTCCCAGATGAATTGATTCTGTTAACTTTTTTTTTTTTCGTATTTTCCATCTTTGTCTTTTTGCCTTCTATTCTGGTTGATTTCATTGACTCCCTCTTATGGAACACTAAATCAGGCTTCAGCTGTGTCCAGTCTATCATCCACCTACTGAGTCCTTTTGGCTTTTTATGTTTTTAGATCTCCAAGAATGTATTTTAAATTGTCTAATTACTCCTTCTCAAATAAGCAGTATATTCTTGCTTTACAGATATAGTTCTCTTGAAGCAGATATTAGTTGTAATTTTTAAAGATATCTCTTTTCTTTCTCAAATTGTTCCCTTCACAATTGGTAAGTCTTTGTACGTCATTTTGAGCTTTCCCTTTCAAATTGAGGCTTTCCCTCAAAAGTCTGCTCATCCTAAGCTGTCTGTTTATATTTATAATGAAGGACCAGGTTAATTAACAAACAAAGCAAGTTCTGCTGCATATTAGCTATAAGATTTTGGGCAAGTTTTCTTCCTGTGCCTTAGTTTACTCACCTCTAAAATGGAATAATAATAATACTCACCTCATAGGCATGTTTTGAGAATTAAGTAAACTAACATACACAATGCAGTGTTTAGAACAGTGCCTAGCACACAGCTACTGCTCGATACATGTTAGTGAGTGTTATTTCTATGGGTCTCCTCTCCCCTGGTGGGCTGGCTGGAGTTTTCTTAAGTGGGTGAGACATGACTGGTTATGGTCATGAAGTTGGGAGGCAGGTAGGCAGTGACCTTATCTCTCCACCAACAGATGAAAGATTGGCTTTACCCTAGTGGTAGGAGACTTGAGAGTATCATTCTCTTGGGTAGAACTGCATTTCATCTCATCTCTGACCATCCGGCCTCCTTCCTATAAACTCAACCCCCGCTGTTCTCTTAGGGCACATCCTCACCAAAAGTCCTTCCCAGGCAAGTAGTTGTTCACTTTCTTTACAGGGTAATTTTTAGGTCTCTGATTAAATGTGTATGTTGCCTGCTGCTAGGGGCAAGGTTGGGGAACTGCAGGTTGGAAGTCATTCTTTAATTCCCTAATACTGTCTTACCCTAACTTTTCTTTTTGCTAGTTCACTTTGTGTTTGATATTCTGCCAGATTTGTTCTTACCATTATAGTAGTTTTCTCCCATGAGTGTTTTGCTCTGTGGTTTTTATTTTCTCTGTTATTGTTTATCTGCTCCCATTTGCTTTCTAACTGCCAATAATTCTTCACAATTTCTGGTCCGCTAATAGCACTCTTTCTCTTTTTAGTGCTCATTTTCTATTAAAGAATGTATTTTCTGTCTTTTTAATGGATTTTGGGCAAAAAGAGGGGCGGATGTTAGCACTCAGTCCTCTAACTTGAGCTAAGCCATATAATTTTTCATACTAGTTAATACATTAATATCTGCTAATCACAAGGATGAGACCTGTTTATGTACTGTATCTACTTTTAGAGAGATACATATTTATGTATATTATACATATTTTCAATCTCAATAAATTTAATCAAGGACTTAATTTGATGACCATTTAAAATGCAAAGCAAAAAAAGAGACATTGATACTTATCAAGTGTCCATATAACTACACAGTTATATATAATAGCTTTATCTATCTATATATGCATCATATAACTATAATAATACAGAATTAATCTAAAAGCTAAAGTAGGATCATTTTACTCTGGTTCCTTTTCTTTTAATAAATAGAAGTGTACCTGAAAGGCTCACAGTCCATGTTCTCAGCATTTCTGAAGGCTTCCTATCAAATATGCTCTTATTACCCATAATTTTATGTATTGATTTGTATAATGTATTTTGAGGAAAAAATTCAATATCGGCCATTCTTGCTTTTTTTTTCCTTTTTATTGAACTACCAAAACTAATACAGCTCATCACTAAGGAAAAAGTGCTATTTACTATGCAAAAGGCACAGTCAGTGATTGGCATCTAAGACCAATTGATCAACCCATTACCACTATCTCCCTAACCCCACTAGAACTACTATGAAGCTATTGATTTAAACACTGTCGATCGGTTTCCATTTTCTGATTTTGGGCAGGCCAATTAAGAAAGTGAGTAATTGTGATTACACTGCTTCAGGATCAATTACATTTGATGTAAGACAAAGTGTTCTTTTTGGAATACACACAAAAATAATTTTTGATCTAGTGTGCATATGTGCTTAATAAAAATCTAAAATATATAACTAATTTATACCTTCACAACAGAAAAACATATTAATATAAATGCTTATAATAGCTAAGGCTATTTTCTATCTAAAATAAATTCATCATTTTCCTAAAATTAGTTTAAGAGAAACTGAGAAAAAACTGTTTATATACACTTTCCAACATAAGATAAAAATCAAACATTACCTAAATATTTATCCCTAAAGGGACTTAGTTAATTGTGAAAGACAAGATGTAAATCTTGTGTAATGGACTAAAGAGAAAATCTTTGTAATGGAAAAACCTTTTTTAAAACCCTTCATTGCACAGAAATGTCAAAGATTTTTTATATAAATTGAAAAGAAAGAAGAATTTTTTTAGTTCTTAATCTTGCCGTAATTTAGTGCATAAGCTTTGTCATTGGGCTCACATTGTTGAAATCATTAAAATGAATATACCTCTGGTGTTGGAGGTAAATCTATTTAGAATGATGTTACTCATAGTCTTGTGCTCAGTAATATTGATCTGTGTTGTTTGTCTAATAGAAAAATAATAAACAATTACTAGGCAATGTGGGGAAAAGTAATCAGTTTTTATATATCACTAATATAGCAGACCTCCCAAAACATAAAGGTGATGATCTGCATAAAATCAATGTGTTATGCTACATTGCTTATATTCATCATTGCAGGTTCTCAGCAATAAATGGTATAATATTAGGCCTGAATTACTGGTAAACTGAAAAGGTATATGAAAAAGAAAGGTTCACTATATTCAACCTATAAACTTATTTAAAAGTGCCTATTTCCTAAACCTGGAGATTTTTATCATAAAAAATTATGTTAGAAGCTAGCTAAAATTTAGATAAATAAAATGCCTCAATTCTTTTCAGAATAAGAACAACTTCAAATCAAAATAACACATCATATCTTAGATCAGAAAAATACCAAAGAAATGAGTTCAAAGATAATTCTTAAAGATGCATGAATACAGCTTTGCATTAGTTTGCTAATAGTTTCTGGATTTCATCAGAAATGTATAAAACATTATATAAAACAATAACAATGAAAAAACACAATTCTTAAAAAGCTCTTTTGAATAGTATTCACCTATGAAACCTTTGCCAACTGATAAATGTTCTCTTTTGAATTTTATCAAAAGCAGTTTGTAAATTAAAGTAAAAATCTATGAAAAATCTATGAGTTTTTGGTACTGACAGCATCAATAATTCTCCACTTAAGAGGCTCGAGATAACATATAAAATATTTCAAAAGATATCTTCTCTGGGCTAGCCAACAATATCATTAAAGTTTTTAATTTCTCCTGAGTTTTCCTCATGAATTTTATCATAAATTTTCCACAAGCACAGAGATAAGCAAAAAACCCCCCAAACTTAGCAATAGCTTCTTACTTTAGCCAACCAACTGTGAAGTTCAACCACATATGGCAGACTGTAATGGCTATCTGTGTAACAAATACTAAAAACATATATTGCACATAATTTGTCCACGGCAGTCTAAACATTGCCAGAGAAAAGCATGTTTGTGTAAATGTTTTGTCTCTCAAAGAAAAAGCTGCTGAAAGCCTCAATTTTAATCTGCTATTGTTTACAGTAATATGAAATATAGACGAACAACTGAACTTACCACAACTGGAAACTGGCAGTCTGAGTGGAATCACAAAAGTCAATACCCATTGAAACAGTAATGGATCCCTCAGGCTCAAGAGATTCTAGGAGATAAGATAATTTAGACATGGAAACACAGAGGATGTGAAAAAGACTAAACACTAAAATCTTATGTAATGTTTGTAGTTTGGTTAAAACAGTCAAATTTAATGATGGCTTGTAAGAATAATTTCAAACTAAGAGTATTAAAGCAAATTATAAAGTAATTTCACTTGAAGGCTCTCTTTTTCACAACTTAATTCTGCACATACTTCAATGAACACATTATATCTATTTGTTTCAGAAATACACCTCATCCTGAGAAATTTCATGTTTTACAATATTGTCTTTATAGGCATTGAAGGTGAGAAGGAAATAAATGTTTTCCTGTTTGGAACAACTGTAACAGACGCTGGGTGCTTTTAAGAGATTGTGTACTTAAAACTATGGAATATTTACTCTAGATATAAAAAGTAAATTTTCAACAATGTTCTAAATTTCCACTGGGGGAAAAATCCAAAATTTAAAACATGCAAATTAAAGCAAAGCTGGAAGAAGAAATTAATTTGTTGTCCTCAGATATTAACCAAGACAACTGGCATTATAGGAACCCAAAACAATAAGTCTAACTGCATTAGTCAAAAAATTACTGGAAGAAAATTTAGTAGCAGATTAGGTTATCTTGAAAAAAAAATAATAAAGTGACATTTCGTAGATCTGTAATTTCTGAAGCTTCATCTATCAACTAATCAAGTGTGGGAAATAACTGTTTCAATATACAATACTGGTGTTTTTTCAGTTGGTAATGATAAAACTCAAGACAAACAATAACACCATTTTATTCTGCTTATGATTCCAGAGTCAAAGTGTAATGCTGTACATTAGAATAATGAGGGATCTTAAACATATACCTATTAAGTATATTTATGTATATATATTATATTTAAATAGAAACCATTCACTTTTTTTAAAATTTATTTTATTTATTTATTTATGACTGTGTTGGGTCTTCGTTTCTGTGCAAGGGCTATCTCTAGCTGTGGCAAGCGGGGGCCACTCTTCATCGTGGTGCGCGGGCCTCTCACTATTGCGGCCTCTCTTGTTGCGGAGCACAAGCTCCAGACGCGCAGGCTCAGTAATTGTGGCTCACAGGCCCAGTTGCTCCGTGGCATGTGGGATCTTCCCAGACCAGGGCTCGAACCCGTGTCCCCTGCATTGGCAGGCAGATTCTCAACCACTGCGCCACCAGGGAAGCCCAAACCATTCACTTTTGATTTCTACTTTGCTTAAAGTCTCTAGTATAACTGCAGTTGTATTGCACAGTAGCTTTATATTTAGTTTTATCTCTTCTGCATATATATTATTAGATGTAGTTATATTTTAGCAAGCATACACTAATCCAGTAGACTGTGATTATTCTAGGGCTTGTTGATAGGTATAATTTGCCATTTAATGCTAACCATTACAGAAATGATGGTACAGATAGGACAAAAGAACAATTCAATAAGCTTAAGATATTAAGTGTTTTTATATCTCAAAGGCTCAATGAAGATTAGGCATTATAAGAAGGTATTTGTTTGATGTTGATTTTTAAAGTGTTATTGGTTTGCTTGCTTATTAGTTGGTTTGGTGATTCCAGTTTGAATTTAATTTGTTTATAAACCTAACATTTACCAGGATGGCATGTTAAGTACCAGAAGACTTGCTACCTAATCTCTGGCAAACAAGCTTTATTGTAAATTACCATAATAATAGTTTTCTTGCACTTCTCCTAAAGCTACACCTTATCAGTTCATAGTTTTGTCAGTCACATTGCTCAAAACTATTCTTCAGTGAATCCTTGATGTTTTCTTCTGTGCCACAGCTATACTGGGGTTTGGTCTTATTTGCAGCTGACACCACATCGGTAGTAAATGCTGTCATCTCCAAAGCATGATGGCATTCGGAACTCAGATCTCTCTACATCACGTATTCTCATATTTCATTTGACAAAGTGACAGTTCTCAAGATGCCTTGATGATGGCACTGTCTGACACAGTTTCAATAACTTCCTCAGTCTTAAGATAATTAACTGTGAGCTTAGTGCCATACTAATTCTGAAGGATAGTTCATGATCAATGGTATGTTTTATTATATGAATGCTTCAAGAGCAAAGTGATCAGCATAAAATTATTCATATAATAGATTTTTGTATTTGAAGCCTACTACATTTGAAAAGTTTATTCAATCAGGTGTCTGTAGTTGAATACTGCTTCTGGATCATTGCAATATACATGAGAGGGTTATGTAGAAATGGTTGAAAAACACTGGCTCTATTACACTGCACCATTAATAATGAAAAATTAAATCACACAAGATGCCATCTACTTTGATGTGACAGTTGTACAGTAACTAGTGAAATCTTAGCTGAACTCAAACTTGTCAATCATAAAGTCACTGAATATAGTGCAGAGAGCCTAAGGCTACTCTTTGAGTGAGTGAGTGAGTGAGTGTGTGTGTGTGTGTGTGTGTGTGTTAAACCTCTCATGTACATGTGCCTGATCTCTTTGGGAAAAATGGCACTTTATTCCTAATATTCTTGCAAGGAATCCAGTTTCATGCAAAATCCTGACAAAAGTCATCTCATATTATAGAGAAAAAAGAGAACAGATTGGTGACAAATAAGAAAGCCGCTGGACTCCTTAACATATACATATGTACTTATTAAATAAAACAAATATCTTACTTCCCTTATTTCACAAAAAATGAAAATGCAGTATTTGTTCTTTGTTGCATTCCTATGATTTTTTTTGGACTAATTAAGATATTTCATACTCTGAACTCTACTGTTACCTATTGACGAAAGAGACTAAGTGGTATTACATACAAATTACTGCATGGGAAAGAATTCTGTATCTTGAAGGTATTCAATAAATGGCAACAGAACAAACGAAACACTACAAAAACTTTGCCTAAGAAAAGAAAAGGAAAGAAAGCCTATTACTAGTACTGAGGCAATGACATATATTCATATTTTATTTTGGTGTTAAGGCCATATTATGAAATTTATTATATTTATTTCTTCTATTCTACATAGGCCAACAAAAGGTCAACTCATCAACTCATTATGCCAGCTCAAAGACATGATAACACTGTTCTACTGTTTTAACCTTTGGATAACATTTTCAACCTTCAGACAATGCATATATCAGCTGCGTGACACTTTTTAAACTAAATTAATTTTTTAACTAGGTAAAAAAAGCTGGATTTCAAGCAGTAAAAAAGAATACAAATTGGGATATTCTTTAATTCCTTAGCAATATATTAACTTCATAAAATAATCCAATAAAAATCAGGCACTGTAGTCTTTAAATAGTGTCTTAATTACCAAATTATTTTTTAAAGAGGGTATTACATGGGTTCTGAAATCAACTTACTTTAACTCTACTTCTCTCTACTTTGGTTGCTTATAAAAATCTACCCTGTTTCATCTATGAATTTTTTTTTTTTGTGGAAAAATATAACACAAAGAATGACTTCTTTACTGAATGACTCATGAAAATGATAGGAGAGAATTCAACAATGTGAAAGAGCTCACTCAGGCAAAGAGGGAGAAAAAACAGAATAGCTATATGATAGACAATAATGAATAAAGGCAGAGTTACCCGGTCAAAAGGCTTTGCTCACCTAAAGTATTATAAAAAGGAACTACCTGGAGCCTTCTGATGGTAATATTTCAAGGATTCAGTGACAGAAACCTTATATCACTTTTAATTAAGATTTTGCCTGAAGCTTCTCCCAACTAAACTGTAGGACTGCCTCCACTTACACAAAACAAAGAGACAGACATTCTAATTATTATACTATTTTAAACTCAAAGTTAGCCGTACGATTGTTACACTTAAGTTTTAAAAGGTGTATTTTTTGTAAAACACTTAAAAAAATGGAAGGGGATGACAGCTGGAGAGACAGTATGATATCATGGGCACTGAGGTAGCCTGGAAAGCACATGCTACGTGGTAGGGGCAGCCGGCTTGGCATCGGCTGGTTGTGCTGCATGCAGGTGGGAATAAAGCACCTGTACTGCCATAATCTTGTGCTTTATCCATGAACAGTGAGATTTCTTGGTTTGTCCTTTAATGTAAAAAAAAATACTGATTTTTAAATGGTGGCAACAGATTAAAAAAACATGATGTGTAAAAATACCAGTAACATACTGTGGGCTATTCTAGCGTCTATGTATGGAAAGGAAGACAAACAGAATAGTACATACCCTCTCAGTCTTTGCTCCCTTCACTTTTCAATCTATGGAATATGAAGGGAAATGGGGAAGGAGAGATATGGAAGGTACAATACCCCAAAGGCAGACTAAAATCATGCAGGAAATGAAGCTGACCAGAAATAGAGGTGGGGGAAGGTGATACAGATAGGAAAATAGGAGGAAATTGTGATTCTCCAGACACAGTCTTTCATCAGTACTGGTATTACCATTGCTGGCACCTAATTCACTAAGGGCAAAGACATGTATTTATCTTACAAGATAAATTCAGTTTAAAAAGGAAAAACTTATATACACTGAGTTTGCTAATAGTCAATAAAATAATATGTATTCTACTTTATTTTTAAAATGAACACATTTAATTATCAAATGCAGTTAAAGTTTTAAATGAGAATTACTATTTACCTATTGGATTAAAAACATGCATTTGCATGCCCACAGGAAGTTTCTTTTCCCCTATGTGGATATTTTCTACCTTCCAATCAGTGGTATTATTCAATGTTATTTGCACAGAGACCATATTATCACCAAAAATGCAAGGCTGTCTCGGAAAGAAATAATGGGCAGCTAGTCCTTTTCCACTCATCCGATGAAGCAGCACATGAGTTTTCACTGGTACAAAGACAGGAGTACTGACCTATTGCACAATGGAAAAAAGAAGAAAAAAAAAAGAATTAGTGATTATAGCTATTAATTCTTAAAAATATACAAAAATTCATAACACTTAACTCCTGTTTTCCCTAAAGTATTAATCACAATAACAGACATTAGTAGGATATCACACACATAGATATGAAATCAGAAATTATATAAAAATGTAAAGTAAATGCCTTTGAAACAGTATTAAAATTCTTCTGTACTCTGCAGGCATATATTAAAATATTTTGACAATCTATATCTAAAAAGAAGAGAATAATCTTAGTTATATAAATATATTCAATATTTTTAGAGTTTATAAATGTTTTTGCTTTCTTCTTAGGTACACTATATTTGGACATTTTGCCAATTTTCTTATTAGTTTTAATAACTTGTCATTTGATTTTTTTGGGCCTTCAAACTGTAAGATATTATAATCTGTCTATAACAAACATCTTATACTTTCATTTCCAATCCTGACTGCTTTAACTTTTTTCACCCTGAATTTCTTTCACTGTAAACTGAAGACTACGACCTCCTTTTTAAGGTGGTTCTTCCTTTGCTTTAATGATTAAAAAGATCTTCCCTACCTCAAGATCAGATAACTATTCACTTACATTTTCTTCTGGAGCTTTCATGGTTCTAATTTTTTAATTCATGAGGAACTGATTTAGGTATATTTACTCTATATTTAATTATTTTTCTCCAAATACTTAACAAATCATCTGTACATGATTTAATGATTAGCTCTTCCTCAATGATCTATAAATGCAGACATTCTAATTATTTAGTTGGAGACATTTTTGAACCTTGATGGAGCTGTTAAACCAGTACCACACTGTTTTATTTCTTACAGCCCTACAATGTGATTCAATTGTTTGGCAAAACAAAGCATCGCTTATTCCTCCACCCACCCCTGCCAATATTTTCCTGGCTAATCATCTGTTTATGCTTCCACTGAACCTTAGACTCTTAGTTAAATTCAACTGTGAGTGGAATCAGAGGCAGCATATTAAGTGAAGAAACACAGTCCTTTCTAAAATCACATGGTGGCTATCTTTCCATTCAAAGTCAAAGTATTGCATGTGGCTTGACCTGACATGGGCAAGCTTAAAAAAAAAAAAAAATCAATTTGTGATTAAACAGGCCTAATCAAGATTTTTTCCTAACAAGTGTACTCTCCCAAACTAGGTTTTCTATTATAATTGTGAGAGTACATATTAACCTGTTCAACATGCTCACTATGCCACTGACATCTGATGACGTAAAACCCTAATAATAATAATAATAATTTAAAACTCATCAACAAAAATCCAAGAGTTTAATATCATATACACAGAATGATAAAGTTGGAGAGAGGCAAGTGTAGAGCACCATGAGAAAAGCAGAACAAAAGCAGGAGTCTGGATTACAGGCAGCCAGGAATTACCACTCTGGATATCATATAAGGTTCTCTGAAGGTATGCCTTAAGTCATTTAAGAGCTATCACCTTGTCTTAGTTGGTTAACTGATTCTCTCTCTCAATCTAACCCTGGGACATGTGGTCCAAATATTTGTTTTTTATCTACTTTGTCTCAAAATTCTGCACCTTTATTATACTAGTTAAAACAATGCTAAGGAATGTGCAAAGGAAGAAAAACAGTGTAATTCTCTCCACACATTCTTTCCACACTCAACCAAGTTCAAGAAGCACTTTAACTTCTAAAAAAGGTCCTCCCTAACAATCTTCAAAGCTTATCTATGATAGTGCAAAGAGGCCTATGTTTTCTTTCACAATAAATACCTCATAAATGGTACTTTGGGGTAATAATAGACACTTTTTTAACTACAGAAAGGGGCTGACTGAAAATGTTTGATTGCTTTTTTTAACCTATTTTCTAAGTTCATACAAGTCATATTTAGTGAACCTCCTCCACTATCTAAACTACATAGGTGATATTTTGTTCAATAAAACCAGTAGGTTGGGCTTCCCTGGTGGCGCAGTGGTTGAGAGTCCGCCTGCCGATGCGGGGGACACGTGTTCGTGCCCCGGTCCGGGAAGATCCCACATGCCGCGGAGCGGCTGGGCCCGAGAGCCATGGCCGCTGAGCCTGCGCGTCCGGAGCCTGTGCTCCGCAACGGGAGAGGCCACAACAGTGAGAGGCCCGCGTACCGCAAAATAAATAAATAAATAAATAAATAAATAAATAAATAAACAAACAAACCAGTAGGTTTCATAAATACTTCATCAATTTCCATATGTAATACAATCCTGACAAGAAAGCAAGATTTTAGTTCAACATTTTGTACATCAGATTACTTACTTATATTTCAGAAATATACATGATCTGTGGCTGCTTATATTCTAAGATGCTAAATGTCATGAATGGCTTTTCTTACTTCACAATTTATAAATAACAATTATTTTATTAAATGTTAAAAAAACACATAAAAAGTAAATTAATTAGTGAATGACCTAGACTGGGGCTGTGAAAATGAGGGTTTAAGTTTAAGAAAGGAGGTAGATACTTAAGTTTGAACAAAACAAATCATCTTGGGTAGGAGACAGCAAACTACAGCCCACAAGCCAAATACCACCTGCTGCTTGTTTTATAAAGTTTTATTGGAACACAGCCATTCTGTTCTTTGACATATTGTGGGTGGTTGCTTTTTGGCTCTACAATGAAAGAGATGAGTAGCTGCAATGCCTAACATATTTACTATCTGGACCCTTTACAGAAAAAGGTGGCTGACCCCTGATCTAAGGGCATACATGTTACATTCTTCCTTCTCCCCTCCCCTTCTCCTGTTGTCCTGAGGAACAGCTCTCCACAGATCTCTCACAGTTCTGTACATCTTCTAAGCAAAGGTATTAACAACTTTGTTCCTGAAAATCTTTTCAAGGATGTACAGCAAACAGTCTTTGGAAATGGGTTAAGTGCCTCCCTCTGGGGCAAAGGTTGGACAGGTTTGCCAACAGACCCTTATGAAAGGTTGGGATCTTCTATGCTAAGGATCCTCTCCTCTAAAGCAACCCACTGCATATGCAGTCATTACCTAGCCTTCATTGCATCACCCTGTGAAAACTGGGGCTCAGAGAAGTGGCAAGAATGATGTTACCCTGGCTTTTGCTATTGTTGTGAGTAATAAACTGTCCTTTGTATTTGACATAGGAGTCTGGTGTCTTCTACCAGTACCCATGAAATTGTCTCAGGCTAACTTGTGAGGTAACATCTCATACCCTTCACAGTTCTTTGGTACCTACTTTTCTTTTTTTTTTTGGTCATCCGACAATTCCCAGATCCACTTACTCCAAAGAGCTAAATTAATGTTGAGTAGGAGTATCGTGTACAGCTGTGCAGTGGTAACTGACTGAGAGGTGGATAAGATCTAAAAACCTAGCTTACATTCAAGGGTGCCTTTATGGAATGTGCACAATGGCACCACCTGGGTTAGCACGCTTTGCTAATGAGAAGTCTACTTGACAAAGAAGCTACTTTTTTTTTTTCACTTTCCTTTATTAAACTTGGTGTTATGACCTGGCTAATTGTTTCTATGAGGTTCTGATGTATCATGATGTGTTCTGATGGCTGATAACAAAGTATCAAGTAAGTTTTATGAAAGACACTGAGGAATCAGAGTTCAATGTTTCAGGGTAGCTTTTATCTGGTTCAAGACTAAGTGCTGGTATTTTGAAGGACCTTTCTCCCCAGTGTTCTACCCTGTAGTGGTTATATATGGGATTGTCTGCTCAACACATCTACCATCTTCTAGGAATGTTGTCACATTCAGTTCTTGATGGAGCTGGCATGTTCTTATGCCACCTCATGACCTGACCACATAAACTGGTTCAGGAATGGGCACCTGGCCAATGAGTTCCTTTCCTAGGATTTTTGGATTTGGGACTTAGGAAGTTGAGCCAGTCTCTCTCAAGTGGCTAAAATTCTGAGATTTAAAACTCTAATGTCCGTGGCCACATTTCCTGCCATATTGCTCAGTAAGAAATAAACAAAGAACAGGTGAGAGACAGAGTCCTGCTGGTATCTTTGGTTTGGATGGTTCTTGAAGCTGACATTCCTACCCTTCCTGAAGCTTGGTTTTCTGTGAAATACTCTAGCATTCCTTCCTGAAACTTCCCTTTTTTTTTTCCTTAAGCTAGTTCAAATTCGGTTTCTATCATTTAACTCCCCCAACTCAACTACTAATCAGGATTAGTCAGATTTCAGGACACTAACTGGGAGACTGGGGAATAAACTCATAATGGGAGAAGGCGCTTTCTTGCTCCTTTTCCTAAAGCCCTGGTAGATGTGTTATGGTGAGACTCAGGCATGGCATCTTATTAGGTTGAACCATATGAATCTATCAACTCTGTACATCAAGGACTTGAATTACAGCAAAGGACATAAAAGCAAAAGTAAACAAATGGGACCTAATTAAACTTAAAAGCTTTTGCACAACAAAGGAAACTGTCAACAAAACGAAAAGACAATCTACTGGACAGGAGATAATATTTGCAAATGATATGATCAATAAGGGGTTAATATCCAAAATATATAAACAGCTCATACAACTCAACATCAAAAAAAGAAACAACCCAATTATAAACTGGGCAGAAGAACTGAATAGACATATCTCCAAACAAGACATACAGATGGCTAACGGGCACATGAAAAGATGCTCAACATCATTAATTATCAGAGAAATGCTAATTAAAACCAAAATGAGATATCACCTCACAACCGTCAGAATGTCTATCTTCAAAAAGAACACAAATAACAAATATTGGTGAAGGATGCAGAGAAAAGGGAACCCTCCTACACTGTTGGTGGGAATGTAACTTGGTGAAAAACAGTATGGAGGTTTCTCAAACAACTAAAAATAGAACTACCATATGACCCAGCAATTCCACTCCTGGGTACTTGACTAGAAATTTTCTACTGGATATAATTGGACACAAATGAAAAATACCATATTTCTTAATAATTAGAAGTACTTCTATGATCCAAACACTATTTCTTATAGTATCTAGTTCAGGTAAAAGCATTATTTCCCATTAAATATTAAAACTTGTATAAATAGGAGAGTATAAAAGACAATATTTGAAAACAATGGTTTTGATTTAATTATTTAACTACTAATGTTCAAAGAATTAAAAATTTAGCTGCATTATAAGCAAATGACATGGGTTATCTTCACGATTCCTGAGGAGGTAATTAATTCACTAACTATAATAACTCTAAAATAAAAAGCCTTCTTCTAGAGTTAACAGAACAAAAAGCATCAAGTAACAGTGAGAGAATCCTCTACAAATCTTTACACAGCATATGTTTAAATAATAAAAGTCATTTGTGTACCTTTAGATGGTTTATGAAAATAACCAATCAATTTTGCAGACACAACATTATTTCTAAAGGGAATCTATGTGACTCATGATGCCTGTAGATACACAGAGACAAACCACACATATTTTATCAGTTTATTACAGTAAGCAAATAAGCGTGGAATGAGAGTGCACATAACTGTCTACTTAGCGCTTACTGAAACATTTATAAGAGCTGTTATCTCCCTAATAACAGACAGACAGCGTGCAATTTTAGAGAGGAGAAAAGCTTCATATTTTTTAACACTTCACTAAAAAGTAACCGAAGAGTGTAAAATGAAAAATACTCTGTGCAGTTAGCTGGTAATGGACCATATTATCAACTCAAGTTAGATTTATAGGATACAAACTAGTCACTAATAGTTATTTTATGGCATAGCATGTCTGCTTTTTTTGAGATTATTAAGATTAAAGTTGTAAAACTTCTTTTGAACATAGCTGTTCAAAATGATTGAATTATAAAATTTAAATGAGAACTGAAAATAAAACATGGATTATCAAGTGCCTAAAAATAAACCTTGTTCAACATCTGCATTACTATTTCAGAGATGACACTTCCATGTAAAGCTTTATGAAAACAGTATCTTCTAGTCCTTTTTGCTTTAATCCACATTCAGACAATCATTTTTAAGTATTATCAATCTATTCTGTTTTTGGACTCCAAAAATATGAAGATCTGCAGTATATAAACTGCTCTCTTTGTTCCTAGTTTTGTTTGGCTTATTTTACAGCAGTATCTATTTAGATATATGATTTATAAAAAATGACCAGATTGTAAACAGAGATACAGTTTCATCTTTAAAATTAGCACTTTTTAAACCAGTGTAAATCTCAACTGGTAAGAACTGTAATGCAGAAAGCTACAGTATTGTCTTATTCACCCAGTAAACTGTAGAAAGTGAGCCTATTTTATCTTTAATCTACAGTATTGGGTCTAGTACCTAGTACAGGATTTAAAAAAGCAAAGGGCAAATTTGCTTAACTGTTAGCTAGAACTATAAACATAACATTCAAAGAAGTATATTTCATTTTTCCATCGAATATTACTTTAAATAAATGGTTTATACTTCTAAAGATAACTTCCTCCTTATATATGTATATTTAGGTATTCTAGAAAGTAACTGTGTTCCTTGCTCCTATTTTATTTTAGTCATCAGTATATACAATGAAAAACGTGAGACTTTTCACCTCTTATTTTGGTAATAAATAAAAATGTATTTACAGAAAGATCTGAGTAATTATCAACAAACATTTAATGAGAACCTTACTTCACACATGGTATTAAGCAGGCTACAGCAAACTTGGCCTGTGGATCAAACCCAGTCCACTGCCTGTTTTTGTATAGTCTGTGAGCTAAGAATGGTTGTTACATTTTTAAATGGTTGAAAAAAATAAAACTAACATTTTTGTGACACTAAAATTATAAGACATTCTAATTCAATGTCCACAAATAAAGTTTCAGTGGAACGCAGCCACATTCATCCATTTCTGCATGACCTCTGGCTGTTTTACCACAATGGCAGAGTTGAGTGGCTGTGCTCGGCAAAGCTAAAAATATTTACTATCTGGCCCTTTACAAATGTTTGCTGATCCCCACAGAGGATGTATTCAATTTCCATTGGTGTTGAGATGAGGAGGAAATTACTTTATAATAATAGCCTATCCTTTCCCCTCCCCAAAGATAAACCTATGTCTCACTGTCAATATACTACCTTTTATAAATCTGAAATCCAGAGTGATATGTATATACCTTTATTTACCACTTTCATAGAAAAACAGTTCCAGAACTATGGATGTAGATACGTTATACTATTCTTAGATATGTTCTACTATTTTTTTTCATATTTCCTTTTTGACTTTTGGTTTAAGGGTGCTAATAAAAACAAAACAATCTGGTTTCCAAAGTGTTTAGCAGAAAGGTTCCAATAATTGGTTACAATAAATTTCGTCAGAACCAGAACAGTTTATGTAAGCACAAACAATTATGTGTTGTGTTATTTGATAGATGTGATAGTCATTTGACCTTTAGTTCTACTGCTTTCTCACTGACAATATCAATATCATATAAAAAAAGAAAATGTTAGTGTTCCCTTCCTTTGGAACCAAGCTCAGAACCTTGACATTGTCTTTGACATTCTTATTTCCCTCCAACAATTACTTGAGAAGTTTGATGTCTCTTGTATTCATTTTCTTCTTTTCTGTTGTCTACCACCAGCTTAGTTCAAGTCATCAATGACACTTAAAACATTAAAACGTTTTTTAAAATTTAAAATTGCAAAAGAAGTGCATGTTTATTGAAAACAATTTCAAACAGTATGGAAATACAAGTAAAATCCCCTCAGGTTTAACCATAATTAACAATTTGGTGTCCCTCCCTATCTTTTGCTCCCCTTTTATTTCTGCTTGCCCATTCAAATTGGCCTCCCTGTCTCTAGATTCCTTCCACTCCAATCTGTACCACAGGCTCTTGTAAAAATAATTCTCTTAAAAGTGTACCTCCCTTATACGCTCAGTGAGGAGGGGTAGAAAGTGCTGAGCTTTGAAGCCAGACAGATGAGCTGAACCTCTGGCTCTGCAACTTACTAATCCTATGACACTAAAAAAGTTACTCATGCTTTAGAGACCTCAATTTTCACATCTGTGAAGTGGGGAAACTACGACCTATCTTTTAGGGTTGTTGTAAATCTAGGCTAAATATACAAAAATCTAGAGGAGTGAAGGGCCTGAAGATGTTAACATGACAGGCACAAGTACGGGAGTGAGACATGATTTCAGAGTTGAAATGAAAGAGTATGTGGTTGAAATTCAGTACAGGTCAAAGTTATCGGTACTGAACAGATCAAGAGGCTGTGAGGTTACATATTGCACAGGTTGAAAATATGTACAGTGAGATGACCCAGGATGATGGTGGGCTGACGAAGATTATGTGGAAGATGCAAAGATCTTCACTGAATGTGGGTAAATGATTAAGAGATCCCAAGATGAGAATGACAAGGAAAGGAAAAGGGTATAGGAAGATGGAATGGGCCTCATATGAGGAAGGAACATGAGGATGAAAAGGGAATGGCCTAGATGAAACATCTGGGAGCTTCATACAAACCATCTTGCTGGTAATAATGATTTCGTCAAAGAATTCTAGAGAACTGTGAGTGAGGTCATGCTGAGAATATTTGTTATGGGACAGCAAGATCCAAAGGGAGATTCTCAGAGGAAAGCCAGGCTATATAACAGTACTTTATAAAAGTATGTGAGGGGATTGGTAGTTGTTCCACACATTTCACAATGGGGCCACAGCATCTAAAAACCAGCCATGCTGCTTGCACTTAAATGAACTGTAACTTAGGAGACAGAGGGATATGGATCCCATCTAGATGAAGTCCTAGAGGAAGAAAAAGAAGTATGTCTTAGTTGACGTACAAATTGGAAAGGCAGTTTTATTACTGTTACTTTAATTTTAAATAACAGGGCTCTCCAGGGATGCTTTCTTTGAATCTGACAAAGAAGGAAAGGATCCTTTCTACATCACAGATGTCAGTCAGACAAACCATACACTGCTGTGGAATTCCTGACATAGGGCAAGTTTGGGGAAATGGGTCCTCTGAGACCACAGAGCGAGCATGCACACTTGCTCACACGTTCTTTCACACCCCCACACACGTATATTTATACATACATATACATATATATATATATATTTTTTTCTTTTCCATAAATATTTTAAATTCTTCAGTGAGGAGGTAGGGATGGGTAGAACATCTTGATTTACTACACAGGAACCTCTGAATCTTTGGAGTCCACGTCTTTGGCAGCAAAACCTCTGATGACTGGGCTTTATTTTCAGTAGAGTTACCTGACTAGGAATTTTTTTGGATCAATACCTAGGATTGGGGCCTAGGTGCTTGCACTCTTGCACTGGTCCATGTGTTCTCAGGCTTTCCCTATATTTGGCATACGAAACATCTTTCTTCAGAAGCAAGAAAGGCTATGGCTTCCCTCTTGTCAGGTAGAGTTAGTGCTGGCAGTGGTAAGTAAGAAAACGTTAAATTTTAAGTTAGAAGACCTTCAAGTTATTGATGAGAAGAAAATTATTTAACTTCTTTGAGCATGAATTTGTAAAAAAAAGAGTAATACTACTTAATTTGTAGGATCGTTTTTATAAGGATTCAGTGAGATACTTCATATGAAAGTGTTTTGTAGATGAAAGTACTCTTCTTTAATTGTCATTAAAGACAATGTTTATTGGCATAAGGGAAAAACATTGGCAGGACTAAGATTAGAATTGAACATTTTTAAGTGTCATTTCTGTCAAGTAATAATCTACAATTCCTTTTCCAATAAACACAAAGTATTCCTTATGATAAAGGAAAATAAAGGTCAGTCACGCAAGCTAGTGGGGAGATTTTTTCCTCTTTTTCAGAGAACTACAGGAAGTGGGAAGAACCAGCATTTATTACTTCTTTCCAAAGATTAATGATAACCGAGGAAACCTTTTTGAATATGACCTTAATTATGAATCAGTAGCCTTAGTCACCAGAATAACCTTCAAAAGCAAATCAATAAAATGAGATCAGATTTTTAAATTATCAGTTATTTAATAAACTAGATATCTGAAAGTGGATTTCAAGTGAGAATTTCATAAGCACACACCATTTATGAAGTGATGAGGAATCTCAAGATAAGTCTGAATGTCCTAACATCATAGGAAGACTACTACGCTTTGAGATATTTTATACTTCTTTACTTCATCAGGATTACAGTATTAAAAAACTCCTACCATCTACATATCTACCCTTCAGTACTGAAATTACAGAATCCCACTTTTATACTAATTATAAGAAATTAGCTCTTACTGTTTGGACATGTTGAAAAGAGCAATGAAGAATATCACTTAAAAAAAAGTAACAAAGGTAACCAGAAGCAGCTGGATGGGGCACTAGATCAAATGTCAGAAGCCCTGGGTTATGGTTTCAACTCAGTCATATATTGGTAGTGAGAACTTAGCTAAATCACAACCTCACTTAGCTTCTGTTTTTCTCCTCTGTAAAATGGGGCTAATTATACACGTCCTGTCTGCTTCACTGAGCTGTTTTGAGGATAAAATGAGACTGTATATGTGAAACTGATTTTTAAACTGTTCAATAAAAGGCATTATCGGGATTATTAGTAAATTGAGTTTCCTGTCAACATTAAAACATCAATCTGTCAGATAACATAAGGTCCTGAGGTTAAAAGTACATATCAAAAAGCTGAATCACCATTGGAGAAGGGCATTTAAAACAATATTGCTGTATTTATTGATAGTACCATCCAAAGGCCTTTAAAACAGTAATCCCTTCCCCCATGTCCTTTTTTTTTTTTTCCTCTCTGTTAGTTGTGGGTGAAGAGGACTGTTCTCTAAAAGGTTTCTAAATGATGTTGATGTTAAAAAATATAGTATCACCATTTAACAGCCTTTTAAAGAGCAGTCCCTAGCATGGTCTTTGTTAACAACTGAGGGAGGAAGGGACTGTTTTTTCAAAGGCTTTTAGAGGATGTTGTTAAAAGAATATATAGTGACATCATTTAAAAGCCTTTTAAATAATAGTTTTCCTTCCCTCCCAAATGTAATGTCCTTGGCTTTCATTTATTTTGTACTACAAGCTGAAAATGGACATGCCAACATATTATTGGTTATGGCAGGCATTTGTTGGATAGAGAAGGATGCACTGATTTTAAAAATGTTGATGTCCAGAAATAAATCCAGCTCTTCAAGAACACAGTACCAGTTCTATACAGGATACTGGCCACCCACCTTTTCATTGAGTTGTGGTACCTTTTGCTTGTTTTCTCTAAGAGTTTACTGAAGACGATGCCACGCAAACAGGAAAGGAGTCATTACAAGATTTCCGGTGAGATAAGTGTAATCCTACCACCCACTGCTACTTGAGTTAACTCTCCATCCAACTTATGGCAAAATCTAACTCTAACTCCTATTCTGTTGTTTCGTTAAATTATTTCTGCCCACTATTCCTCTGATTTTAGACTCTACCCCACTAGGGGACAGCAGTGGATACTTAGGGTTCCTCTCCTTATTTAGCTCTCAGGGAGAGGAAAAATTAAATCAACCATTTGGTTCAAAGCACAAAGTCTGATAGCCAGTAAGCTCTGAGATAGGTTAGCTTAGATTATCTTTCACGTAACACACCAAAGAAAAAAGAATTACCTCCAGGGGTATAATCATAAAATAGGAAACAATTTTTCATTTCTTCTTATGCTGGGTCTTTTCAGAAAAGTGTTATTTCATTTTAAAGACAGGAATTCCTAGATCTACAACAGTTTGATGAAAAAAATAAACCTTTAAAAATTCTAAAAGCACAGCCCTCCAAACACACTGTACTTTCTTTTTTTGAATTTTTGAATTTAATTTTATTTATTTTTTTATACAGCAGGTTCTTATTAGTTATCCATTTTACACATATTAGTGTATATATGTCAATCCCTATCTCCCAATTCATCACACCACCACCGGCCCACTGCCACTTTCCCCCCTTGGTGTCCCTACCTTTGTTCTGTACATCTGTGTCTCTGTTTCTGCCCTGCAAACCAGTTCACCTGTACCATGTTTCTAGGTTCCACATATATGCGTTAATATACGATATTTGTTTTTCTCTTTCTGACTTACTTCACTCTGTATGACAGTCTCTAGATCCATCCACGTCTCTAGAAATGACCCCATTTAGTTCCTTTTAATGGCTGGGTAATATTCCATTGTATATATATATATATACCACATCTTCTTTATCCATTTGTCTGTCAATGGGCATTTAGGTTGCTTCCATGACATGGCTATTGTAAACAGTGCTGCAATGAACACTGGGGTGCATGTGTCTTTTTGAATTATGGTTTTCTCTGGGTATATGCCCAGTAGTAGGACTGCTGAGTCATATGGTAGTTCTATTTTTAGTTTTTTAAGGAACCTCCATACTGTTCTCCATAGTGGCTGTATCAACTTACATTCCCACCAATAGTGCAAGAGGGTTCCCTTTTCTCCACATCCTCTCCAGCATTTGTTGTTTGTAGATTTTCTGATGATGCCCATTCTAACTGGTGTGAGGTGATACCTCATTGTAGTTTTGATTTCCATTTCTCTAATAATTAGTGATGTTGGGCAGCTTTTCATGTGCTCCTTGGCCATCTGTATGTATTCTTTGGACAAATGTCTATTTAGGTCTTCTGCCCATTTTTGGATTGGGTTGTTTGTTTTTTTAATATTGAGCTGCATGAGCTGTTTATATATTTTGGAGATTAATCCTTTGTCCATTGATTTGTTTGCAAATATTTTCTCCCATTCTGAGGGTTGTCTTTTCATCTTGTTTGTAGTTTCCTTTGCTTTGCAAAAGCTTTTAAGTTTCATTAGGTCCCACTTGTTTATTTTTGTTTTTATTTCCATTACTCTAGGAGGTGGATCAAAAAAGATCTTGCTGTGACTTATGTCAAAGAGTGTTCTTCCTATGTTTTCCTCTAAGAGTTTTATAGTGTGTGGTCTTACATTTAGGTCTCTAATCCATTTTGAGTTTATTTTTGTGTGTGGTGTTAGGGAGTGATCAAATTTCATTCTTTTACATGTAGGTGTCCAGTTTTCCCAGCACCACTTATTGAAGAGACTGTCTCTTCTCCATTGTATATCCTTGCCTCCTTTGTCATAGATTAGCTGACCATAGGTGCATGGGTTTATCTCTGGGCTTTCTATCCTGTTCCACTGATCTATCTTTCTGTTTTTGTGCCAGTACCATATTGTCTTGATTACTCTAGCTTTGTAGTATAGTCTGAAATCAGGGAGTCGGGTTCCTCCAGCTCCATTTTTTTTCCCTCAAGTCTGCTTTGGTTATTTGGGGTCTTTTGTGTCTCCATACAAATTTTAAGAATTTTTGTTCTAGTTCTGTAAAAAATGCCATTGGTAATTTGATAGAGATTGCATCCAATCTGTAGATTGCTTTGGGTAGTATAGTCATTTTCACAATATTGATTCTTCCAATCCAAGAACATGGTATATCTCTCCATCTGTTGGTATCATCTTTAATTTCTTTCATCAGTGTCTTATAGTTTTCTGCATATAGGTCTTTCATCTCCCTAGGTAAGTTTATTCCTAGGTATTTTATTCTTTTTGTTGCAATGGTAAATGGGAGTGTTTCCTTAAGTTAGTGTATAGGAATGCAAAAGATTTCTGTGCATTAATTTTGTATCCTGCAACTTTACCAAATTCATTGATTAGCTCAAGTAATTCTCTGGTGGCATCTTTAGGATTCTATATGTATAGTATCATGTCATCTGCCAACAGTGACAGTTTTACTTGTTCCTTTCTAATTTGTATTCCTTTTATTTTGTTTTCTTCTCTGACTGCTATGGCTAGTACTACCAAAACTATGTTGAATAATAGTGGAGAGAGTGGAAATCCCTGTCTTGTTCCTGATCTTAGAGGAAATGCTTTCAGTTTTTCACCATTGAGAATGATGTTTGCTGTGGGTTTGTCATATATGGCCTTTATTATGTTGAGGTAGGTTCCCTCTATGCCCATTTTCTGGAGAGTTTCTATCATAAATGGGCGTTGAATTTTGTCAAAAGCTTTTTCTGCCTCTATTGAGATGATCATACGGTTTTTATTCTTCAATTTGTTAATATGGTGTATCACATTGATTGATTTGTGTATATTGAAGAATCCTTGGATCCCTGGGCTAAATCCCACTTGATCATGGTGTATCATCCTTTCAATGTGCTGTTGGATTCTGATTGCTAGTATTATGTTGAGGATTTTTGCATCTATATTCATCAGTGATACTGGTCTGTAATTTTTTTTTTTTTGTAGTATCTTTGTCTGGTTTTGGTATCAGCGTGATGGTGGCCTCATGGAATGAGTTTGGGAGTGTCCCTTCCTCTGCAATTTTTTGGAAGAGTTTGAGAAGGATGGGTGTTAGCTCTTCTCTAAATGTTTGATATAATTCACCTGTGAAGTCATCTGGTTCTGGACTTTTGTTTGTTGGAAGATTTTTAATCACAGTTTCAATTTCATTACTTGTGATTGGTCGGTTCATATTTTCTGTTTCTTCCTGGTTCAGTCTTGGAAGGTTATCCTTTTCTAAGAATTTGTCCATTTCTTCCAGGTTGTCCATTTTATTGGCATAGTGTTGCTTGTAGTAGTCTCTTAGGATGCTTTGTATTCCTGTGGTGTCTGCTGCAACTCCTCCTTTTTCATGTCTAAGTCTATTGATATGAGTCCTCTCTTTTTCTTGATGAGTCTGGCTAATGGTTTATCAATTTTGTTTATCTTCTCAAAGAACCAGTTTTAGTTTTATTGATCTTTGCTATTGTTTTCTTTGTTTCTATTTCATTTATTTCTGCTCTGATCTTTATGATTTCTTTCCTTCTACTAACTTTGGGTTTTCTTTGTTCTTCCTTCTCTAGTTCCTTTAGGTGTAAGGTTAGATTGTTTGAGATTTTTCTTGTTTCTTCAGGT
This sequence comes from Mesoplodon mirus, assembly GCF_964341445.2. Classification (NCBI taxonomy): domain Eukaryota; kingdom Metazoa; phylum Chordata; class Mammalia; order Artiodactyla; family Ziphiidae; genus Mesoplodon; species Mesoplodon mirus. Next base: position 122,467,587 of record NC_138980.1, on the reverse strand, counting down.
AGGCTTGTATTGCTATAAACTTCCCTCTTAGAACTGCTTTTGCTGCATCCCATAGGTTTTGGATCATCGTGTTTTCATTGTCATTTGTCTCTAGGTATTTTTTGATTTCCTCTTTGATTTCTTCAGTGATCTCTTGGTTATTTAGTAACGTATTGTTTAGCCTCCATGTATTTGTGTGTTTTCCCTGTAACTGATTTCTAATCTCATAGCGTTGTGGTCAGAAAAGATGCTTGATATGATTTCAATTTTCTTAAATTCACTGAGGTTTGATTTGTGACCCAAGATGTGATTGATCTATCCTGGAGAATGTTCCGTGTGTACTTGAGAAGAAAGTGTAATCTGCTGTTTTTGGATGGAATGTCCTATAAATATCAATTAAATCTATCTGGCCTATTGTGTCATTTAAAGCTTCTGTTTCCTTATTAATTTTCTGTTTGGGTGATCTGCTCATTGCTGTAAGTGAGGTGTTAAAGTCCCCCACTATTATTGTGTTACTGTCGATTTCCTCTTTTATAGCTGTTAGCAGTTGTCTTATGTATTGAAGTGCTCCTATGCCGGGTGCATATATATTTATAATTGTTGTATCTTCTTCTTGGATTGATCCTTTGATCGTTATGTAGTGTCCTTCCTTGTCTCTTGTAACATTTTTTATTTTAAAGTCTATTTTACCTGAGTATTGCTACTCCAGCTTTCTTTTGATTTCCATTTGCATGGAATATCTTTTTCCATCCCCTCACTTTCAGTATGTATGTGTCCCTAGGTCTGAAGTGGCTCTCTTGTAGACAGCATATAGATGGGTCTTGTTTTTGTATACATTCAGCAAGCCTGTGTCTTTTGGTTGGAGCATTTAATCCATTCACGTTTAAGGTAATTATCAAATGTTATGTTCGTATTACCATTTTCTTAATTGTTATGGGTTTGTTTTTGTAGGTCCTTTTCTTCTCTTGTGTTTCCCACTTAGAGAAGTTCCTTTAGTATTTGTTGTAGAGCTGGTTTGGTGGTGCTGAATTCTCTTAGCTTTTGCTTGTCTGTAAAGCTTTTGATTTCTCTGTCGAATCTGAATGAGATCCTTGCCAGGTAGAGTAACCTTGGTTGTAGGTTCTTCCCTTTCATCACTTTAAATATGTCATGCCACTCTCCTCTGGCTTGTAGAGTTTCTGCTGAGAAATCAGCTGTTAACTTTATGGGAGTTCCCTTGTATGTTATTTGTCATTTTTCCCTTGCTGCTTTCAATAATTTTTCTTTGTCTTTAATTTTTGTCAATTTGATTACTATGTGTCTCAGCGTGTTTCTCCTTGGGTTTATCCTGCCCGGGACTCTCTGCACTTCCTGGACTTGGGTGGCTATTTCCTTTCCCATGTAAGGCAAGTTTTTGACTATAATCTCTTCAAATATTTTCTCAGGTCCTCTCTCTCTTCTCCTCCTGGGACCCTTATAATGCAAATGTTGTTGCGTTTAATGTCCCAGTGTTCTCTTAGGCTGTCTTCATTTCTTTTCATTCTTTTTTCTTTATTCTGTTCCCTGGCAGTGAATTCCACCGTTCTGTCTTCCAGGTCACTTATCCGTTCTTCTGCCTCAGTTATTCTGATATTGATTCCTTCTAGTGTATTTTTCATTTCAGTTATTGTATTGTTCATCTCTGTTTGTTTGTTCTTTAATTCTTCTATGTCTTTGTTAAATATTTCTTGCATCTTCTCGATCTTTGCCTCCATTCTTTTTCCGAGGTCCTGGATCATCTTCACTATCATTATTCTGAATTCTTTTTCTGGAAGGTTGCCTATCTCCACTTCATTTAGCTGTTTTTCTGGGGTTTTATTTTGTTCCTTCATCTGGTGCATAGCCCTCTGCCTTTTCATCTTGTCTATCTTTCTGTGAATGTGGTTTTTGTTCCACAGGTTGCAGGACTGTAGTTCTTCTTTGCTTCTGCTGCCTGCCCTCTGGTGGATCCAAACACACTGTACTTTAACTCTAAATTTCAGCACAGCTCTTATTTTTTGCCAGTCTTGTTCAAAGAACTCACTTGTTAGTTCTTTGATTTGCTTAAATCATTACTTGCTTATGATTTACTCTAATAAATCATATGACTTAATTAAATATTAACCATAATACAATGCTCAGCTCAAGCCCTAATTGTTCTATTCAACTGTACCTGACCAACTCTAGCCCATAATGATGTTAGTCACATTCCATTTTTACATTCCCTATAATTTAATTTTCATACTATTATTTAACTTTATGCATTCAACATGATTACTTAACTTTATTCTTATGCACCATGTAAACAGCAAAGTGCTAAGTCTGGACAATAATTTTTTTGCATGTTTTTGTGTGATTTTAAAAAAATATAAATAACTTTTGAATTCTCTGTTGCCTTAATAGCACAAGTGAGTTAGTTATTTGTGCCTATAATTTTATGTGATAATAAATACTTTTATATTTTAAAATATTAAAAAATCTGCATAAAAAGTCATTTCATTTGACACATTTTCCATTATCTACTGAGATAAATCAATGTTTCACTGAGAAATGCTAGTATAATTGATTCTAATAAATGAAAATTGGCAAAAGTTTGAAATAAAAATTGACTTGAAGCATCAAAAAGACAGCAATAGGAAGGTACAGATATAAAATTTAATATGACTGATCTGAAAATTTCAAATTTCTCTTAATTTGAGTGGTCTGACCAGAGTTAAGTAAAACTGCCACAAATAAGAACTTCTTGGTTAGACAGCTGGCCATAATCCCCACAGCAGGGCTCCATTTGAATTCTAGGAATAGTGAGTGATCACCATGGTGTCATCAATATCAAGACCCAAGAGTACATGCTTATATGTGGTGCTGGGCTCTGGCTCTGCATCAGAATGACCTCCATAATGCCATGGTCCTAACCCTTCCTCTCTCCTACAATTTGACAGGTGAGGTATAAATAGCTGAGTCATCTTCTTCTCCCCACAGGTTCTATACATGAGGTGGTATACAGCATAATGGATCCCCAAAAGTGTCTAAGTCCTACCCACAGAATCTATAAATATGTAATGATGCACGGCAGGGGGGAATTAAAATTGTTAAACAGCTGAGTTTGAGATGAGATTTTCCTGGACTGTCTGCGTGGGCCAATGTAATTGTACAGATCCCATAAGTGAACGAGGGAGGCAGGAGAGTCAGTGTCATAGTGATGCAGTGTATGGACAACTTAGTCATTGCTGGCTTTGAGCCAAGGAATGTGGGCAGCCTCTAGAAGTTGGAAAAGGCAAGAAAAAGGATTTTCCCCTAGAGCCTCTAGAAGAAAACACAGCTGTGCTGACACATTGATTTTAGATCAGTAAGACTCATTTTGGACTTTGACCTCCAGAACTGTAAGATAATAAATTTGCATTGTTATAAGCCACCAAATGTGTGGTAATGTAGCAGTAACAGGGAGCTAATAAAAGTAATTATAATGTCTAGTTGGAAACTACTGTTCTGAATTCTTGTGTTGTAAAACCCATCTGTGGAGTCTATGGTATAATGTTTATTTGCATACATCTTTCAATGGCTGATCTGTGATGAGAGGCATCAACAATTCTGTTTTCTGTATAGTATTTTCTCATTGGACTTAAGCTCCAATTAGCATAGACACTAATAATTTGAGTGGCTTTCATACTGGATAGTTACTTGTCAGAGTCATTTGGAAGACCGATTTATAAAAAATTCCCCTCCCCTAATACTTTCTTTATTTTTAATGAGCACACTAAGTTGGCTTTCATCCATTTGGTTAACAGACAGGTACTGAGAACCAACGAAAAAAATAAAAGATGAACTGTCTTCCAAAGGCTCCAATTTAATGCACTGCATATTACCTAAGACTACCTCTTAACCCTTAGTATGTATTAGTTTTTCTGATAAAATATGCATACAAAAAACATTTTGCATGAATTCTATACAAGCCAAAAGGGGATTACAGTAGCCACACACTTGGGTGATGAGACCCAAGACAGACAAGTTTCCATGGGAGAAAATGAAGGAACCAAGAAAAATACGGGAGGGTTTGGGTGGGGCAGAACAAGTTTAGGACAATGAAATATCTAGGCAAGAGAAGGAGAGGGTAAGTATTACATGAGTGATAATCCTGAAGCACCTCTTAACAATGTTACAGTTTTTTCCAGCACCATCTTTTTCTGAAACAAGCACAATAAAAAAGTCAGATTTTTAAAAAGGTTATCCTGAGTCTCTGAATCTGAATTCTTAACCACTTTACAAGCACTCACCTAAAAGTTAACATCATAACTCCTGGGATAAATAATGCAGGTGTACCAGTGGGTGCTTATGCAACCAGGTCTACATGAGAAAAACGAAACCACCAGAGATATAAGCAAATACTGCTCAGAACAAACTCAATTCAGTCTGTGTTGGTTTAACAGAAATGTATGTAGAATGGCAAAATGTTTCTTGGTGGAAATTTCACATCTGTAAATTATTTGATAGAAGGCATTCAGTATTATCATCCAAGATAAAAGGATTCTTCTCTGAAGATTCGGCAGCATTAGTTATTTCCTCTGTCAAGGACTATAAACCTCCATGGAAGCTCTACTGTACTCTTGTTTATGGTCTCTGTTTCCAAAAGGCTGTAAGATGTGCTCAAAACTGTAACCATGGCTTACTTTTTAAATTTGCTGCCACTCATACCGTAATGTTCCGAATATGGAAGACATTCCCTTCATGTTTATTAATAGAATGTTCAGGTTAAAAAAAGCTTTCCCTAAAAAAACCACACCCTCCAAAGCTTTTTACTAGATGCAAAAGAGAACTAGCACTACCCATAGATAT